>NW_026652284.1:117954199-118168144 GCF_009828535.3 Hylobates moloch
GGGACACAGAGCACCAAGTCCCTAGGCTGCACACAGCGTGAGGACCCTGGGACTGGCCCACGAAACCACTTTTTCCTCCTGGGTCTCTGGGCCTGTGATGGGAGGGGCTGCTGTGAAGGTCTCTGACATGGCCTGGAGACATCTTCCCCACAGTCTTGGGGATAAACATTAGGATCCTTGCTACTTAAGCAAATTTCTGCATCTGGCTTGAATTTCTTCTCAAAAAATGGGTTTTTCTTTTCTACTGCATTGTCAGGCTGCACATTTTCTGAACTTTTATGTTCTGTTTCCCTTTTAAAATGGAATGCTCTTAATAGCACCCCAGTCACATTTTGAGAGCTTTGCTGCTTAGAAATTTCTTCTGCCAGATACCCTAAATCATCTCTATCAAGTTCAAAGTTCCACAGATCTCTAGGGCAGGAGCAAAATGCCACCAGTCTCTTCGCTAAAACATAACAAGAGTCACCTTTGCTCCAATTCTCAATAAGTTCCTCATCTCCATCTGAGACGACCTCAGCCTGGACCTTATTGTTCATATCACTATCCATTTTTGTCAAAGCCATTCAACAAGTCTCTAGGAGGTTCCAAACTTTCCCACATTTTCCTGTCTTTTTCTGAGCCCTCCAAACTGTTCCCAGCTCTGCCTGTTACCCAGTTCCAAAGCTGCTTCCACATTTTTGGATATCTTTTCAGCAATGCCCCACTCTGCTGGTACCTATTTACTGTAATAATGTGTTTTCACACTGCTGATAAAGACATACCTGAGACTGGGAAGAAAAAGAGGTTTAATTGGACTTACAGTTCCACATGGCTGGGGAGGCCTCAGAATCATGGTGGGATGCAAAAGGCACTTCTTACATGACAGTGGCAAGAAAAAAAATGAGGAAGAAGCAAAAGTGGAACCCCCTGATAAACCCATCAGATCTCGTGAGACTTATTAACGATCATGAGAATAGCATGGGAAAGGCCGGCCCCCGTGATTTAATTACCTCCCCCAGGTTCCTCCCGCAACACGTGGGAATTTTGGGAGATACAATTCAAGGTGAGATTTGGGTGGGGACACAGCCAAACCATATCACGTGAGTGAATGGATGCAGGTTAGGAATGGAGAAGGTGCTTTCCTAGATGTGGAAACTGAGGGTAATAAGAGGAAGATGTTGTGCTTAGCATGGCATTAGAATCTACTACGTCCAGACCTAAATGCTTTATGGGCATTGAATCATTTCCTTCTTGCTATGATTTGAATGTGGCCCCTTTGAAATTCAGGTGTTGCCCATGTGGTATTAACAGGTGGAACTATTAAGAGGTAATTTAGCCATGAGGGCTCCTGGCTTGTGAGTGGAATTAAGGCCCTTATAAAAGCGGCTCCCATAGCATTCAGAGAGTTCACCCTCCAGCCTTCTACCAGGTGAGGATGCAGCCATCATCGCTCCCCGTGGAGGATGCAGCACTAAGGCACTGTCCTGGAAGAAGAGAGCAGCCCTCACCAGACACCAAACCTGCCAGCGCCTTGATCTTGGACTTCCCAGCATCCAGAACTGTGAGAAGTATGTTTCTGCCCTGTATAAAGTACACAGTTTGTAGTATGTTGTTATAGGAGCACAAATGGACTAAGACAATCCTCAGAATAACCCTCTGTAGCAAGTTTCATTGTTGTCCGCATTTGAAATGCAAGACAGCTGAGGAGTGGGAAGGTTATTTATCCAGTTACAAAGACACTGTGCTGTAGAGGCAGGAATCGATGCCAGGCTTCTTAACACTGGACAATTGTGTCTATACAATATCAGATCAAGAAAAAATGAAATGAAACACAAAATCAGTAACCCACATAGAACTAAAATCATCAAGATTTTATGCCTTTTTTCTCTTGCATTTCCGCTTCTGTCTTGCAAATGTGTTATGTATTTTTGACAAATTGACAACAACAGTGCCACTGGTTTGAATTGCCTTTATTTAAAGCAGTGATGTCACACTTTCTTTTATGTCAACTGCACAGTATTTTTCTCTCCTTTTTGTCTGATCTATAGACCACTTAGGCTACTATAAGATCCCATGATTACCATCTCTACCCTTTTCCAATTTTGATGTAGGAGGGAAAAAAAAAAAACAAAAAACAGTAACTCAGGCTGGGCGTGGTGGCTCATGCCTGTAATCCCAGCACTTTGGGAGGCCAAAGCAGGTGGATCACAAGGTCAGGAGTTCAAGACCAGCCTGGCCAACATGGTGAAACCCCCATCTCCATTAAAACTACAAAAATTAGCCCAGTGTGATGGTGCACGCTTGTAATCCCAGCTACTTGGGAGGTTGAGGCAGGAGAATTGCTTGAACCCAGGAGGTGGAGGTTGCAGTAAGCTGAGATCGCATCACTGCACTCCAGCCTGGGAGACAGAGTGAGACTCTGTCTCAAAAAAAAAAGTAACTCAATAATGACGCAGACATAGAAAAAAAATGAATGGGACAGAGAGCCTTTGTTAAAAAAAAAAAAAAAAAACAGTAATGGTACAAGAAGATGATCAACAAAATTAAACCTAACCATAATCTACCATATGTGTTAATGACTACCAAAATAGCAACAACAAAAATTCCCAAGAAACTCAAGACAGTGCAGATGACGTGCTTCAGAACAAAATTATGAGAATCCCAATTATCTTTGATTATGTATGCACAGTAGGAAGTTTGCAATATTGCAGACAAAGTGTTGCATGGCAACCATTTTTTTGTTAGAATACTAAATTATAATCTTGAGGAAATTCTAGTTATACAGTAATTTCAGTTTTAAAATATCTAATATTAGTCACTTTTAAAGACAAATTTTGCAAGGTTGCTAGAAAATTAATCATAAACATGTTAGAATATTAGTTTCTGGAATTGTCTGTTGGCTTCCTGTAAAATCATAAACAATGTGTGCATTTTTGAATTTTTTATCAGTGCATAAGAGAATCTAGTATCATGACCCACAAGTGGACATTCACAACATCATTTAACTCCTAATGTTAAAATAATGGTTTTAGAAAAACACACACTATATCTCCATCATATTGTTTTTATTTGATCTGACTTCACTTGGGCGGGACCAGAGTTTAGCTGGAATACTCTCAGACCTGTTTTGGGATTGAGGGTTGAGCCTCTACCTAATGCCCACATAGTTTCTTATCAATGATGTTCTAAAGTCTCTCACAGCCATGCCTGTTATTTCTTACGCATACCCTCTCCCAGAATAGACTGTAGGTGATTTAACTGAGCTCAGTTCTGCCTCTGTTTATCTGATGATGTGGATGGAAGAAAGGAGGAATGTAGGCTTCTTCATATCTCATAAACTGGATCTGAATGCTTCAGAGTCCAGAAAACGAGTTACTAGCATGCTATATAAACTCTAACTCTGCAGCCAGACTGTGTTCAAGCCCAAGTTCTAGCCAGGTGTTTTCAGAGCCCCCGGGTAAACTGAGGTTCCAGCAGCAGAGCAGCCGGCAGCCCTGCCCTAACAGGAAATGAAGGAGAGCTGGACGTGGTAGTTACACAGTACCTCTCATGGGATACTTCTTTTACCTAGTGGGCAGCCAAATGCCTAGTTGTCCAACCTATGCACAGGTGTTCTTCAGGTGAGAAACCTATTGATACTGGCAGATGCTCTTGGGGCTCTTGTCTGATCCCCGTCCAGTGTCTGCCTGCCTTACCATGGCTCTGGTGCTGATTGCTCAACCTTGCATTGTCCCTGGTGTCATGGGGAAAACCCAGCCTGGGGCAGCCCCTAGTTCTTCAGGTGGAAGGTGCACATTTAATCCACAATAGGAAACAAGTTCAAAGACTTTTACTTAAAGATCCTGGCCTGGGAGGGCATAATGACTTGGGAGGGCAGTCCTTTCATGGAGCAAAATTATCTTGGTTTATTGTGTGAATTTGCAGTTGGTTTCTAAAGAGTCATGTTGACATCTCACATTATTCAACTATTTGTCTCATCAGTCATCATCTTCCCTCCCTCTGTCTCTTCCTCCCTTTCTTCTTTCTTCCTTTCCTTTCTCTCTGCCTTCCTGCCTTCCTTTTTTCTTCCCTCCTTCCCTTCTTTCCTCCCTTTCAGGAATATTTATTGAGCACCTACTTTGTCTCAATACAACTGTTAGATATCCATCGTCATTTAGTGACTCGGTTGTTGTTGAGAATTAATCAGAATACTGCTGGCTATCAACTGTACGCATAGAAAATAGAATATAAGTTCAGAAAAAGTTACAAAGTCATTTATCTCCCAGAACATTGAAAAAGTAGAAAATACAGAACAGTGGTTTGGGGGCAAAGAATGATGATTTTAAAACGCTTTCATTGAAAATGGTAGCACATAAGAGAAGATGCTCCTGGGGAAATAGTTTGTATTTTGTTGAATTCCATTTTGAAAAGAATGAGTGGTGATATGAAAGTTCCTATGTTTTTACCTTGCTGTATGAGAAAAAAAAATAGTAGGCTAGTGTGAAAAGGCAATATCATCACTCTGTTGGTTTTGCACAAAAAACTTTCATTAGCTTTGTTTGGTTTTGTTTTTCTGCCCACAAATAATATTACGTGTAATTTTTTGAAATTTAGGGAAAATCAGAAAAGCGCAAAGAAGGAAACAGAATTTATTTTCACCTAGAGCACAGAAGTAACTACTGATAACGGCCCAGGCTCAATTCTTCTGTCTTGTATCTATGCATATTATGCATGGGAGGACGTTTTTATGTTATGACATTTTAAAGACTTCGTGTCATGGTCTATATTTTGAAATCAGCTGTTTCTATGTAATATTATAACTTAGAAAAAATATTCTTTTTTAATGAAATTTTGGGTTGCTACACCCTTTGTTGTAGTGAGCTGGCTTTAGAGGGCTCTGGTCTTCGGTTCTGGACATTTCTGTCTTGGTCCCAAATCCTCTATTAACCATTTGTATTGCTTTGGGAAAGTCCCTGCCTCTCTTTGGATATCTATCTCATCCACCATATAAAATAAAAAGAATGGAATTAAAGGATGTCACTTACAAGCGCTAGTGCTCTAGAATTTTCTAATTCTTCATCAGTGCAACGTCTCCCCCCAGTGCCATCGGAATCCTGGGAGCCTGTGGAGAGGAGCAGGACCCCGTCCATTCCCGTGATCCCTGAAGGCACTGAGGAGGAGGAATGTGGGTCCCTCTGTGGCTTCTCTTTATTCATTACTTCTTCTTTCTGCTCAAAACATCCCCAGATCCTGCTCAGGCCCACGGAAAGGGAGTCAGCCACTGCACCTAGCAACAGTTTTAATCTTAGCATATATTACCTGCAGGGCTTCTACAAAAAAACAAAAACAAAATCTCCATTTGGGACAATAACTGCCTTTTTTTCAGGACTTTAAATGTTGCATAGAGAAGGGACATAGCCAAATTGCCCCAATGCGATGACATGTTTTCCATCCGTGGCTCTTTGGCTTTGACAACGTCATCAACCTGCTAAAGGGCAGCAGCATCCTAGGAGCGCAGAACTAGTTTGGAGTTCAGTGGATGTAGGTGCTGTGTGAGTTTGAGAAATTCACTGAACATCTCTGAACTAAATCGTAATGTATCATATTATAATAAAATATGTCTTAAGTACATCATTCTTATTATTTTACTTGGACCTGGAAGGCAGAGGTTGAAATGAGCCAAGATCATGCCACTGCACTCCAGCCTGGGTGACAGAGTGAGACTCCCTCTCAAAATAAATACATAACTAAATAAATAAATATATAAATAGTACAGTGTTGCCAAGTGGGAAGTAATGTGAGAATTTTTTAGGAAGATAGACTGAGGACATTTCATAAATATTAGGCATGGCTTAATATTAGGAGCTAAGTTAGGTGTTAGAGGCACAAGAAACACTAGATAAATATGATCCCTATCTTCATGGAGCTGGCAGTCTAGGGGAGAGTGAGTAGTAAGATGACCAACAACAAACAATTAAAAACAACTATAATTACGAATTGAATTTTTTCTGTGAAAGAAATAACTAAGACTAAGAGTTCAATTGGGTAGTCAGGAGATATCTCTAAGGCTATAATATTTGACTGATAATCTCTGAGGAGTCAGCCATGAGAATAATGGGAGAAGCTTCCAAGTAGAAAGACCAGTAGGTGCAAATGTCCTGAGATGGAAAGGAGGTTAAGGAAGTGTTGGTGGTTGGAACTTCATGAGGGAGTGTATGGGATGCCAAGGCACAAACAGCTAGGAGATAGGTCAAGGAGGGCCAAGATTCCACGTTTGATTTGATTATAAATATAATAATAATGATATTGATAATGATAATTGGAAAGATAATTAAAATTAACATTTATTGAGTTTTCCTCTGTGCCTGAAGCACTTTACATTCTTTAACTTATTTATTTGTCACAACTATCATATGGGATGACTACTGCCATACTCTTTATTTTACAGACATGTAAACCAAGGCACAGAGGCAGGAAATAACTTGCCCTAAATTACATGGATAGTCATGTGAAGTTAGAAAAATGTTTTATATAAGAATAGCCCAATTTGATTTACTTTTAAGAGGATAATTTTGACTGCCATTTGTACAAATATTAGAGGAGGGCAAACATATAACCTGTAATTTTTAAGAGCATATTACAATAGTCAAAGAGAACAGGATGGCTTATACTAGGATTTTGGTAGAAAAGATAAAAAGAAAAGGGTAGATTTTAAATATATTCTGAAACAAAATTAGCAAAATGTTTTAAAGGATCAAATGTGGGAGATAAAAGGAGAGAAATTAAAGACAATTTGAGTATTTCCCACTTGACCAATTAGACGGAAAAAACAAGGTGCATTTCTTGAGTTGAAGAGTTCTAGGCTAGAAACAAACAAGGGGCTAAGGCGATCAGAGTGCAGACTTAGACTTATCATTGTCCCGCTGTGGTTTGCAAAAAGGTGGCTCCTTTGTTAACAGAAAGTAGTTGAAGAGAGGGAGCCATCAAGAACATGATTCTAGATTCTCTTCCATGTAGAAAACAGGCAGACGCTAAGACAGAGGAGGGATGAATAGATGCATAGCGGGGTATATTACATACAATGTCTCAAAAGTACAGTAGTCTCAGCCTCTCCCTACAAATTTTTCTATTTTTTCTCTCTTTTAAACATATATGCGTACACACACACATAAGCAGTAGAAATTATTTATGGTGTGTTATCAGCACGTCTGGGAGGGGGCTGCGGGGTTTAGATCAGCTGGGTAAACACAGCATGAGGCATCTAGGAACTGGCATCCACTTTTGTGCAAAATTCATATAGAAAACCACAAAATTGGTCCAAGTTCAGTGAGGCCCTAATCAACAATCTGGGATTTGTGCCAGGGCTCCAGTCCCTCACTGAGAAACTGGAAACAAGACAGAGGCTAGAATCAAAGCAGCTTGCCCTCCTTTGCAATGTGGCACGTTGAGGTGGAATTCGGCTATGCAGGGACACATTGCTCAGAGGTCTTCCCTGGAGCACTGGAACTTGGATCCAACTGGATGTCACCAAGGCTCTGGCCTGAACGCAGAAGCTCATCTTGAGTTTTACGAGTGTATTTATCAGAGAGGCCTTCCTTGAATCGAGTTGATGTGTGTCCCCAGAGCTCTCTCCCCACATTTTTTCTTCCCTGAGAATGGAACTCGTCACATTTTGCTGCAACTACATAAAACCTGGTGAAAGTATAACATTCATAAAAATAGACTTTTCACTGTTATCTCTTCAGTTGATAGCACAGCGTCTGAAACATGCAAAACCTACAAAATGTGGGTCGCTGAGTGGATGTAACCTCTTATCCAAATTCACTATAAATAAGTGTTGGTATCACATAAACATGTCTCTGAGTATCCATTTGAAAATATTCATAATTCCATTAAAACTGTACAGCCTGCAAAAAACATTTCCTAAATTAAGATGAATGTCCCAGGTTATCTTTATCTGAGTTTCCCAGGATGGCCATAACAAAGCACCACAAACTAGGTGACTTAGAGAAGAAGGAACATTTTCTCTCATAGTTCTGGAGTCTGGAAGTCTGAAATAAAGATGTTGGCAGGATCAGTTTCTTTTGGAGACTCTGAAGGAAAATCTATTCCATTCTTCATTTGTATCCTCTGGTGGTTGCTGGCATTTTTGTCATTCCTTGGCTTATAAATGCATCACTCCAGTCTCTGCTTTTATCTTCCCTCTGTGTCTGTGTCTCCTCTGTGTCCAATTATCCTTTTACGAGGACATTCATCAATGTATTAGGGTCCATCCTAATCCAGTATGACTGCATTTTAACTTGATTACATCAGCAAAGACCCCTTTTCCAAATGAGATCACAGGAACCAGAGATTAGTACTTCAACATATATTTGGGAAGAACATGTTCAACCTACAACATAGTTCTTTCAAATGGCTCTGGGATGGCGTGGAGTGAGAGTTTTTGTAATGAAAGACTACTTTAAGAAGATGCTTATCTTTGTTTCTTCCTTTGCATGACACCAGCCCCCATGCTGACCTTTTGCATAGTTGGTCTTTATTAACTATCCAGCTCCTTAGAATAGCTGAAGAATTTTGTTTGTGGGAGGTTCCTCTTCAGGTGCCATAGTTTAGAAAGTACCGTTCCCTGCCGTGGAGGAATGGAATGTCCTCCTTTCATGAGGGCTTCTGTATTAGTCAGGGTTCACTAGAGGACAGGACTAATAAGGTAGATGTATATATGAAAAGGAGTTTATTAAGGAATATTGACTCACATGATTACAAGGTGAAGTCCCACAATAGACCGTCTGCAAGCTGAAGAGTGAGAAAGCCAGTCCAAGTCCCAAAACCTCAAAAGTAGGGAAGCTGACAATGCAGCCTTCAGTCTGTGGCCAAAGGCCCTGGCAAACCACTGGTGAAGGTCCAAGAGTCTAAAAGCTGAAGAACTTGGAGTTCCATGTTCGAGGGCAGGAAGCATCCCTGCCCTTCAGATATCCTTCCTCGTTCCTCTGCCTGCTTTTATCCTCGCTGCACTGACAGCTGATCAGATGGTGCCCACACAAATTGAGGGTGGGTCTGCCTCCCCCAGTCCACTGACTCAAATGTTAATCTCCTTTGGCAACACCCTCACAGACACACCCAGGAACGATACTTTGCATCTTTCAATCCAGTCAAGTTGACACTCAATATTCACCATCACAGCTTTCCAGACCACTGGCTTCTGCACGTCAGCAGAGGGAAATCCAGCTCTAATCAGCAGGAAAGGGGCTGTGGAAGGTCCCTACACAGTATTTAACCCCATTTCTCTCCTCCGTTATCATTAGGCCAGCGTCTGGTTAACTGGGAGTCTCAAGACAGCATTTTTTAATAGATGCGTATTTTATCTCACCCCAACTAGCTCTTTGTTATGCAAATAAGCACTGTGTACTTTGTTTATGTTTCAGCAAAATCAAAGAATCTTTTGGCAGGAACTGCATTCTTCCAGCAGTCATGTGCTGTTGATTAATCACACATAGTAAGGAGTTATTGTATGGGGTAAAGCAATTTCATACCAATCACTACCCATTATTTAAGATCTTTTTGACACATTGTCTCATTTTATTATATACCTTTGAAAGGAGTGGGAACAGAACAGAGAGATAGAGACAGCGAAGGGGACGGAAAGTGTTATGAGGAAGGATGAGGGGACTGCAGGGCAGAGAGGGAGAAAGAAAAGCATCCAAAGTTAAAACGGTAGGAAGAAATAAGAAGTACGTTACATGAGTTTGAAGGAATTTCATAACTGAACAAGTCGTCCAACAAATAGCGCCACCCTGTGGATTAGAGTTTTATGACACCTGAAAAAATAAACATGATAGGGAAAGCGGAGCAAGGCGCCGGATTACTAATGTTATTCTTAGAAGCATCCAAATAAAAGTGAATCCCCTACCTGAGGATGCAGAGTACAGGGAAAGTTTCCAGCACAGGAGACATTTAAAATACATTTTGCAAGGCAGGTAAGAATCTACTTCTTTACAGGCTAAAAAGAGCTCCTCTGTATCCCACACGGACTGTGCGTCACACACGGCACAGGACAGCCGTGCATTGTTTAGTTTTGTTTTTTGTTTGTTTGTTTGTTTGTTTTGGAGATGGAGTCTCGCTGTGTCTCCAGGCTGGAGTGCAGTGGTGCAATCTCGGCTCACTGCAACCTCCGCCTCCCGGGTTCAAGTGATTCTCCTGCTCAGACTCCCGAGTAGTTGGGACTACAGGCACACCCCACCATGCCCAGCTAGTTTTGTATTTTTAGTAGAAATGGGGTTTCACCGTGTTGGCCAGGCTCGTCTTGAACTCCTGACCTCAGGTGATCCACCCTCCTTGGGATGGATCAGGCGTGGGCCATCGCACCCAGTCGCATTGTTTAGTTTTTGCAGATCGTTGTTTAAGGTAGGTATTATTGTTCCCAGATGAGACGTGGAGAGTTTAAGTGACATGTCCAAAGTCACATAGCCTGTAGGTCACAGATCGATGCAGAGCCATCCAAGCCTGGATGCTTTCCAAACTCAGCTTCCTCATCAATGTTCTTTCAAGGGTCCTCTATAGTAGTTTTTTCTTGGAGAAAACCAGGTAAACAGGCTGGTGCACCTTCAGCTTGAAGCTGCAGACCCTGGGCACACAGAGCCCTTGCTGAGTAAATGCATATGAAATGGGCTATGGGAATGTGTGGCTTCTAGCACACAGACTTGCCCTTCCGTAGTCTAAACTCAGTCTCATCTTCCCACTGTCCACCCTTTCTTTACACCAGTGCCAGTTAGTTCTTTGAGATAATAGTTCAAATCCTATCAATTGTCTTCTCAAAAACATCAAGTGCCTTGGAATTAGTGGGTTGGGGCAGTGCTGGTGGAAAGGAACTCCTCAGCGTGCAGTGGAGCCCCTTTATAATCCAACTTTCATAAACGTGTCTCTTTCACTTTTGCATTCTCACTCCAATCTCTTCACTCTAATTACTCTGAGTGTCCTGAGAGTTCCCATTTCTGAGCCGACACCTTCTTTCCCAAAATTATTATTTTTTCTCCTAGTTTCACTTGCTATTGACGTTTGTCTCTTCTTTTGAGCCTCACATCAGATGTCTCTGCCATTTAAGAGCCTTTTTTCTAATCTCTCTGGAGTTAGCATGGTGTTCAGATGTTAAGAAGAGGACAATAAATAGTAAAATGAAGAAGATGGGGAGAAGACGAAGAAGCAAAGACAACGGTTTCATTAATTAGTTTTATTTGGATGCTTTTGCTTGGTTTTATTTTTTTTTCTCTTATAAGGAATTCTGAGATAGAGAATATAGAACTGGTGCAACAAAACCATGTCATCCTGGATATTGAAGGATGGAGCCTTCTGTCTAATATACTCAGTATGCTCAATGTGTAGCTTTGGTCTACACAGGAATCCTTTGAACCATGTCAGATCATGTCACTTCTCTGCCAAAAAACCCTCCACAAGCAGATCTTCACTTGCTCAATCACAGGAATCCCCAGTGTTTAATACAATAAATGTGGAGTACATGGGAGCTCTTCTTAGCAGGCAAAGATGTAGAGTCTCACTTGTTGGCAGCCCCTAGCATCCTGCAGTCCCCTGGCCTCCCTCACTCATCCACTCCCGACACATCTGCCTCCTCAAAGAACCACAACTCTGCTAGCAGATATTCTCTCAACCAGCCTAATGTCTCGTGTTCTTCTCATTTCTCATGTAAGTTCATTCTAATTCGTTATTAGCGTTTCGTTGTGCATCTAGGAAAAAACATTAGATGCTTTATGAAAATGGTTTAGAAAGATCCAGAAAACAGCATATCAATCTTTTGATTGCTCTAAATAATATTATCGTTATTAGCACAGTTGAGGCCATGTTTTCTAATAAAAAATTTAAAGTATATATCAATAAAAATCTCAAAGAATGCTCTGGAATTTTGGCGAGCATTCTGAGTTGCACTCCTTTTTTTTTTACCAACAATGTTTGAACTGAAAATCCTTTTTAAATTGTGTAAGCAATTTATTGTTCACATTAATATCTGTTCAATTATTACTTTCATTTTAAATTCTTCATGTTAGAGAAGGATCGTTTCATTTTTTTTTTCTCTCCCACTACTCCCCATCTTATAGGTTTAGCCATTCTGACATTAGCTTTTAGAATTCTACTGACCTTGAGAATTTTAAATTGTTGTCTATCAATATTGGACCATCAGTGAGTGCCATGTTACCCTTGTTATACACCACTAAATATTATTTTTCTTCGAATTATTCAAAGCTCTGGATAAGTGTTTGCTTGTCTTGGTTGAGTAATATTACCTGCTTGTGATTTATTTTTTTTTCTGTTCTTGTAATCCCATGGGTGTTTTATTGGGTATAAATATTTAAGTGTTGCCAATCATAAAATCTTCATTCATGAAAGTTGATATTGAAGATTTATTGTGAAACATGTAAGAGTAATAACAAAATACTTCATCTTTAAATTTAGTATATAAAATCCACTTACTTTCTAATCTGAAAGATTTTTCTTGTAAAATTAACAATAATATGTTTTATATTTCAAAATAGCTAGACAAGAAGATTTGAAATGTTCCTATTACCAAGAAATGATAACTATTCCAGGTTCCAGAGATCCTAAATACCCTGATTTCATTATCCCACATCATATGCATGTATCAATATATCACATATGCTCCACAAATATAGACAATTATTATGTATAAAATAACACAATTTTATTTTTAATAAAAATTAAAATAAGATATAATAAGTGTATGAAAGTATCAGTAGAATCCTAAAAAAATATTACTTTCTCTCATAATCTTTTGATAGAAATTTTTTATTACATACTAACTAATGTCAAAATTAGATTTCTTTTCCTAGAAACCTTCTTATAATCTCACACAGCTGTGATGAACATTTTCCAGAACCATCATTCATCACGATAGCAAAGTTCAAAGTGTTTTTGTCTTTCTTGTTCAATTTAAGTGTAATCTTCTTTATCTTACAATGGGAAGGCCAGCCTTATGAGTAATTCTCTGTAAAGAATGTGTAATATCCTGTAGGCATATAAATTAAATGTAATATCCATTTAATGGAAATCTGCTAATTTTTATTGTTTCAAATTTCCTAAAAATTTAATTAAAATGATCTTAAGAATTCCTATTTAATTTTAACTATTAGTTTTTCTTTTCTTAAAATACTTTTGTGGCCAGGCACGGTGGCTCACGCCTGTAATCCCAGCACTTTGGGAGGCCGAGGCAGGCAGATCCCGAGGTCAGGAGATCGAGACCATCCTGGTTAACAGAGTGAAACCCCGTCTCTACTAAAAATACAAAAAAAATCAGCTGGGTGTGGTGGCAGGCACCTGTAGTCCCAGCTACCCTGGAGGCTGAGGGGGGAGAATGGCGTGAACCCAGGAGGCAGAGCTTGCAGTGAGCTGAGATCATGCACCCGCACTCCAGCCTGGGCGTCAGAGCGAGACTTCGTCTCAAAAAAAAAAAAAAAAAAAAAAAAAAACTTTTGTATCTATTTATCTCAGTATCCAAACTTTTCTTATTATTATCTATGAATCAAAAATAAAATGTAATCGTATTAAAAGAGTACATATTTGAACATAATCACATTAAAATTTAAATTAAATAGAAGAAATCAAAACTTAACATTTAATAATATAATAGACTTACAAAAGATTACTAACATTGTAATACAAAGTACAAATTATATCAAATAAAATAAAAATGTATACTTTTAATATATTTTAAAGTTGTAAAGCAATCTGGAACTTATAAAAAAGCTGCAAGCACAGTACAAATAATGTTCTTTGGCTTATCTTGATGTGTCATCACTTCAAATCATTTAATGTAATTTCTTACAAAGACTTTCTCCTACATACCCACAATCCAACCATCAAAATCAGGAAATTAACATTGACACGTTGCACATTTAATTGACCCCTGTAACCTGCAGACCCTATGTAACTTTTGCCAATCTTGTCAAAAATGTCAAACTTATTAAATGGAATGGTGGTTGTGAGGGGATGAGAAAGTGAGAAATGTGCGAGTGTTCAATGGGTATAAAGTTAGAGGTAGACGAGATAAATAAATTCTAGAGATCTGCTGTGCATCATAGTGCCTATAGTTAACAATATGCTACCGTGAACATAAAATATTGTTAGCAGGGTAGATTTCATGTTAAGTGGCTTTATCTCATCAATCAATCAGTCAATCAAAGGCTCACTAGGCTTCTGACCAATTTGCATTATTCACATTTGAGGAACAATCAGCAAGACCAACCATGTCACTCCCAGCTTTCCACCATCATTGACCAAGATTTCTTTCAATAGTTATTTCTTTGGCTAACACTATAAATGCCAATTTGAAATGAAAATATCTTATTAATGAAACCACCTGATGGCCAGTCCTAAGTGTCAAGGCAGCAAGCAGGGTGCAAAAGCAAAGACCTAGTGAAGAACAATTTTAGAAAATAAAAATGGAGTCCGGGTACAGTGGCTCACGCCTGGAATCCCAGCATTTGGGAGGCCGAGGCAGGTGGATCACCCGATGTCAGGAGTTCAAGACTGACCTGACCAACACGGTGAAACCCCGTCTCTCCTAAAAATACAAAAATTAACCAGGCATGGTGGCATGTGCCTGTAACCCCTGCTACTCAGGAGGCTAAGACAGGAGAATCGCTTGAACTCAGGAGGTGTAGGTTGTAGAGAGCTGAAATCGGGCCATTGCACTCCAGCCTGGGCAACAAGAGTGAAATTCTGTCTCAAAAAAAAAAAAAAAAAAAGAAAAGAAAGAAAGAAAAAAAAAATAAATGCCCTGGCATGTTTCTGCACAAAGACGTGAGATTCAAGGTGTTGAGTGAGTACAGATCCACATTCCTGGGTGTTTTCAGTCTGTACGTGGACAGTAGCCTACTTGCCATATGTAGTCATGGCTAATCCAGGACTAAAAATGACTCTTGATGCATTGTGTGTGTTTCCTTCCTCCTTTAGGTAGGTTTATTTCTTCCTTTCCAGATGGGTTTGTAAGTGGAAGTAGGTTAAATTTAGAACCCTGCTCTCATCATCCCACTTCCACTCAACCCTTTTCTCTCGCCCTGTCTTGCCCTCCTGCTTTCATTGTGCTCTCTATTCATTCAAACCCTTTCCGTGCAATCTATGGGGATTCTGAATCACAAAATATAGGAAATACAATGATAATTCTCTTCTGTTGTAGTACTCCTGCATAAAGCAATCTCTGTGCCTGGAGAAATTCATTTCTCCTCCACCAGTAATCCTCGTCAGTAAAAGAATGCTGGAGAAATACCCTATTCTGTACTCCAGGCACTGTCACAGATACTGCCCCTCCACAGCCCGTCTCCTGAGCACCACAAAAACTGCAGTATGCAGTCCAGTGCCTGCTACTTCGTAGATTCCAAAAAATATACTTGGTGAATGGATAATCTGCTGATTGCACACTTCAGTAATATTTATAACCACTCTTTGAGTCATGATTACTGTCATTCTTTATAGATTTGAAATCAGAAACTCAACAAGGTATAGTAACAAAAACACCAAATTGGAATTCCCATCTTAGGACTCCAAGTCCAGCACTGTCTCCATTACCCCTTGATTGCCTCTCTATTGTAGGAAAGTCCTAGTATTTTTTTAACTCAGTTTAAATAGAGCAAAATGTTTCTATTTTCAAATTTTCCTTCAAATTGGACACTTTAACTTGACAATAGAATGGTCCAAGCTCCCTCTCTCTGAGGGAGGGATCTGTAATTTCTCATCAAGGACCTCAGAGATAGATGCACAGGATGCACCATAACAGTGCACAGGGTGATGGGCAGTATGGATTATCTTGCTGCATCTATGAATGTGAGATTGAAATGTTTGACCTATTAGATTTTCTTCACACTGATGAAATTTTGGATGGCAGCTTCACTTAGAAACTAAATTAACCGAAAACCTCCATCCTGTTCAGGAATAATATGAACTCTGGATGGACGATTCACTTTTCTGCCTAGTCAGACCCCTTTGCCATCAATAAGTGATTGAGGAAGAATCTGCAACCTCATAAGTTTTGGAGTCCACATGAACTAAGTACCAAAGTCTTCTTTTGTTCCTGTGGCAGGGAAAAAAAAAATCAGTCATTAATTTGTTACTTTATTTACTAATTTGTTTATTGAACCATCTAATAAATATTAGTGTGATAGAATTCAGAGTTTGAAAATGCAGGCATTTACTGCTTCCCAAAATCAACACACATTTGTCAAGAAAGTAGATAGAATGGGACCTGTGGCCTCTAAAAGACTATGTTTAAGGAAGTTTCCACTTCCAAAGAAAACACAATCCAAACTTTCTTTAAAGTTGATTATGTGGGTGCCATACTCAAATCTCCAACCTTCTCTGGGTCAAATGTATAGGCATCAAAAACAAAGTAGAAGCTCCTTAAAAAGTGCCTGATCATAGGTTTTCCAGCATATGGGGAGACAACTCCATGGCTAAATGTGACCGGGTCACACACCTGAATAGGTACTTCTTCTGTTCCTGCCCCATTGGGAAGCTTCAAGGTTAACCCTACTTTCTGCTTGGGAGGTACCCCCATACTCAAGACAAAGAGGAAAACACTGTGGAGTCCACAGGAAAAGACACATTCTTGGATTAGTTTGAGATGATATATACTGGGAATTACTCACTTTAATTTTATTTATTATCAAACTATTACATGCTGTAATGAACATGCCAGTTAGAGCTAAAGGTTTATAACACAAGGGATTCAAGAAACAGTGCTTTTTCTCTATTTCCACTTTCATCTTGCTCCCAGAGGCAAAATTCTCTACTTTTAGTTTTATTTTGCTTATACTGTATTTTTATTTTTATTTCTGCTTCAGTTTATCTCCTACCTCCCACTTTTAGGATCTTAGTTCATTTATACTGCCACTTGCACTTTCCAAATACAATATAAATATGTATCAGTGGAGGCAGGGCGTGGTGGCTCACACCTGTAATCCCAGCACTTTGGGAGGCCAAGGTGAGCGGATCACCTGAGGTCAGGAGTTTGAGACCAGCCTGGCCAAAATGGTGAAACCCTGTCTCTACAAAAACACAGAAAATAGCTGGGCGTGGTGGCAGGCAACTGTAATCCCAGCTACTCAAGAAGCTGAGGCAGTAGAATCGCTTGAACCCAGGAGGTGGAGTTTGCAGTGAGCCGAGATTGCACCACTGCACTCCAGCCTGGGCAACAGAGTGAGACTCAGTCTGGAAAAAAAAAAAAATCAATGGCCTTATCTATTGTATGCTAATTTCAGTATTCTCACTATAAAAATGCCCACTGCTGAGTCAGTGTACAGTTAATAAATTACTCTTGTTCAATTTTGCATTATCCTTGAGAATAATCATAACTTACTTTTTTGGTTGTATATTTATTTGATATCTGTGTCTTTCTATATCCTTTAAAAATCTTTAAAGTATCTCTCCCATACATTTTCTACACAGTCTAAACTGTCAAATTAAATTACATTTTTACCTCCAAAGAAACATTTCTAAAACCATGTAAACTATCTAGATGATTGGTCTTGGGATCTGCTTTCCAGTTATAATCTAGGAATTTTTTTCCATATCATGCTGGGACTTAATTTGTTTTGCATCTGTACTGTTGCCTTTCAGTGCCTGTATCTCCATCCCACTACCACATTCCTTTTTGTTTGTTTATACCATATTTTAAAATCTGCATACTTGATCATATCTTTGGCTTTAAAATTCTAAATTGAGTATATATTTAGAAGTTTGTCTATGGAAAATGATTAACTAATATGACTGAGAAGAAAGGACAAAAGAGGCAGGAGAAAATATTGAAAGTATCACAGACTAATGAAAATAGTGTTTCACGGCAAAAATGGTGATTATTGCTGCCTAGAATTCAATTAAAATGAGAACTGCAAACTTCTACTAGATTTTGCAAAAACAGATGTCATTGGTATGTCTTAAAAGGAATATTTAACAGAGAGCTAGGATAAAATCTGACTGGGAATGTTCAAGGGGGAAGTGTGCTGCGGTGAGTGGAAATGGGAGTGGAGGATACTCTCTTTGGGAATCTTTGCATAGATGGAGTCAGAGAAAAGAAATAAAAATAGCTAACACGGGGCCAGTAGTTAGAATATATTACAGGCTTGTACATTTGCATGCTGAACTAATAGAGAAGGACAAGAAGAAGAAAAAGAATGATTCAAGAGCGAAGAGATAACTTCAGAAGCCAAGTCGTTGATCAGATAAGAGGAGATAAAAACACAGAATAAACAGAGGGTTATCCATAGGTAGAAACAAGACTACATTTTCAGTTTTAAGGTGAGGGCAGGAGAGGTAGATGTGATTTCATATAGGTAGAGGCGAGAGTAAAAACTACTTTAAATAGTATTATCTGACCGTGGGAATTACAAGGAATGGCTTTTAAAGCCATCTTAGCAGGAACGGTCACTTCTCAATCATGATATACTCAGAAAACAGAGGCAGATTCTTTCTAAACCTATTATATATCTTTTATAAAGATGTGTACTAGATGGTGTACTTTTATAAAGGTGTGTAATAGCAGAAAAGCTCCTCTTAGCAGAAAGCTAGGAGGCCACTCCTTAAAAGCGTATAACACACAGCAGTTTCAAAAATTACGTAAGTTGGGAGCTCAATCACGTAACCAAGAGGAAAAACTTGTGAATCCATCTTCAAATATCTATTAAACACCTACTCTCTCTATGTCCCAATAAATCCTTTCTGAAGTTTATAAAATACAAAAATAAAGTGTTTGCTGTTTTTTTGCTAGGATTGAAGAAAAAGCCTTCCAAAGTAAGCAATGTGAGAATAGCATTTGGGTAATGAGAAGACCACTCAAATAACAGAGGAAAAATCATTCCTGAAACCAGCAAACTGAAAGGCCGTGAGATGAAAATGAGTTTGGAGAATCATAAACCGAAGTCAGGACAGGAAACCAGTTCCTCTTGCATTTTATTTCCAGGTTATTTCACTGGGCCAGATTCCTGCTGTACTTACTCCACAGAGACATTCACATAATCAGAAAGTCTAAGGGGTGTGATGTGGTTTCCAAATGTTTAAACAACCATGGCCGGCATGAATAATAGTATAACTTCCAGACCGAGCACTAGAGCTGCAATGTTATTTTGTATCCTCTGCAAGTCCCATTTATATCATCATCTTATGGCATTAACTAAGAACCCCATGCACAAGGAACAAATTTCCCCCTTTCCTCAAGAGGATAATGTATGTAGAAAATGACCATGTCACACTTCTCCACACAGCTCTGCTGGACCTCAGCTAGATCCACACTTGTATAAAATTAATAGTCTTTTTTACATTCTCATGATTAGTGTGGACCTATCTCTTTATTATTAACGTGTTTTTTAAAAAATATATTCATCTGGCCGGGCGCGGTGGCTCACGCCTGTAATCCCAGCACTTTGGGAGGCTGAGGCGGGCGGATCACGAGGTCAGGAGATCGAAACCATCCTGGCTAACACGGTGAAACCCTGTCTCTACTAAAAATACAAAAAAAATTAGCCGGGTGTGGTGGCGGGTGCCTGTAGTCCCAGCTGCTGGGGAGGCTGAGGCAGGAGAATGGTGTGAACCTGGGGGGCGGAGCTTGCAGTGAGCCGAGATCACGCCACTGCACTCCAGCCTGGGTGACAGAGCGAGACTCCTCTCAAAAAAAAAAAAAAAATTCATCTTTGTTAATTTTATTTTGCATGCACAGAGAAAGTATTTTGGATCACAGATAGGTTTCTTACTAAGTACCTTGCAAGAAATAATAAGCACACCATCTCCCCTTGCCACCTGGGTCAAGGAGATGAGAAGAAAATGGTGACACCTTCTACAAGCCTGTCTGGACATTCCAAAGGCAGAACTGAAGAATAGGTTCTCTCTCTCTTTATATGCAGGAGAGTGACAGCTGACCTCCTGCCTTTCGGCAAGGAAAGCAACAAACTTTTGCTCAACTGAGACATAATAGAAGGGATCCCAGGTTATCACCCTAATGTTTTGGAAAGTAAATCTGTCTCCAACAAGGACCAGGTAAACCCAGGCTTCGGTCTTTTAAATCCTAAAGATGTCTTCTTTGGTCTGCCCTTCACGATGTTTTGAAATGCAAGCAGCTGGAGAGATGGCAGTCTTGTCTTTCTGGGTCTGCAGGGCTTAATTTAGGGGCCTAGTTGGAACTGTAATTTTTTAGCCCTCTGGGATCAGGTCAGTTAACTAGGAAAATGACTACAGAGCTTATTCTCATGGGATATGAGGAGTGAAATGCATCAAGAGGAAGTGAAATCAACATTTTCTATCTTTAACCATAGTCATTTCCATATCTCAGGAGGTTAGGGCTCTTTATGGGGCTCTTTATGGGAGTACTGAGAAATCTAAAGGAGTTTATTTTCGAAGAGGCAACTCAGTACCTTCCAAGGCGGTCAGTTTAATGTTTGAAATGCTCTTGTGGGAAAATAATGGGAATAGCAGTCATTATAATCAGCATTAGTAATCACTTACTTATGGGAAAGAAATTATACTAACAGTTTCATATAGATTTGATTCTCACCACAACCCTATGAGATTGAGACTCCTATTATACAATTTTAGAGAAATATAAACTGTGGTGAAAACTAATTATAAAACTTTCCTGAATATTCACAGCTAGTGTATACTTGTACCCTCTTTACACTGAAGAAATGAAGCTATTCCTAATGGCAACATTCTGTACTCTCTACTAAGCTGGTTGTAACACACACCTTCATCCCTCACTGATAACTTTCTTACCATAACTTTCTCTCATCCCATTTCCAGGACCTCAGTTCTTGAAGATATTTATTCTGTCAAGATTCCCAGATCCTCGATAAACCTTATCACTGTCTTCTAGATGCACTCTTGTTTTTCAAAGACCTTTTTAAAATGAAGTGCTCTGAATTGGATCCAAGTGCTTTTGTGTTAAGATAAGGAGCTGAATTTTCTTCTTAAAGGTGATTGAGGGGCATTGTAGGGGAGTACAACAAAGCAGATTTGCATTGTTTAAGGTCACATTCACAAGACAATGGAGAATGACCAGGAAGGCATCCAACTAGTGGAAGAAAGGCATGAGTTTGATGGCCATTGAGTCTATGTGGTTTAGAGATGAACTTAGAAGAACGTCTTAGCAATGGGAATTTCCTCCTGTAATAAATGAGGTCTGACCCACTCATTCTAATTACTGTAGAACACTTTTCGCCTTTCAGTAAATAAAATTAAATCAATTCTTGGTATTGGTACTGTTGATGTCTGGATTTTTCATTGCATTTCAGCAAAGAGGTTTATAATCTCAAACCACAAGAGGGGTTTGTTGAAGGAAATTCCCCAAGACTGTGGGTGATGCCATTTGGGTCTAGAATTTCTAGTATTTTTAAATAACATTCCCTTAACCTGTTATTTTTGAACCCAGATGGTTACCATATTTTATCTGGAAGGGGAAACAATCTGAAGGCTATAAAAATATTACATTGGGAGAAAAGGGTTTTTCTGATCTATATAAATTTTGGTCATAGATATTCCTTTTTGAGATATGTTTTGGATACCGCATTCTCAACGTTGTAGATTTTTCCCAAGCACCTCAACATCCAAGAATATAAAAAAGGGATTCTCATGTTATTCCCTAATGAACATTCATACATACACATTCATGCAGACACATAACGTGGAGTAATTTGTATATATAAATTACATGTAAGGAGTCAATGTCTGCTCAGACTTGCTTCTACATATAAAGACACCAATATATGCCTGTAACATATTGTGGCCTCGATGGAGAATTGGGGGACATCAACCAGGCCTTTCACGTCATCTCCAAAGGAGGAGAGAATTTTAATAGTTACAAGGCAGAGACAAGCCTGGCCACACAGCTTTCAGGTTGAAGAATAAAGCTTAAAGGTTCTTGTTCCATCCAGTTTGAAAGAATAATCTTTTCGATTTATTAAAATGTTTTATTTCTTTTTAGTTTGGAATCACTGTCTTTTGAAACTGTAAAGCTAATGCAATAAGATATTCTTAAGCTGGCCATCACTTTTCAGGAAATTCTGTCTACCAAGTTGGAGCGAAGATGGAGTAAGGATGAAGCCAGGTTGGGGCAAATTAAAGTTTTTTCCACCTTAGGTAGAAGGAGGGCTTCTGCCTCCTATATGGTCCAGCCCAAGCAAAATAGACTATACTTAATGCAACGTCTTATGTGATAAATGGCATGTTTTGCCTAGCGTGTCCCTCAGGAAGTTTCAGTCACTTGGGATTTGAGGAGTTGCCCATCTTCACTTTTCTCCCTTTGCCTATTTTTTTCTCACACTTCTTATTCGATCAACCAACCTCTTCCCCTGCCTTAGACTCAATGTACATACCTCTGATAGGACTCAGCTAATACAGAAGAGCCATTGCCTACAGAATCCTGGAACCATGACATTGGTCTAAATTCTCCTTAGTGAAGCAACTAAATCAGGACAACATATTGGCCAGTTAGGGCACACGTTTGCGAGACCTTTCACAAACTGAAAATATATGGGAGAAATAGCTAAATCACAGGCTAGTAAAAGGTTATTATCCTTTTTTTTTCCTAAAGAAAACATCCCTAGATATTTTCTGTAATACCCACAAACTTAATTATAAAAATGCCTATAAAACTCGAATTACATTTTGCAGGACTTGACAGGTCTTGAATGAGATAATTAATAATCAAGAAAAAATGAAGTTGTATAAGTAGACTGTCAAGGAAAGCAAGCAATGTAATTCCGATATTCTGGAGAGTTTAAAAGAACAAACGTTCGTAATACAATTGTTTCTTGTTAAGATAGTTTGCTAAAATAAAATACTATGTGGTTGCTAAAAAAATAAAATAAAATACATTTGAAGAAAAAATGGTTTGGAAATCCAACTCTGATGAGCATTAGTCTATGACATTGGATAATTCCTCTAAATATACCAGTTTCCTTTTAGTAGAATATAGATAATTTTTACTTATCTCAGTATATTAATATTTTACTTATCTCAGTATATTAATAATAATATTCATATATATGCATATAAATTATGTGAAAATATCAACATGTTGTAAATGATTATTAAATGTAAGTGAATTTAAAAGACCAAATTCCCATGTCTCTTTAACGTTAACACAATGATATCATTTTCCATTTGACAGTAAGCCTCAATAGCCTTTAAAGGCAGCTTTGACCATGGTAAAATAACTCCATTATTATTACCTACAAAATATGTTTGACATGTTGTGAAGTCACACATAACTTATGACACTCATGCGGGTCTATGAAATAAAAGAGGAAGCTTTCATTGTGATTTTGTTGAGGAGCAAAACAAATTTGGCCCACATTTTCATTTTGATATGTTTAAATTAATATATAATTTTACCCCTTGAGAAATACTGTTATAAACTTATAGAAGGGATTATGGGTAATATGAACATTATGAGAATACAAATGTTGGTATATTGCTCACTTTCCCTCCCTCATTTCTTTCCCCAGGCCTCAGTAAGAATGTGGCTATTTGGTATTCATAAGAAATTCATGGGGAAATAAGTTTTGAACCATTTAAAAAGATTCTATAACAAACCACCTTTAAAAGTATTATTTTATTTTTTAAATTGATGGGTGAAATTGTATGTATTTATCATGTACAACATGAAGTTTTGAAGTATATACACATTATGGAATTAATAAATCTAGCAAATTAACATGTCTATTACCTCACATAGTTCTCATTTTCTGATAAGAACTGTTACCATTCACTTCTTAGCATTTTTCAAGATTGCAATATATGGTTATTAACTATAGTCACCATGGTGTATGATAGACCTCTTGAACTTATTTCTCCTATCTAACTGATATTGTATATCCTTTGGCCAACATCTCCTTCAAGTACCCCAGCTCCTAGTAATCACTATTCTGCTTTCTGTTCAAGGAGATTAACGTTTTACTTCTTTAGATTACATCTATGAATGACATAATGCAGTGTTTTGTTTTTCTGAGCCTCGCTTATTTCACTTAATATCCTCCAGATTCATCCAGGTTGTGGGATATTAAAAGATTTTCTTTCTTTCTGTGGCTGAATAGTATTGCATTGTGTGTACGTACCACATTTTCTTTTCTTTGTCCATTTATCTGTTGAGAAACACTTAGGTTGTTTCTATCTCTTGACTGTTGTGAATAATGCTGAAATAAGCGAATGCAGATATCGCTTTGATATACTGATTTTATTTCTTTTGAATATTATCTAGTAGTGGAATTGCTGGATAATATGATAATTCTGTTTTATTTTTTAGGAGCTTTCATGCTGTTTCTCATGTCTGTACTAATTTATATTCCCACCAACAACAATGGGCAAGAGTTCCTTTTTTTACACATCCTTGACAACACTTGCTATATTTTGTCTATTTGATAATAGCCATTTTAACATGCGTGAGGTGAAATCTCATTTTGGTTTTAATTTGCATTTTCTGATGATTAGTGATGTTGAGCACTTTTTCATATACCTGTTGGCCATTTGTATGTTATTTTTAAGGAAATGTTTATGCAAGTCCTTTGCCAATTTTTCAATGTTTGTTTTCTTGCTTTTCAGTTGCTTGAGTTTCTTATGTATTTTGTATATTAATCTCTGATCAGATGTATAATTTGCAAATATTTTCTCTCATTCTGTAGGTTGTCTCTTCACTTTGTTGATTGTTTTCTTTACTGTGCAAAAGCTTTTAGTTTGATAAAATCTCATTTGTCTATTTGTCTTTTGTTGCCTGTGATTATGGGGTTATAGCCAAAGATTATTGCCCAGATCAATGTCATGAAGCTTTTTCCCTATATTTTCTTCTAGTAGCTTCATAGTTTTGGGTCTATGAAAGTATTAATCTGTTAAGTATTTAATCAATTTTGAGTTGATTTTTGCATATGGTGTGAGACAAAGGTCTAATTTTATTCTTCTGCATGGTAATATCTAGTTTTCCCAACACCATTTATTGAATAGACTGTCCTTTTCCCATTGTGTGTTCTTGGCATCTTTATTGAATATCAGTTGACTATAAATGTGTGAATTTACTTCTGCACTCCCTTTTCTGTTCCATTGGTCTATGTGTCAGTTTTAATGCTGGTACCATGCTGTTTTGGTTACTATAGACTGGTAAGATATTTTGAAGTCAGGAAATATGATGCCTCCAGCTTTGTCCTTTTTGCTCCACATTGCTTTGGCTATTCAAAAATTTTTTTGGTAGTTCTGTATGAATTTTAGGATTGTTTTTCCTACTCCTGTGAAGAATATCATTGGTCTTTTGATAAGGATTACACTGATTTGTAGATTGCTTTGGATAGTATGAATAATAATATTAATTTTATTAGTAATATGTTAATATGGATTGTAATAATAATATTCATTAATATGGATATTAATATGGTTATTAATAATATCTATACACATGGGAGATTTCTCCATTTATTTGAATCTTATTCAATTTCTTTATCAATCTTTTATAGATTTCAGTGTAGAGATATTTCATCTCCTTGGTTAAATTTATTCCAAAGTATTTTATTTATTGTTGTACTATAAATAGGACTGTTTTATTTCTTTTTTAGATAGTTCGCTCTTTGATATGGTTAGACTTTGTGTCCCCACCCAAATCTCATCTTGAATTATAATCCCCATAATCCCCACATGTCAAGGGAGAGACCAAGTGGAGGTAACTGACTCATGGGGGTGGTTTCCCAATACTGTTCTCATGATAATGAGTAACTTCTCACTAGATCTAATGGTTTTATAATGGGCTCTTCCCCCTTTTCCTGGCAGCACTTCTCCTATCTACTGCCTTGTGAAGAAGATGCCTTGCTTCCCCTTCACCTTCTGCCGTGATTGTAAGTTTCCTGAGGCCTCCCCAGTCATGCTGAACTGTGAGTCAATTAAACCTCTTTCCTTTATAAATTACCCAGTCTCGGGTATTTCCTTATAGTAATGTGAGAACAAACTAATACACTCTTAGTGATTATATGACTAATATCACTGGTATCAGAAACGATAGTGATTTTCATATGTTGATTTTGTACCCTACAACTTTACTGAAATTATTTTTAGTTCTAATGGGGATTTTTTTTTTTTTTTTTTTGGTGGCATCTTTAGGGTTTCCTATGTATAAGATCATGTCATCTGAAGATGTACAATGTAACTTTTTCCTTTCTAATTGTAATGCCTTTCTTTCTCTTGCCTAATTGCTCTGGCTAGACTTCCAGTACTATGTTGAATTAAAGGGCAAAAGTTAGCACCCTTTTCTTGTTTCAGTTTTTAGAGGAAAAGCTTTCAACTTCTTTCTGTTGAGTATGATGTTAGCTAATGATTTGTTAAATATGACCTTTCTGTGTCCAGGTACATTTAAACCACGTATTATCTTTCCTTAAATCTTGACATCTAGTTATAGCAAACCTTTCTCATTTATCCTCTTTCTTTTTAAATATAACTCTGTATTTTTTAACTTAGACATAAAAAAAGCCTTAAGAAAGTAATGGATCCACTTTTTAGTTGTTAAGTAGAATTACACCACTGTAAATGCTATGCAATGCTCTGAATCCATCTGGGTCTGTGTGCATTTCTAGAACAGCGAGGCATCCATCAAAACAGCCTTTTCCTTTGTGTGTTTCTATGGGCTGAGAACATTTAATAAACCCAGTCTCTGTCATCAAGCAGCAACAATTTGAAATTATAATTTACTCACATAAACAAAAAGCTAATGCAAGAGGACATTGAGGTTCCCAAATAGGTATTCTTAGAGTAGTTTATCTTTTATAAAAGTGACTAAAAGTAATCTAATTCTGTTGTTTTTTCTAAATTTATTAGATACCATTGAGTTATAAAGCTATTACCTGGCAAGGGAATTTTGTCTTAGACTAAAATATTGTCAGAGTAATACCAAGTTGAAATAGGATTTAAAATTGAAATTATCCATATGGAGGCTACAAGGCTGGTTTCTAAAGAAATGATTAACAACATACACTATCGCTTTAGAACTAGATTTAAGAACATACCCTTGTTCCCAACATTTGCAGATGTAATATTCAACACCACCTTTATATGTATAAACTTTAATAAATGTCTGTGATTTATTTCACTCATTCACTTATTTATTCAATAGTAATTGAAAGTCTTTTCACCTGTATGCAATGTTGCTAAGAACATAAAAGTACGAAGATACAATTCGGGCCCTCAGGGGAGTTGTAGAACATTTATAAAGACAAATTTTTTAAAGACTGGTATAAGAAAGGGAAAGAGTACTATGGTAAATATAAAGTCTTCTTCCTTGCAGCCAACAACTTCAAATAAATTTTAAGTCAATATAAAGGGGACTTTCTCTGAAGGGTCAGGGAAAGCTTCTTACAGAAGGTGGTACATGAACTATGTCTTAAAGACAACTGATGAAAGGGAGAGGGTAAAGTCCTTATTTGGATAAGAAATTCCAGCTCCTCTACAAGTACTTTAATTTCAGGGAATTAGCACAATAAAGGTTTCTATCTTGCCCACTTCACCTTATACACTCCACTTCACCCACAGGTGAGCTGGAGAGGGTGGGACTATGGTTTGGCTTTATGCAGTAACCCAGATGTGGGGCACCTTCCTGCCACTGACTTGCCCCTGGAGTTCTCAGCTTGTTCTTCTGGACCTTGCCTATTGATAAGTGGTTTTAGAGACCGGCTCTGGAAGCCACAGCACTCACGTCTGTTCACATAAAATGCCCCAAACTTCCTCCTGTGGCATGTCTAGAAATGAAAGCCTAGGAATTGTAGTTTGGTATTAGGCCAAGGGAAAGTAGGGGTATGAGTTATTGATGAGTAGAGACAGTGCCTCCAGAGTGGATAAGGGCGATTCAAGGAGAGGGAACAGGACTTCTAAAATACAGAGGGGAGAATTGCATGATGAAAAGAAGTGAGGAAGGGGTGCAGGGAGACCAGACTCGGAACACCAACC
The DNA here is from genome assembly GCF_009828535.3 of Hylobates moloch. Lineage (NCBI taxonomy): Eukaryota > Metazoa > Chordata > Mammalia > Primates > Hylobatidae > Hylobates > Hylobates moloch. The sequence goes on from NW_026652284.1 coordinate 117,982,130, forward strand.
ACATTTATGTTGGCTTTGTTGGTAAGCTTAGATTTTATTATGCAGCACTGAGAGCCTACTATCAAATTTTAAATGGAGAAATATGACATGATATTTGCATTTATTGAAGGCAAATCTGATGATTACGTGGAAGGTGGATTGGAAAAGATAAAAGGAAGTGGCTTGTGATTGGCATAAGGAAATATAAATAAGGAATATGGAATTCTTGCCTCATTGGGTCTCAATGTATATGGAAGACTTGCATTTGTACAGAACTATGAGTTTTCAAAGCATGGCTTCACTGATCACTTTTTGTCTTCATGGCAAGAATGTGAGATGAAAAGGGTGTATGTTCTTTTCACTGAGGAATAGGTTCAGTTTAAGTGGAAGTGATAATATTTTGCCTTAAACGACTCATCTAAGAGAGGACAGAGAAGATATTAAACCCAAGCCTTCTTCCTTGTAGCCACCAACTTAAAACACATTTTAGAAAAGAAATCTTTCAGGAATCCGAGAGCCATTTCATGCTAAGCACAGTCATAGGAGGTCTGTGCCCCACTAACCTTTGAGGTTTTGGGGAGAAAGTCTGGGAGTCCATCTAAGTGCCCGTAAGGCTAAATATTTCTGAGACAATCAAAGCCTTCTCTAGAACAGCTCAGTGGCATTTTTGTGAGAATTTTCAAATTCTTAATTTTCCATCAGTGTTATCACTTATCAAACAGTGAAACCCAAATTGTCTTTGGGCATGTTGGCCACAAATGAAACATAAAATAAACATAATAGCCACAGTCAGATGCATGTTAATACATTTTAGATTTTATTGGTCAGAGAAGTAAAATCGTAGATAGATTTAATCAAGTTAACAACATCAAAAAATGCATATCTGAGTCTACTAGAAAAGCATAAGAATGTTTTGTTTTCTGTGTTCTTGGTGGCACCTGGACAACAGGATTGTGATAGTTCTATTTGCTTTTAAGTAAACCTCCCTAATTCTTGAGGAGGAGAAAAAGGTGAAATTCCTTGGAGCATATAGGGTACAAACATTGGGAACTTTTGCCAATAATTGTTCTTCTGAGACAAACACAGACAAAATGATGAATATAAAAACACTGAAAGTGCTTTCTTTAAACAGAAGACTGAGACAAGTAGATACCACCACTATTTATTATTGGACTAGAAAAATTAACTAATGCAATTTGAAAAGGAAAATAGATGAAGGACAGGCAAAAATAATTAGTAAAACTATCACATTTTGAGGGTGATATAATAATATCACTTTAAAAACTCGAGAACAAACTAGAAAGCCACTTAAAACAATACAAATATTTAGTAAGATAGTAGAGTATAAAATTAGTTCTGAGAAATCTATAGCCTTCACATGTACAAGCTGTAGTAGAAACAATAGAGATTAGAGCAAACACCTCATTTATAATAGTAAAAAAAAAGATTTAAAAAACCCAACAGAAATAATAAATATTTAAAGAGACTATGGGGGAAACTAGAAAACAGTATGGATGAATACAAAAGAAATGCTGAAGGTATGGGTAGACTTAACTAAGAATAAATGCCTGAAAGAGTCCTGTGTTCTTTGTGGCAATCATGAGAGTATACACTCAAACTTTCCTTGCAGAAAGACTGTGCCAGTCACCTTCGGGAAGCAGTAAGCTAACATCTCTAGCTCAGCAAGCTCAGGATCCGCTACAGTGTTGGAGCTATCCCACACTCTTCCCAGGCAGTCCACAGATAATGACTGAAGAAGGTGGCAGTGACTGAATTATCTACTACCATGTAATAAATTATCCTGAAATGCAGCAGGCCAAAAGAAGAATTAATTATTATTCCTGTGTGTATGAAATTTGAGTGTGGCTTACCTCGGTAGTCTGATTCAGAGTCCCTTAAGGCTGCTGTCAAAATGTTGCTCTGACTGCTATCATTGGGTGGTTGATGAGTCTGGAGGTTCTGCTGCCAGTATGCCTCACCCACTTTGCTGTTGGAAGAAGCTCCAGATCCTGGCAACCTGGAGCACCCTTGGGACTGCTTGAGTGTTTTTACAACATGGCAGCTGGCTTTTCCCTCTGTAGGTCACCTTTGCTCCATAAGCTCCCATTAGGGAGGCTAAGACTCTCTCAGTTGCACCACAGGCTATGGCTCTTCTACTCAATTCTCTTTCCATCTCTACTATGGGCTGAAGCTCTCCCTGCCCATGCTTGCCCAGTCTTTCACAGTCAGAAGTCTCCAAACATTGTCACGCATTCTTACTTTATCTTGGATTCTGCTTCCTAGAGGACTAAACACACTCAATAATTTAATTTATAAATGTACCATGATCACAATAAAAAATATCAGACATGTTTCCTTTGAAATTCATATATATGAAATGAAAAACAGTAATATGAATAAAAATTTGAAATTTATATACATTTATATACATATACAAGGGTTGTTGGATTTATACAAATACAGAATATAATAATCAGGGAAAGTCTGTTTAAGAACTACAGCAGAAAACCATCCTGAACAGGTCATAAGGCATATTATATTATAATGTTTCAAAACAATTAAAACTAGAAATAATAAGATAAAAAAATATAAAATCTAGAAATATTTTGAAATCAATATGGAGTTTTAATATATGGTAAATATAATTTCTAAAGTTGAAGTGGGAATGACAGTTTTTTTAACAATTGGGTTTGAACAACTGAAGGAGTTATATTGATGAAACTTAGCAGGATATACCATTAAAATTTCAAATGGATAAAAATGTCACTGTAAAATATGAAGTCATATAAGCATGAAAATAAAACAAGATTAATTCCCTTATAAACTTGAGGTAAAGAAGATCTTTCTTAAACTAAGTCAAAATATAGAAGGTGTCAAATTGATACATTTAATTATTTTGATATAAAAACAGTAAATACAAATGAAAAAAAAATCACCGTCAATAATGTCAGATGAAAGAAGAAAAAAACTGATACAAAATATTTTCAACTTCAGGATGACCTGAAGTTCAACAACTGAGGTTATCACCTTTATTTCTAAGAACTAGAAAACAATTTTAAAACTCCAAAGCAGGATAAAAACAAACATGTATATACACACCTACGCACAAACTACAAATTGCCAGTACACACATGAATCTATATTCACCTTTCTCTAGAAGAGAGAAAAGCAACTTAAAAATACACTGAGATACTCTTTCTCCATTATCAGATTTTTGGTGGCAACACTGAAGAAACAAGAACTTTGCCACCTAGCTGGTTAGAATGCAAAACGGTGTAAGCCCATGGAGGGCAGGTTTACAATACCTGTCAAAAATGTATTTTTCATTTGTCCCCACAATCCCATTTCTGTTGCCTTATCCTACATAGTCACCTGTGCATGTGTGTGTACCGGTGTGTTCATTGTAGCATTGCTCATAATCACAAAATATTACCATCCACCCAAATGTCCCTCTACACTCAGTCAATTCTTACTGTGCCTCTGTTAAAAACCAACCGTAAATACAATATAAAATCAAAAACAAGGCATTCCTCTATGTACTATTAAAGAAAGCATTACAAGATACTGGCGGGGCATGGTGTCTCAAGCCTGTAATCCCAGCACTTTGGGAGGCCAAGGTGGGCGGATCACCTGAAGCCAGGAGTTCGAGACCAGTCTGGCCAACACGGCGAAACTCCATCTCTACTAAAAATACAAAAAATGAGCCGGGCGTGGTGGTGGGCACATGTAATCCCAGCCACTTTGGAGACTAAGGCAGGAGAGTCACTTGAACCCGGGAGGTGGTGGCTGCAGTGAGTCAAGGTTGCATCATTGCACTCCAGCCTGGGCAACAAGAGTGAAACTCTGTCTCGAAAGAAAAAAAAAAAAAAAGAAATAAAGTATTACAAGATACATTAAGTGAAAGCAGCAAGGTTTAGTACAGTATATATTAATTACTACCTTTGGGGTAAAAACGAAGGGTGATAAGAACATGTACTCATATTTGCTTATGTTTTTATGAAAGGACAATGCAAGAACACACACAGAGAAACAAATAAACATGGGGACTTTCACAGGAGAGGAAAGACTGCATTGCTAGGGAGAAAAGCAGAAACAGAGACTATTGATTCTGCCTGGACCTTCCTTACATTGTTTTGGGTCCTTAATCATATAAATGCACTCTTCCTTTAAACAAGCAAGCTAAGTGCAGGAGGGAATTGTTGCTCTTCATCCTGCTCTCAGATCATATCCATATATCCACACACCCATTACACAGATACTTATCACACTCTTAGAGAGCTCCCTACACAGTGCAAGATGCCATAGAATATATCCATGATGAAGACATGCACAGGTGTTATGAAATATCTCTGTTTTGTAAAACTAATGGCGTTTGCCAGTTCTGATAATTGACTTTGATTTAGAGCATGCTGAATATTGATATGGGTCTTTAGGCCTTTGCTAGGAGTCTCATCAGACCAAAGGAAGGCAACACGAGGAATATATCCACCAATCCTGCTTCTATGGTACAGTACACTTAGCAACACAAAACTGGAACTTTTCTAAACAGGAGAGAGGGAAACCATTCAACAGTGCACCATCAAAGGAGCTAAGGGCACGTGGGTGAAGGAGGGACATGAAAAAGTGCACAGAGGATGTGATGTCAGAAGGGAGCCTGTCCTTAAAGGCAGAGATGCCATTAAGCCAGGAACAAAGGATACAGGGTGTCTTCTGGGCAGAGACCTGTGTACATAAACATACCCAGGCTTCAAAAAATTATGTTAGTTAATGGAGCTCTATAAGATTTTACTGGTTTTAAGCCTGAAAAACATAAAGAGAGGTGACGGCCATTTCTAATGAAGAAATTTGCCCAATGAGGTGGAGAAGTTTAGAATTATAGGAACTGGGAAACTGAACGAAAATATTAACCAGGGAAAGAACAGAATTGCATTGGAGCTTTAGAAAGAGATACTGGAAAAGAAAAAACAATAACTCAGACTAAGGAAGGAAATTTAGTAAAAGTTAACCAGCACTCAAATATACATAGCTTCAAAAATAGGAAACTGGGTGAGCTATTTCTGTGTTCTAAGACAGGAAAACCAGAATGCATAACTGCAGCATTGTCAGCTGGCATTCTTCCAGGAGGCCTTGCCAAGATCTTGGTCAATCCACAGCGATGGGGTCCATTCCTTCATTGACCTTCCCCTGTGCTACCTCGTGGCCATCCTCTAAAAGTCACTTCATTGTCTTCCAACTGCATCTCCCCGGCCTTAATCAGGAGCAAGGCAGCAATTTTGAGAAAATAGAAAACACTTTCATGTCTAACTTCATGCCTGTGTGAATTTCTTAGAATGCTTTTAGTGGAGAATTCCATTTGACTGAAAGAGAAAAGATGAGATGCTGTGAAATGTGGGGTTAGGATAAGTAAACTGAAGCTATTATATTTCCTATTCCCTTAGTATCATCTTAGCATTAATAGATCCTTGACCTTGAAAATTGGGGGTCTTGTTACTTTTTTAATGCTCATTACTATTGTTGATGCTTCTCCATCAGTCAAATTTATTTGAGAAGGAAACTTGAAAAAGCTTTCTACTCAGCCTTCACAGCAATGTTTTTATATATGTTAATTCATTTTTTCCATGTCCTTTGTTGCTTTGAGATTTGTATTTTTGGTTTAAAGTGGAAAATCACCATGCATTGCAGAGCTACTTTTCCTTTATACCAACACTTACTAGCTGTGGTCTAGTATTTTTTTAAAACACTATTTTCCAGTCTGGCTTATCTACATTTTCTGGAGCCAAATATTTACAGAGTGTCTCATTGGCATCTATATCTTAAAATTTATTTTGTATCTTATCTGTTGACTACTGGCTAATATTTTAAAACTTATTTTGTTGTTTTCCAACTGTAAATGTAATTTTAAAAACTAGAGATTCAGAAAATAGTGATTCAGAAATGTAATGATGGAAGAAAGAAGGAAAGGAAAGAGGAGATGGAAAGAAGGAGGAAGGAAGGGAGAAAAGAAAAAAGAAAAAAGAAAGTGCTATCTGAAGAACGATGGGGTTCATTAATTTGGAAAGGAGGCTTTTATTTGTCGTAAAGGGTTGCAGCCTTCAGAGTGGCCATTCTGACAGTCTGGGAAGCACAGCCTCTGGCCAGAAGCCAGAAACAGACACTTTGAAGGAGGGGCAAAAAGAGCAGGGATTTATGCTGAGCAGGGTGGCCAAATATACCTCTTTAGTAAGCTATAGGAAGAGTCATGAATATTTATAACAGGAGAAACATGCACGTGTGCGGTTGAGCTTCGTGTATCTTCATGGGACCCATGTTTTAAAAAGGCAGTGTTAGCGTCAGCATAATCCAAGGATGGAGTTTTCGGTCCTCTGACGTCAACAGGTGAAGCATATGACACAAAAACCCTTAATGCACATTCTTCATAGACTGGCCAGAACCAGTCCATGGTCCGTGGCATTTTATCAGGTCAAAAAGGAGAAGAAGCATCAGGCCCTTGGTTGATAATTATATCAGTGGTAGAGTCCTTTGGAAGGTCTGGTTTCCATTAAGCCCTCAGGGAAGGAAGGCCAATCATGGGTAACCAGGGAGGAGATATGCAGAGGTGTGTCTGATCCCCCATCCTGTCCTGGCTGAGGACTCAGTTTTTAAGGTTATGTTGCCGTCCTCTTGGCCAAGACTGGTCTGTTCGGTCAGTTGAAGTGCTTAGAATTTTATTTTTAGGTTACAAAAGGAAGAAAATAAGGAAGAAAAAGAAATAATTAACCTTACTCTCACAGGGATGAAATTACTAGTAACATATTAGTGGACACGCTTACAACATTTGTGAGGCTGGTACCTCAGGTGCATATGGAAGCCCATATAACATGTAGTTAAATATCTAAGTCATACGTCAAACCTACTGACAATAAATGTATGTATGCTTTTCTTTCTACCTTAAAAAATATATCTAAACAATGACCACAAGTTCAAGTTCAAATATTGAAATGTCAGGTCCTAGAAGTTTCTCACCTCAGCATAGCAGCATGGAGGGGGCCTTGACCTCTTCTGGTCTCGGCACTGACCTATTCCACAAGGGGCCCCATGGAAGCCTTTGCCCATTCCACTTAATCCAGCCAGCAAATTCAAGTCCTGATCAGAGCTTCCAAAATAGCTACGTCTAGGTCACTTTCTAGTGGTGTGATTCACACTTGAAAAGACAAATTGGGGCAAGAGGCTAGAACCCTTGAAGCAGGAACTTCTGGAGTCCTGGGTAACTAAGGCATTATAAAGAAGGGAGGATAAGGGGGGCTCCAGGTAGGTACATCTCCTTGGCCCCACAGACACTTATGGGGGCAGAGGTAAGCCCAGGATCGGGTTTCTTTCCAAGAGTCTGATGCCTGCTACTATTGCATGCTGGTATATTGTTTCAGGTTTTCTAAGCATACTTTATTACATAGTTTTGAGCATATTACATGTACAACCTGCATGTTGCTTTATTCAAAATCATTTCTGATAGCATTACATATTACAGTAAGCATTTACATGGCTGCAAGGATGCAAAGACAACCCTAATGTGTAATAATTTAATTCCCCCAAATCGTCTTGTAGAAGATTTAAATTATACACATAATTTTTGTCTGGTATACATAGAGCCAATAAAGTATATATAGGATGCAAAGCTTTTCCCCCTTTAAAAATATGTATTTAACAGATTTCTAGTCATTAACTTCAAGAATGTCTGGCAAGTAGAAAAGTTGAAATTGTGAAGATTTTAGACAATTCTGTCAAGAATCATGGCTATGAGGGAGGAGGAAAGTACTTGGTGTTATTAGGAGAGAAACTTGGGGTAGATGTAAGCATTTAGGGTGTGTGTGTGTGTGTGTGTGTGTGAGAGAGAGAGAGAGAGAGATTGGTTATATGATAGTAATGAAAAGACACCACTCACCACTAAAGTTGCAACCCCTCTAGATGTGGGGACCATGGAGGAGGAATGTGAAGTCACGGAGAAGGTAGAATGTGATCTGATCCAAGAAAGAATAAAATGATAGGGAGGAGAAGCCCTTAACCACTCCACCATTCCAAAAGTGGATGAGGAAATGCAACAGGACCTGAGTCCTGACATATTTGGATACTTGGTCTCAGTTAGTCGAAGCAGAGTCCCAAGCACAGACACAATTCTCAGTAAGACGTTACATGGTCACTGAACTGTAGTTTTATTTTCTCTCTGAATTGCAGCTGACGTCATCAGCTGAGACTGGGTTGGAGCAGAGAGATGAGAGATCTGAATATGGGTGAGAATTGTTTTCAAATACATTGTACAGAATAGGATAAAATGCTGGTTAAGGACTTTCTTCTGGGTTATCTGGACAAGATCAGGATTTTATTCCATGTTGGCCAAGGTTTGGAGTAGCGTGGAGGACAGACAGGTGTGAATTTTTTTCAGTACAACTCAGTATTCTGAAAGTAGCCAGGGATCCTGGAGAGAGATGGCATAATACAAGTTGATGTTGTCCCAGTTTGTGAAAAAAAGCAAAACAAAACAACATTGAAATAAGGAGTTTAGAGAATGGCCAAAGGGAGTTAAAGTTATGGACCATAAATGCTAAGCTAAAAGCAAGTGAAGACAAGGCATTTTATAAATAGATAAAAAGGATTAGGAATGAGTAAAGAACTGAGGACTTTTAAACAAGCTTTTGTATTGATAAAATAGAGGATTTTATAAAATCCTCTTGTGATCGCTGTCTAGGCTAAAATTGTGTTCTTTCTTGAAGATTCTGTGTCACCTGCCACCTTAACAAGTGGATACTAGCCATTCTTCTATTGCCTATAAATTGCTTACTCAAGAAAGATGACGTGAGATTTTTGTTGTCATACAATAGCAAAGGCCAAGGTGTTTGCTTTACTTGTAATTTTCTACAGACAAAGGCACTGTTTAAAGAATAATGTTAATGCAATTAAAAACCTATACTAGAAATGAGCTGATCCATCTCTATTAACTCCCCATCCCATGAGAATCACATCATCCGGGTAATTATTAAACCATGAATGTGAATTTAGTTAATGTCCTCATCCTCCACATAGTATCTTATACGAAATCACTTCTTGGTCCTTGAAAGTGGTTTTTAAGCAATCTTTGAACCTTGCAGTGTGGGGATGGCTTAAATATCAGTAAATCTCAGGCATGTTTTTATGCATTATTGATTTTCTATTGTCATTTACTACTTCATTATGTTTGGGGAGTTTATTATTTATAATCCCAGCTAAGCAACTCAACAAGGTTGCCACAAATCAAGCCGATGCCTCTCCAACTAGCTGTCACAATTCTTTATGAGCAGCCTGGGAATTTACATGATCATATCACCTTCCGAACTTAATTTCAAAGTACACTGCAGATAAACTACCCAGTAATGTAAGAGGTGCTTAGCACTTCTCATTGAATATAAGCCTCCAGGCATTACAGTAATGCATTATGAAACTACAGGGTGCCAAGATTCTGTTCTCTAAGTGGTGAGTCCATAAAAGCCTCAGATCATTTCAAGCTACGTATCTTAGAAGAGGGGACACATTTGTCTTGTCTAGAAAAAAGTCTTGGTATTGTTCTCAAGCACTCAATTAAGAGTCCAGAAAATTTAAAAGTTCTGGTGAAATTAAACATAAAGAATACACGACCCAGGAAGAAAATGATAAACGCTCTAGGATTTATGAAGTTTTAACATTTTAAAAGGTGTATAATTATTATTTTGTATTTCAGAAAAGGCACCAAAACCATTAGATGCAAGTTTCAGAACACGACATTTCTAATCAGCATAAGAAATGGAGTTTCTAGTTAAATAGAAATGCAAAATTAGTGACCTTTTTTTAAGCAAGTTTTTGGGTTGCTCCAAAAATGCTTATTCTTAGAATAGATCACGAACATTCACCCTTTAATACCTGTAAACTCAGTAGAGAAAGATGTCTAATTTTTGTGCTTGTTGCTGTTTTTGTTATTTCATTTATTAATATTGAATAGAATGGATATGAGAATTGGAAGGAGATCATGAAAACTGAGGGGCCTTTTGATTATAAAAATGTGACTAAATAGTAATTAAGAGACTTTTATGACTCTTTATTCTATATAACCTTAATAACATAGAAGATAAAAAAATGTATCCATCAGGATTCATCCACAGAAGCAGAACTACTTTATACATTTGTGTATGTGTGTTTGTGTGTGTGCGTGAGAGACAGAGAGGAGGGAAAGAGAGACACCCCACAGTCTGCCCTCTGTGCTGTTCTGAACCTTCATAAAAATATAACAGATATTACATTTTTACCAATGTCCAGATAAACTGGAAGAGATTCCTTAACTAGGTTTTCTCCTATTCTCCACTATACATATATATATATATATATTTTTTTTTTTTTTTTTCCCCACCATTCTTCACTCCGCTCATCTTTCTCTGTTCCATACCAATCTCAGCTGATGACTTACTCTCCAGTTCACAGGGAAAGTGAAACTATAGTTCAATGACTACATAACTTATCATTGAGAATTGTGTCAGTGCTGAGGACTCTGTTTTAACTTCCTGAGATTGAATATCAAATGCATCAGGAATCTGTGATAGATATAAAGATAAATTTGTCAAAAGAATTTTGACTTACACAATTGTTGAGTCTATAAGCTCTGTAAGCTGACTTTCTGCAGATGACGCTAGAGCTTGGAGACAACTGGACAGATTGTCAGGAAGGGAATGTAGATGTAAAGTGGGAGAGAGCTAAAGCAGGGTGGAATCTGCAGGCATGAGCTGGAAACCCATGGAGATGGAGTGAAACCCGTATCACTTACTTCTGCCTCTACCCTGGGTTACACATATACCCTGCAGGATTGGGACTCCTTCGTTGAACACCTAAACACACATACTCTTGACCCAAGAGTTGGAGAAGCAGAAGGAGAAGACAAAAGAAGGTAGAGAAGTTGCTGCTTCATACCAATGAGGTAAATCAGTAGATCAACAACAAAACACATGGCTGAATAGGTTGTTGTATCCTTTCTGTCCTACAAATTTCCCAAGAATTTTCCTTGTAGACCATATTATGTGAAAACATGCAAGAAATAGGATTCTGAAAAATGTAAGTTAGCCTCGCTGTGAAGTGGACATATCACAAAGTCGCTGAAAACTCATATGCCATTTCAAATATGAAAAAGTTGTTGTGAAGGATAGTTACAATTATAAGAGTTACACCCTCTCTTAAAATGTGGATAGACCTACACTACTGCATGTATCAAGAGCAAGAAAATTGGAACTTCAAGCGTTCAAACACAAAAACTAGATTTAACCAGAACATTTTATTTGTCCTTTCTTACTTTAGACTAAAAATGCAGGCAGTTGATCTTCAGTTTCTGCTGTGGCCTACATGCAAGGATTAGCTAGTGTAATTGACCTGCTTCAGGTACTTAATCACATAGAAAATATTATCAATCTTGTCAGATAGACCTGCTATGCAAAGCCTCATGTCTTCTGGGGATTTTGAATCTCTGGCTTCATTCTCAGATGATAAGAAATCTACTTAAGTTCTTCATTACATCTTGATCTTGCATTTTCACATTCTCTTCCTTGTTTTTCTCCTTTGTCTCTGTATTTCATGGTCTCTTATTTCTGATGCAATCTTAGATTTAAAAAGATACTCTCCCCTCACCAAATTAAAACCCATAGAGACTTCATCAGCCATATCAGATATTTTACCACTCAGCTAGAGGAGAAAGATCAGACATTTGCCTTTCGTCCATATATTACAGTATTCTCTTACGTGTGGTAAAGCTTCTCCTGTTTTTAATTGTCTTTTATGTTTTTTTTACTATGGCTATTTCATAATTTATTTTTTATTCGTTGATTTATTTAACAGACACACATTGAGTGTATACCATGCATACACATTGAGGATACTAAAATGAGATGTCCTCAAGAATACACATCAGATGGGAGGTAGATGAGTAAATGAATGATACAAAACCAGTTACCAAGCTAAATACAGCGCTATTAAAACAGAAATCAGAGTCCGGGTGCGGTGGCTCATGCATGTAATCCCAGCCCTTTGGGTGGCTGAGGCAGGTGGATCACCTGAGGTCAGGAGTTCTAAACCAACTGGCCAACATGGTAAAACCTTGTCTCTATTAAAAATATGACAATTAGCTGGGCATGGTGGTGTGCACCTATAATCCCAGCTACTTGGGAGGCTGAGGCAGGAGAATTGCTTGAACCCAGGAAGTGGAGGCGGAAGTTGCAGTGAGCTGAGATTGTACCTCCAGCCTGAGCAGGAGAAAAAGACTGCATCTAAGAAAAAGAAAAAGAAAAAGGAAAACAGAAATCAGAGATGAGCTCAGAAAAAAATGATCGTTGGTAGTAGGGATAGAGCTAATGTATCAGAGAAGGCTTCCCAGCATTGGATAACTTAAGCTGAGATTGTCATGGAGGATAAGATTGGCCTCTTGGCAAAAGGAAATATATATATGCAAATCTATAAAAATATAAGAAAGGGAGGGACATTCAAAAACATAAAGTTGCACTTAGGAGAAAAGTTAAAAGTAATAATAACACTTACAATCTTTGATGACTTTTATTATAGTCAAGCAATATTCTAAGTTCTTATATGTGTTAACTAATACTAGCCAGAAATATATGCGTATGTTCTATTAGTAATTTTCATCATCCTCATATCACAGATGAGAATACTGGGTGACATTAAGTATGAGAAAAGCTTAAAGAGAAAATCCAGGATAGGAACTCTTACTTCTTGACTCTATAACTTGAGCTCTTAACCTGTGTTCTCAACATTGTGTGCCCATGAGTTTAGAGAGAAAGGCAAGCGTGGCTTATAGAAGCTATGAAATCAATAGGCCGTGAGTGTCAACTTTGATAACAAATGTCCAAGTAATTGCAAACTGCAGAAAAGTGTGACCATATTTTTATTTCTACATTTTCTCCTTAAGGCAGAGTGTATTTTAAATGGAAAGGAACTAAAGACAAGAACTCCAGATAGGAAAGTCTTAAAATTTAAGCAAACAGCAATGAATAAGATCCAGGAAAAAAGAAAAAAAAAAGCTAGTTACTGTAATAATGACAATGAAAGAAAAGATTAAGAGCTATTTATGAGAAAGAATGAATAAGGTTATTGGAAGTTAATAAATAAGCAGTAGATGAGATGACATGATTTCTGACTCTGGAGACCAAGTGGTATCACTACTCTATGATATAGGGAAGACAAGAAATGTTGACTTTAAAAAAGCATTAATTCAGTTATGGCTGTATTGTCATTGGGTAGTCTGTATTACAGGTAAAGCCAACTGGAGATATCTTGGATATTGTGAAAAAATGACACATCCAAAGTTCAGGAGTAGAAGTTTGATGAAGAAGATGGTTCCAGATTAATCAAAGGTTACAGATAGTGAATATATCCTAATGATCGCCAATTGTTGACCTTTATGACCTTGGCTTTTGTTCTACAAATGAAAACTTCTGCCTGATTCTGAAGCCGGTTTCTGCCCTGCCTAACCCCATCTCATGCAGAGTAAACCCATGACCCATAACTATAAACATCGAGCTGTCAAATTAGCAAAAGTAATAAATCCTCCATAGGAATAAAATCTGCCACTTGTTCTCTTGAGAAATTCACTGCGAATGGAGAAGCACTTAGCCAATAAAATTATAAACAAAATTATTCATTACTCTTATCGTACATAATTCAATCTGATGTCCCAATTCCCCATGCATTATGCTCTGACAACTGGATTGGAATTACTGTTTGTGCAGTTATAAAAACATTTCTCTTCATTGACTATGTACTTTTTTGTTCTGTAAGCGTCAGGTCATTTTTTTTTTTTCACCTGTAGTGTCTTAATGAGCAAATCTGTTCTCCTTTTTGATAGGTTTTGGGGTAATACTGTGTGTTTTTGCCCATTACGAGTTGTCCAAGGAATGAACAGTGCTACTTTATTACCACTCTGAATTATACTTTTGCAAAAATAAAATAAAGTAAGATTTGGTTACCTAATTTATGGCTGTGCATTACCATTCTAGGGAGATGCAAAAAAAATATGTATTCCTTGTCTTGTTACCATGCCCTTTTTGGAGCTCCTTGGGTAATCTAATTATAAAGAGAGTTTGGGAAACTATTCGTTTAAAATATATCTTCATATAATGAGAAAAATTACTTTTGAAAAATGCAACAAAATTGTGATTAGGTCCCTCTCTCCTCCATAAGCCCTGAAGGCACTTGCCCTTCCTTCCACATCACTGAGATTGTTCTTCCCATCGCTTGCACTGACACTACTTCCTCCAGCTTCTGTTAGTTGGAGGAATCCTTCATGGTTCTGACCCTTGCTATTTCTTTTCTTTGTAACGTTTACTGTTGGTTGAATAGCTACATATGGTCTTGGGATGTTATTGATCACCTCTAGGCTGATGGTTTGGGAGTTAAAAAATAAAGATGGTACAAAGCATATATGTACCAGGGCAGAGGTCTTTACTCAGTGGAAATGGCAAACTCTCCTTCTTCTGCATTCTTCTACCCTTTTATTTCCCTGTAGAAATGGAAAAGTCCATTTTAAAATTCCACATTTCTTTAATCCTAGAACACTTGAAAATCTATGCTTGTTAATTTGTGTTCACAGGGCAGCTCACAGGGCAGCATGATGCTTCAAGAATTCATATAAGGTTAACTTAAAGAAAGGCAAATGAAATTATAAGTGATTAATCTGGTGACATAATATTTGAATTCCTCATTCCTAGATCAGATAATGAGACTTCCAGGGTTGGAGCAAGGTTGATTGCCATAAGATTCTGAGGTTTTTTTAAAAAAACAATAAGATCACTAAAGGACATCTCAAACTGATGATGCATCCACACTGTGGTGAAACCTCTGGATAACATCTATACAGTGGGCTTTCCAAAACATAGATCTGAAAATGTCATTCCAGTTAAACGTAAGCACTACAAGGGCAGGAAATTTGCACTAATGTATCCTGTGTACCATGAACAGCACCGGGCACAGAGTAGATCCTTAATAAACATTTGTTGAAAAGTGAATAAATCCCCTGGCTTAAAAATCCCCTTGCGATAGGATAAGCCAACACTGCATAGCATAGCATGCAAGATACTTCCAAATTTTTCTCAACTAATTTGGCAGTGTTATCTCCCTGTACATCATTCCATAATCCCAAGTAATTTCCAAAGACAATTCACATTTCTCCAAAGTTGCTTTTTTTAAAAAAAAATTAAATCTGACACTTTCTGGGAAACATATTGTGTTGAATTCACTATGTATTTTTTCAAGAAATGAGCTTTCCACTGCTTTCTAACCGGGCATATAACCGTGAAGATGACATCACCCCTTACCTTTGAGGTGTTTATAGTCTGTAAGAGAATAGAGACATGTAAAATAGAAATGACTATAAGGAAACACACACACAAATGTGCATGCACACACACATACATACATACACACATATGCACATGCACATACACACACAGACACATGGACATACATACACATGCATACACAGACACACACACACACACAGGACCACACATGCACACATAGGAACACACATACCCATGCACACACAGACACACATGTACACACACACACGCACACATATACATGTACACACATACACATGCACATACACATACACACACCCGCATGCACACACACAACAGAAAAGGGGCCATAAAGAAAGAGCAACAGAATAGGCTGTAATGTCTAAGAAATGCTTCCTTGAGGAAGTCAAAAAACCAGAAAAATGCAGAATCCTTTTGTACACAGACACAGAAGTGGGGCTAGCTACACAATTTGTGGGATCCAGCCAAACGAAAATGCAGGTCCCCTTGTTCAAAAAGCAGAAAAAAAATTCTAATTAAGGTACTAAAATACAAAGCTCTTTTCTGTCTTCCACAGTTTCTTTCTCAACTTGGCTTGTCACAGTATTTTCATTTACTATTTAATGTCCTTCTAGCTAAAGAAAAATTAATATTTTTAATTATTAGCATAAATATATTATTTCATCTTCATATTGTACAAGTTTAACTCCACTATAAGAACATTTAATTCAGAAAAATATCATCAAAATTACACAATTTGTATTCCGTCGTTGGTACACGTATGTGTATTTAGTTTTTACTAGAACAGTGGAAATACTGTTTAAAGCTAACTCAATGGTTTTTATTTCACCTCTTGAAAAATGCACATTCTACCAACTCTCTCTACCTTCAACTTACTGATAAGTAACAAAGAAAAGAAAAGTAAATACATTTTTCTATTTTTCCCTTTCCTCTACACCATCATTTCCAGTAAGTTCTGCTTCTAAAGGAAACCGGGGCCTCTCAGGCCTCCTTGCACCCCTGCTCGGTCACAGATGTGCTGCTTTTCTACACACTTGGAGTCTTGCTGAAGCCCCATGCATCCTGTCCATCAGAACACTGTGCCCATGAAGCATCAGAATGACCCCATATGCCTATGGGGCCTCACAGACATGCATGTTACACATACCTCCACGGCTCACATGCCTGCTCCATTGTTCCTTCGAATTTCCCTTTCAAAACACAAGCTCAAAGATACAATTATTTACAATTTCACAATGGGTGACAGTAGAAAATTTAAAAACGGTTGGCTTTCTTCTGAATGTAGGACCCATTGCTAATGCACCGTTGACACCAGCTCTGACAAGAGGCAAAAGAGAGTAGGGCACACTGGGGAAAGTTGCTTCATCTAGGATGGTTAGAGCACGCAGTGTAAGAAGAGTTCTGTGAGATGTGAGATGAAAAGTATCTTAAGATGTGCCACCAAGTCACTAATGGCATCTAGGACTCTCTTCAGCCCTAAATACACTTTTCTGTAGAATTTAAAAATTTTGATTGTTTTCCCTTTGAAAGATTTGTTCTAACTTCTATGGGAATATGCTATTCTGCTTTCCCACCTTAACCTCCTAGAAATATTTGTTGACCTATATTCTCCCCAGGCAATCTCAGTCACTCATTATTTCTATTATGATCAAACCTAGATAGCTCAGATTTCATGCTAAAGCACCAACAATTTGTCAGACCACCTACTGGACATGTCTCACAAGTATCTCAAATCATCTGTCCCTACCGGACCATCCCCTTCCCAGGGTGCCCTTTCTCAGGATCCAGTTCTTTACTCTTGAAATCTAAGAATCTTTTCCTTTTTAAAAAAAAAAAAATTCACTCTATTGAATTGATGGCACAGTAAAAATAATCTTTAAATGTCTACGTCTGTCATCTCAATTTCTACCTCCCCAGTTTAAGTCTAGGTTGTATTGTTTTTTGTTTTTATCTAGAACCTTCTTTCTTCCTTCAATTCATGCTTTACACAGGGGTTAGAGCGTCATTATAAAGCCAAATCTGATCACATCACTCATCTCTTAATATTTCTTTAATGCCTTGCAAGCTCCTAAGATGAAATCCAAATTTCATAAGCTGGTTAAAAGACCAGCATTATCCAGGCTTGGAAAACATTTTCAGTCTCAGTTTTTCTCACCTTGATAGGTTGGGAACTAGGCTCTCCTGCTGAGTTGAGCAAGAGACTCAGATATTTGTGTTTTAGCTTCCTCTTCTATAAAATCAAGATAACTTACATAATTTTTCATAGGGTTGTTAGGAGGAGCAAAAGAGCTAATATGTGCCAAGCATATAAAATATTAAGCACCATTTCAGCATAAGTTATTGAATTATTCAGCTATTTCTAGGTAATAAATAAACCCAAAATCTCAATGGCAAATAGCAATAAGTAAATATTCCCCACTCACAAGTATGAAGGTTGGCAGGTGGTTTGATTTGGCTGTGGAACACCTGCTATTGGATCCAGACCACAGATCCAGCCCATGTGCTCAGTCTGGAACCCAGACTGTAAATACAGTGTTTACCTAAGCATATTCTTCTCCTAACAAAGGTGGGAAGCTTCTGGGTAGATGAGTGTAAATACAGGATGCTCCTACGTATTAGGCTCCAGATTGTCACTGGGTCATTTCTATTCTTTACATTGAGCAAGGCAAGGCTAGGGCCAGAGCATGGGAAGTATAACACAGTATTGAGATTGAGGGAGTGGTAGAGTCAGCAGTTCCTGAAAAACTATCTAATTTGCCACATAATTGTTACACATTCCTATTTCCCAGGACTTACACTACAGCCATACTCTATTTATATAATTTATGTAATTTATTAAAATTCTCCATGATGTACTTTGCACGGGAAGCATCCAACATGTTGCCTGGAAAACTGTCTCTACTTTCCCCATTTAGCCAAGTGTCTTGTTGATGGATTTGGATAGATGATTAGATATAGATACAGGTATTAAGAACAGTGCCTGCCTTGAACAGAGTAGTTTCCCAAGAGATATTGGTAGAATAAATAAAAATGAATGATTTCTGGAAATATGTATTTGTGACATTTAAAGACAGATGAGTAAAAGAGACTTGGTATAATGTGAAACCAGGCTGTACTGAAATAGTATCTGAGTAACAGACAAGAGACCCCAGTGCAGAAAGTAAGGTAATAGCAGGCACTGTGGAACACTTCAAAGCCACATCACCGCGGTTGATATTTAAGATAAATCTCCAATAACATCAGAAGCCTCTCCAGGTTCTATTATTAAGGCTGATGCACACTGAGATGCAACACAGCCCATAGGGTGATAACAAAGGAATAAGAGACATTGAAAACCAGGCCATATCAGAATAGATTTTTATTATGGAAAGTTGAATATAAAATACAAATCATAGCTCAAAGGGGCTCAATATAGTCAAGCCCCAAACTAGTGGTGGGAAAAGAATAATAGGAGGGCAAGAAAATAAGATCGAGATCAAAGCAGGTCACAAGCAAGCCAGGGTGTCAATGTGAGTACATCACATAATAGTAAGTGCAAGAACTGTAAGAGAATGCTAGAGGCCAAGTCCCTTCCATCCACAGGGATGTAATATAACTGAATAGCATGGCATCAAGAGAAGGACTGAGAGCCACAGGAATTAAGTATAGACAGGAAACAATAGGGTAACACCTTCCTAACATTTCTGCCATTTATTGTGAGTCCATGATGTGCCAGGCAATGACAAAAGGACTTTGCATGTATTATCCTGCAGTAGCTACATAACAGCCCCTATGAAGTGCATGTTCTTTGTTCCCACCGTGTTACAGATGAGGTATACTGGCTCAGAGCATTTCAGAAATGCTATGGTTCTATTCCCAGGAGCGGTGCAGCTGGGGGTAGATAAGGACATCGGAGTCCTGCTGGTACTGGTGATAAAATGCCCCAGTAATGCATTCACTTGGCAATGTCTGTGGAACGGTCCCATGACCTAGTGGGCATGTGTGTGTCTAGGGCCCATCCACAAGCTACCAGTAGAATAACTCCACTTATTTTAACTCCTCCTTAGTGAATCTTATATCTATACTTTTGTTTTCCACCCGTGCTTTGGGAGGCATGTCCTGAACTGGCTAACTGAAAATGTTTGGAACCCACAGTTAAAAGACACTTAGGAAAAGTAATTTCTAGTTTCTGACATGAGCCATCTTTGCTGTTAGGTAAGTAATGTGCTCAACCCCATGAGTGGTAATCAAAGAACTTTTTCTCCCCCAGCTGGATGTGATTTCAGTGGAATTTGAGAAAGATACATTGTTGATTTCCATAAGAAATTGTGTGAGTTTGCTGATATGCTCCCTTAAAAAACTACCAAGAGAAAATTATCTGTTTATTATTCATGTGTATCTTTTCAATTCACTCGAGCCCATTTTACATTACCAGAATCTCAGACATCAGTTAATGACCTAGTAGTATATTCCTAATGTGATCTTTCAGGATAATTAGTCTCTGTATTTTTCCCACAACAGTGTTATAATATGAAAAGTTGATTTTGTCGGGTTTTAAAAA
This sequence comes from Hylobates moloch, assembly GCF_009828535.3. NCBI lineage: Eukaryota > Metazoa > Chordata > Mammalia > Primates > Hylobatidae > Hylobates > Hylobates moloch. The sequence continues at coordinate 118,001,999 of NW_026652284.1, forward strand.
TACAAAAGGTTAAAGACATAAACTGTAAATTATCTATAAAAGATAAAAGCCTGAGTGATGCTCTAATTAAAAATAGCCTATTGAGTCTGAATCTTTTTTCACTTCAGAATCTTTTTCTTTCCTTCTTCAGACAACTGTTTTGCCAGTATTAAGTAGTAGTAGTAATGACAATAATAATATTATTATAATAATAAAGAGAATATCAGCATGCAATTATAAAATACCTGATGCAGAATATCATTTGAAATTAACTGCCCCAGGGGCCTCAAGCAATTTAACTGAGCTACTGTTGATATTGGAAATTCGACCTTTTTACTAGTGATTGACAACCTGATTCTAGAGAGTGTAAAATTTATAGATTCCATTGCAAATTGCATTATCTCAATTCTCCAAGGGACAGGGAAAAAGAAAGTAAGGGCTCTGTAGTTTCATGGTACAGTGGAGAACAAGAAATTCCACTTTGTATATCCCCCAATCTGAAAGGAAGTAGGTCCTCAAATTCAATGCTCCCATTGCTGTATGCTGTGTCAGTGAGGTGGTTTGTGTATCTTTAGGATTTATCCCAACTTCTAGAGGACATGGGCAGGAAAAAGCTCCCCTTTAAATCTCCAAGTTTGGCAATTCTTGAGAACTTAGCCCAACTTACTTAATTTTCTTTCTTTCTTTCTTTCTTTCTTTCTTTCTTTCTTTCTTTCTTTCTTTCTTTCTTTCTTTTTCTTTCTTTCTCTTTCTTTCTCTCTCTCTCTCTCTTCCTTCCTTCCTTCCTTCTTTCCTTCCTTCTTTTTTTTTTCTGGAAACCTTCCATAATAAGCCAAGTTACACAGGATCCCTGTATTTTCTCGAAACCTTTTGTATTAATTCTCTATTCTTCTATGCATCAGTCAGGGCTCAATCACAGAAGCAGAGTCAGTAGGATCTACAAACTGGACTTGTTACAAATAATTGGCTCATGCAGTTGTAAGCTACATAGACTCTGGCTGTGTCTCCGTGCCTTATGTTGGAATATGAAGCCCATGAGGCAGGAAGTTAAGAGGGGAATATTAGGAGCAGGCTGTAACCCAAGAAACATGAGCTGGAATTTCACAAGGACAGACTGAAACCTTTGCCTGTTCTTGTTGTCTCTGACCCTGGTAAATGGGTTTCCTACAAAAACTAGGGCCCTTTGTCACAGAGCTGAACACACACATTTGACTCAGAAACCCTAAAAACTAAAGTAGAGATCAGGGAACATAAAGAAATTGTAGGATCAGAGGCTGCTTCATGTCAACGAGGTGAGTCAGCAGATCAGGAACAATGTGTGTCAACTGTAAAACTGCTAATGCCTTTCTTCTGCCCTCCAAATCCTGCAGGCATCTTCCTTGTGCTCCATTCTTACAGAAACATACAAGGATGAGAATTCTCTAAAACGTAGGTCAGTCTAGCCAGATTGGCACATTACAAGACCATTCTATTGTGTCAAGAAAGTTCTCCAAAATACAGTGGCTTAAAATTATAAAATAATAGTAGTAACTAACATATATTATCATTTTTGTTAAATTTATGGGTTAGTGGGCAATTCTGGTTTGAGACAGCTTCTCTGGAGCGGGATCATCTATGATGTTCTTACAAGCCTTGGGTCTATGCCTAGATGGTGGTCAGATGGGGCACAAAAAATAAACCTGCAAGAATTCTTGAACTTTACGATAAGCTTATGGTTAATAGTGGTATTTTTGCAGTGAATCTGTAGAATAGAGAAAATGAGTAAACCTACTGATGCTCTTGGAACCAGGTTTCTAAGTCTGGGGAAAAAAAGGTATAAAAATAAGGGAGGGAAAAATGTGAGGAAGAAGGCACTCGTTTAGATTTGATTTGAAACTCTAGGATATCTCTGTAGCAATAGGCCTACTGAGCACCTACATATTGATTGCTAATTATTATTTACCATGAAAATGAATGAGAACATTTTAGAGAAATTGGTGATTTCAGATTTGTGGTAGGAAATAATATAAGATAAGCCTAGGACATCTTGTGCCAGAAAGTACAGAAGCTATTGAAAACTGACAGAAACATGTCAAGTAGATCGAAACTACTTTGAAATTCAAACCGCAGTCTAATATAAAACAATTTAAAAATTAATAATGATAATCATAATGCAGTTATAATTAAAATGTTATACTATATTGAATTTTAAAACCTAGAAATTCATACACACACTTAAGCAATAGGATGAGGTGTTAGGAAAGGGGAATCTCATCTTTACAAGAGAATGACAGCTTGTAAATGAGGAAAGAGTCATAGAATTGGAAAATCATCCCACATTGATTATGTAACAGCACTCTGTGAGGATGCATGCTCTTTTGTTTCAGAAACTGATTTATCTAAGTAATGCGAGTAGCCGAAATGTATTGGATTTTGAACCAGAAGACTGCTGTACAAGGGAGAGTTTTGCAAATTATTGGCCCTATAAATTTACACTGGTTAGATAATTTCTATGAGCTCATTTACCATAGCTATATTCAATCACTGGTAATACTCATCTCATCATTGCTAGCTGTTTTAAATAAGATGATGACTGTAAAGTTTTATATGATAATAGACAAATATAACCTATTATTTATAAGGACTACACGTATCAGATTAAGAGACTATAAATGAAGCATTAGTCCATGAATAAAGCTTCACAATAACCCGAGTACTCAGAAGAGATCAGTAGAGAGTAATTTAGAAGTGTTTTGTTCCTTTATTCTCCAATGCCTCTTGATTTTCCGTTTTCTTCATTTCCTGATTCACTTTTATAGACAACCCTGAGTTGTATGGCATTATGAAATGTACATCTTTAGAAAAAATCGGTCTGAGAACACACATAGGCAGTTCTTTCTTTTTCTTTTTCACTAGGGCAATTTCTACTTAGGCATTGAGAAATATATTACTGGGGAAGATTCTGCTGATCTCAGGCTTTCTACACAGGCAAGGTGGCACTCTGCAAATCACTAGTCTCTTGCAGCCAGCCAGAAGGTCCTCATTGCCAGCAATGATAAATGAACCCATGTCAAGCCTTCCATGCTTGTTTCAAAGAGCCAAGCATTTCTATTTCTCTTTTCTTGGCCAGTGTTTGTTTCTGGCAAGGAAATGCAGTGGCAGAGGTTTCTTTTTTTTTTTTTCAATGAAGCTTATGATTAGATTTAACTTTAATTATTACTATTTTTGTTTCTATTGATACATAATAGATGTATATATTTTGGGGAGGACATGTGATAATATAATACACTCATATAATCAAATCAGGGTAATAGAGATATTCATCACCTTAAATATTTATTTTTCTAAGCTAGGAACATTTGAATTCTTCTCTTCTTGCTATTTTGAAATGTACAATAGATTTCTGTTCATTATAGTTGCCTTATCTTGCTATGTGCTTTCCCTTGCGATTTGTTTATTTCTGACACCTGCTTGTAGTTCAGAAACATATATTGTCACTTCAACACCAATATTAGACATTTTCAGGATCAACAACATTCCAGCAACTAGAGAGCATGCAATTAGGGCAAAAAGGTGTCTTCGTTGTGCCTCAATATTTCAATAATAAAAGAGAGAATAAAATAATCGAGTCCAATCTGTTCCCCTCCAGTGATATAATATAAAATTGTATTTCAGGGGAACACATTATAACCATACACACTGAGTTGTTGAAAATTAATCTTCTTATTTCTGGGACTATTTATAAATAACAAAGAATTTTTAAACTCTGATATGCTATTTGAAAATTTATATTGATTTTATCAAAACTGATCTGTATAGGAGCTCTTATGAAAGATGAATCAAGGAGATATTCATGTCAACTTTGGTGACTTTAGTTGGCTTGGAAGGTGACAGAGAGTTCTTTGCCTCAAAGACATTTTCCACAAATACTCTTAAAAGGCTCTTATTTTAAAAAACAATTATTTTATTGTACAATTTAATTCAGATTTCAGTGGGCCATTCTTGTCTTCCCATTTCATTCTAAAGTAACTTACTTGTTGCTCAGGCTTAGCTATTGAAATATATCACTAGCGACAACTCCCATTAAGCTAGTCACTGCTGTTAGACTGATATGTCAATTCGGCTTCTATTTATAAACATCCTATTTATAAAGTCTGCTTTACCTATAATAAACCCCAACTTAATATATGTCAAATATTATACTTTAATAATTTTAATGTCTATAATGACTCTACAAAATAGCTGCTATTATTATGTCTTGTAGACATGAGAAAGCAGAGCTAGCCCTTGGCAAAGCTGGAGTTGAAACCCCAGCTGACTGTCCTGGAGGAGTTGCATGTTACCCACTGCAGTGCTCCTTTATAAAGGTCATCTGCTTTGAGACCAGCCTGGCCAGCATGGGGAAACCCCCTCTCTACTAAAATACAAAAAAGTAGCCCAGTGTGTTGGCGTGTGCCTGTAATCCCAGCTACTCCTGAAACAGGAGAATTGCTTGAACCCGGGGGGCGGAGGTTGCAGTGGACCGAGATCGCACCACTGCACTCCAGCCTGGGTGACAGAGCCAGACTCTGCCTCCTCTGTCTCAAAAAAAAAAAAAAAAAAAAAAAGAAGGGCCATCTGCAGAACAAAGAGCCTGAAGTAGTAATGAAAATTCTGGCTGTGCACTTTAGGGGCTGCTGATCCAGGATCAGAAGTTACTTTATACAACTAACGTGGTTGTCTGTGAAAAGAAAATGATAACAACTTCCTATTTTATTTAGGGTATGATGTGAGAATCAAATGAGACAATCTATGTGAAAGTGCTTTAAAGAGTTCAAAACCATAGGCTTTAAAATTGCCCTTGTCATTAATATGACTTGTATAATTAGCATTATTACTCCTTGTGCCTCTGACAAAATGATTTTACTGAGAATATATAACACTTTTTCATATTGTTATTATTGCACTGTTCATTTATTTCCCTATTATATAATGCATTGATTCATTTAGGATTATGTTTTTTTTGAGCTGCCAGCCATGAGATTTTAGATTCTGAATAAATCATAGTCTTTGACTTTGGGTCTGGGAACTGAGAAGGTTGAAGGGGATGGCTACGTTACATAGAAGCAAATAGAGTGCAGCAAATGTGCCAAAAACATATTCACATTTTGAAAGAAAAGTATCTCTGTATTGACAAGACTATGAGTTATGACTGATGGGAAAAGAAACTGGAAAGACAAAACTTGAATTAGACTGCAAAGGGTATTGTATGTCATAATATGGATTTTCAACTTTTACTTGTGAGAAATGTATAATTAAGGAAACCTTTTAAGTAGGTATTGCTGGATACCAGCTTCTCCCTTAAACACATTATTGCACTTCTCCAAGCCTCAAGATCTTCATCTTTAAAACGGAAATGGTGATACCTCCTTTTCAGAGTTTCTCCAAGACCTAGAGCTAATGCATCTAATGCTTGTGACAGTACATCGTGCATATACACACTCAGTAAACCCTGGTCACTAATGTCCAGGTAATATAAGACTGTTAATTTCCTTTGAGAAACTCTAAAATTAATTACTTATATAAAGTCTGTCATGTTTATACTTTTAAAACTTGTGTTCATACTTGAGCTTCTTAGATGGTAGATGAATGAGCTTTCCTTTTATCTCAGCTCCTCAGTACAACTATATATTTTGAAATTATATATAGGACTAACATAATGAAACCCCATCTCTACTAAAAATACAAAAAATTAGCCGGGCATGGTGGTTCAGGCCTGTAGTCCCAGCTTCTCGGGAGGCTGAGGCATGAGAATTGCTTGAACCTGTGAGGTGGAGGTTGCAGTGAGCTGAGATCATGCCATTGAACTCCAGCCTGGGTGACAGAGTGAGACCCTGTCTAAATAAATAAATAAATAAATAAATAAAATTAGCATAATGAAGTTCTAAAAGATGAAAAGCAAAAAAACTTAGAGACTCCAAAAAACAGCATGGCACTAGGTTCTCTGGGTATTTGTTTTGTTGCATGTATTCCACACTGGAAGCTGAAAAAGTCAGTGACCCAGAAACATCAATAGGTGCAGACACACAAAAAAGGTCCAATAAAAGTCTGTTGTCTCTAGCCAAAGGATGAGGAAAGGGGCAGCTCAGCAAGAAAAAAATTTCTTTTCACAATAACAACTCCATTCCAGGCAAACACTACTGAAAATACTGTGGCCCCACCACACTTGTACCAGCAAATGCTGAGTGGAAAGCCTAGGCTTCCACCCTTGTGAGTACATAATTCCTAAATCTCACATTCTCTGTCCTGGGTGATGTAACAGAAGGTCAAGTAGGGAGCTCAGGCTTACTTGCATCTCTTCTGGGTAATAACCACCCTACCACAGTATCAGAGGAGACCATGTTCAGAGCCTGGACTTCCATCATTTTCCAGAAGTAGCAAAGCTCCCTTCTCCCTACCTGTTGGGCTGATGTCAGAGGAGGCCTAGCAGAGTCAGGACTTTTTACACCGTCCAGTAGTAGTGAGGCACATGTACCCGTTGTGTGTCAGTGGAGGCCATTTCAGGAATAGCAAGGAGGCACTCCTGCCTCTCCAAGCCCTGATAGTGTCAGTGAAGGATACTGGGGAGCTACAGTTTCAGTCTCCACCCAGCATTAAAGGAGAGCTTCTCCTTGACTTTGGAGCCAATAAAGGCCAAGTGGAAAACTTGGACATCTCCCCCATCTGGCAGCACCACCGCTTTCCTTATAGGAATGATGTCAGAAGAAGTCAGCTAGAACAAAAGATTTAAATTAAGATCCGGAATCTTCTTAGTAACAAAAATGGTGAGGTTTCAGTAAAAAATTGCTTGTCATATCAAGAACCAGAAAAATCTTAACTTGAGTGAAAAAAGACAATCAACAGATGGCAACACCAACATGAAGAACATTTGGAATTATGTAACAAGAATATTCTGAAATAACGAAGAGGATAAAGAAAATAGTGAACTTGAAACAATCAAAATTATCCAATCTGAACATCAAAGAGAAAAAAAGAAAAATATAAACAGAGTCTCAGAGCTTTGTGAGATTATAACAAATGATCTTAAATTCATGTATTCAGAGAACAAGCAGATTGGGAGGGGAGCTTAAAAGGTGTTCAAATGAATAACAACAGATTTAATAACGAATTACATCATTATATTTGTGAAGCTGGACGAGTCTCAAACTTGAAACACTCAAAGAAATCCACATCAAGAGACATCATCGACAAACTTCCATAATCTAAACACACAGGGAATATTGTGGAATCAGTGAAACATAAATGACACTTTACCTATAGGGAAAAATAAATTATAAAAGATGCTCATCAGAAACAAGGTAAGAATGGAAACCTAAATAAAGTGGCAAACATTTTATAAGTGTTGAAAAAAGAGAAATATCAAATTCGAATCCTACATCTAGCAAAAGTATCCACAAAGAATAAAGGAGAAATTAAGATATGCTTAGGTAAAGGAAAACTAAGATGTCATCATCAGACTTAACTATAAAGGTTGACTAAAGGAAGTTTTCCAAACAGAAAGAAAAAAGATAAATCTTCAAACATCAGGAAGAAAGAAGAAAGACAGGAAGCAAAAGCATAAGTAAATACAATAGACTTTTCCTCTTGGGTTTTCTAAGTTACTTTGATGGTGTATGGAAAAATGATAGTGCTGTCCTAGGTAGTTATAAACATTATAGAGAAAATATTTTCAATGACCGTATTATAAATAGGGAGGAATAGAGGGACATTAATACAGATAGCTCTGTATTTTACTGCCTCACTTGAAATGGTAAAATGTCAACATGAGCATGCCAATACATTCTGTATATATAATTTAATAACTAGAATAACCATTAAAAAACTACACACTAAAAAATAAAAACTTTGACATTCTGGTAGATTAAACATAGCCATAAATTCCATGCAGTTTCTCTCATAAAGAGGTGGAATCCATTTTCCCAGTCCTTATATCTGAACTGTCCTTATTTGTGGCATGTTTAATCAATAGAATAAGGTGGAAATCTCATTGTGTGAGCTCAGTAGCCAAGGCCTCTAGAGCTTCCATTTTTGCCCTCTTGGAATGTTGCCAAGGGACCACCATGTGGAGAAACCCAGGATGAAAGATCGCTTGCAGAGAGAGGCCAGCCACCCAGCAGTCCTAGCTGAGCTGAGGCCCCAGGCAACCCAGCATCTGATGGCAACTGCTGGAATAAACACAGTGAGGCCAGCAGAGAAATCACCCAGTCAGCTCATAGAAGACTGAGAAATAATAAAATGTAGTTGCTTTCAAAAAATACTATACAAAGGGATGTACTCAAAAACACCATCAATAAATCAAAGTAAAATTTATTTTTAAAAGTTCAAGTAACCCAAAGGATGACAAAGAAAAAGAGAAAGCCAGCTAGTCCAGAAAAAAATAACAACAAAAAGGATGAACTAAATCCTAACATATAAACATGTATAAAAATGTAAGCAATCTCAATAATTGTATATTAATGAGGTATTGAATGATAATGTTTTGGCCATGCATAGTTAAACAAAAGGGGGTATTCACTTAAATATATTAGTAAATATATTTAATTAATCTGTAAAAATAATTATATAAAATGACCAAGGGAGTTAGGTCCACAGATGTAAGACTCATTCGATATTTGAAAAGTAATAAAAAGATAACAAGATCATAACAACTGACACAGAAAAAGTATTTGAAACATTCAATATCCATTTCTGAATGTATTTCTCAGAAAGATGGGATTAGTGGCGAACCACCTCAGCCTGATAAAGTACATCTCCATAAAAAGAAGGATAACACGACATTTAATAGTGAAAGAAATAATGTTTTTCCCTAAGATCATGGACCAGGAAAAGACGTTTTCTTTTTTCTCTCTTATTCAACATAATACTGAAAGTTCTAGCCAATATAAGACAAGAAAGGAAAATCAAAGGCATACAGTTGAAAGCAATAAAATTGTTTCTATTTGCAGATGACATGACTGTGCACGTAAAAAATACCAAGCAGTATTGAAAATAACTTGTAGAATTAATAAGGGAATTCAATAATTTAACAGGATATGGGATCAACGTACAAAAACCAAGGTATTTATATACACTAGCAATGAATACCTGGACACCAAAATTGAAAACACAACACCATTTACAATCACCAGAAAAATGAAATACTTACATAGAAATCTAATAACACATATTTAGAGCTTGTATGTTAAAAACTAGAAAATTCAGATAAATAAATAAATATAGATCTAAAGAAACGAAGACATATTGTTTTAATGGCTTGGAAGACATAACATAGTAAAGATTTCAATTTTTCTTCAATTGATATATAGGTTTAACACATTTCCTGTTGAAATGCAAGCAAGACTCTATAAATATGGACAAGATTATCTAAAATTTATATGAATGGCAAAGAAATGAGAAGAGTCATAACAATTCTGAAAAAGAACACAGTAGGGTAAAAAATTTACTGGGTTTCAGGATTTATTACATAGCTAGTAATCCAAACTGTGGGTACTGGTAGGAGGATACACATATAGACCAATTGAACAGAAGACAGAATCCAGAAACAAACCCTTACAAATGTGTCCAGCTGAATTTTGAAGACATGCAAAATTAATTCAATTTAGGAAGAATAGTCCTTTTAACAAATGGTGCTGGACCACTTGGAAGAAAAAATAGACTTGACTTGACCCTCACAACTTATGCAAACATTAATTCAAAATGGATCAGAGATATCAACGTAAACTATAAAACTATAAAAGTTTCAGAGGAAATAAAATTAAAATCTTCAAGATGGAATACTAGGTAAAAAGTTTTTAAGGTTGGCACGAAAACTTTGACCCATAACATAAAGAATTGCCAAATTAGACCTCATCAAAAGCAAAAATGTTTGCTCTGCAAATGCTCTGCTACTGTTGAAGACAAAAACATAACTTACAGACAGGTAGAAAATATATGCAAACCACATACCCTACTAGTATCTAGCATATTAAATATCTCTGACAACACTAAAAAAAAAATGTAATTTGAAAATAGAAAAAAACGTGACATGAGACTTCACCAAAGAGTATAGATGGCCAATAAATATATGAAGATGTTCAATCATTAGACGTTAGAAAAATACACATTAAAAACATTAGCTATCACTACAAACCTATCAGAATGGCTAACAATTAAAAAAAGTAGCAGCAACACCAGTGATTACAAGTACATGGAGAAACTAGGTCACAGATGCTTGGATAATGGGGAGATGAAATGGTACAGCTACTCTGGAAAATAGTTTGCCTGTCTCTCACAGTAAATGAACATGAGATTATCATATAACACAGCAATTCCACTCCTGGATGTTTACCAAAGAAAAATGAAAACTTATGTTTACACAAAAACTTGTGCGTGAATGTTCACAATAGATTTATTTGTAACAGACCCACACTCGAAATAACCCAGATGTCTGTTGATGAGTGAATGATTAGTTGTGACACATACACCTCATTGAATATGATTTGTAAATAGTATTCATGAATAAAAATGAATTAACTATTAATACATTCAACAACTTGGATGAATATTCAAATTTGATTGTAAAATATAAAAACACAATCTCAAAAATTATCGTATGAATCAATTTATGTAACATTATTGAAATGATAAAATTATAGAGATGGAAGAATGTTTGTATTTCCTAGGAGTCAAAGATATTGTGGGCTGTGAGTGATGTGGGTATTGCTATAAAAGGACAACATGAGGAAATTTTGTGTAGAAGAAAAAAAATGCTATCTAATTGTATCAATGTTGATATCTTGATTTTGACATTGCACTATAGCTTTGCAATATTTTCCATTGGGTAAGACTGGATAAACTGTACATGGTATCTCTCTGTATTTTTTTCACAACTGCACGTGAATTTATAATTATATCTACATTTTTTTTAAACTTTAAGTATAAATGGTACTTATATACTTTATTCTATTTTTTAAAATATTGCCTCAAGCTAGGGAAACACGATAATTACTGTGGGAGAATTTTGATGGAGGATTTTTTGATTGGATGCCTCTGAATATATGACAAAAGAAAGAGGTTTAAATTCTAGTTTTTCCACTTGCTCATTATGTGTGAATAATCTGTGACCTACAATCTCTTCAATGGTGAAATGGGAATAAAAGGGCATAATGTTAGTATTATTATGGAACTTAAAGGGGATAGCGATATAGGTAAAATTAGCTGCTGCTTAAATGCCAGATGAATTTTCTGAAATATAATTGGTAGTTCATGCAACTAAAATTTATTAAATAGAAATATGTGCTTTATAATTTTTAATATCAATTAAACATATTGTGTATTAATTGTGTGTCAGGCATTTAAAAGTGTTCTGGGGACTTTTATAGATACCGAGTCATTTAATCTTCAAACAACATATTATTGTTATTTTCATTCTTTCCTATGAGGAATGTATGTTTAAATAGAGTGAACTAGCACACTCCAAGATCATGCAGCTAACAAATGTCATTAACAGGGCTTATGGATTTGTTTTGTTCTGAGATTTTAGTTATTAGAGGATTACATCACACTAATTTTCTTCTACCTTGGGGTGGTATCCAGTAAGTGACTGCTAACATCCCGTGTGAAAGCTGATAGGGGTGTTTTGCAGGTGCCCTAACATTTTACATGGACTGCTGGCAAAGGGTGGGTTAGATGAGATGGAGAAACTTTGTAAGTCCCTGAGATCTGGAGTTCACCAAGAGGCCAATGAGAGTAACTAGCATAGATTTAAATAGCTGATGACAGGAAAAGGTATAGGGAGTGGAATCGTTAGTCCCAAGAGGTAAGCACTGAGTCCCATCAGGAAAGCGCTTGGTCTTTCAGGTATTGAGCTGGACAGATACAGTGAACGTGTGGTGTCTTAACATTGCAGGAAGACAGTACATTCAGTAAATATCCATTTGAGATGACATGCAGGGGCCAGAAAGCCATCAGTGTGTGCAAGTTCAGTGCTTAAAATCAGGTATTCAGTAACAGAGAGGAAAACAGAAAACGGGAAGGAAGTGTATGCCTCATTATGTCATTACTTTAAAAAAACGGCATTACTGTTCGTTTTATTTCACATATTAATGAACCTTTATATGGTAAGCCACGTGCTAAGCACTGTGTCTATGGTAATAAGCAATACAGACATATTTCTGTCCTCATGAAGATTTCACTCTAGTAAGGATAAAGACTATTAAACAGAAAAGAAAGTCAGGTACAAACACCTGAGCATTCATTTTAATCAACTGAATTGTGTGTGTTTATTTTATGTTAGGCTTGTAGCCATTACACAGATTCTGAACCTATAGGCAAACCTCCTACAACTCCTTAGAACTCTCCTGCAAAGAAAAGGCAAAAAGGGATCTAGGAAGCATTGCACATACAGGCCAATAGCAGTGAGCTCAACAGTGAAAGGTAGAAGACAGGTAAGAACAAGACTCAGGAATTAGGATATTGTTGCCTTGTATGCACAACACCTTCTGCTCTTAATTACATATTTCTCACTTTCACTCTCTTCTAGAATTGCAAGTTACTGCTAGAATTCATATTGGGATAAAGATAGCATGGAAAGTGGGGTCGGGGCAGAGACGTTAACATAATTTAAGGATCTTGGTAGCCTAACAGTTTTACAAATGTTTGAAAATAAATTGCTCTGACATAAAGGAGTAGTTGGCATTTATATCAAGTCTAGATTTGTATTTTCTAGCTAGTCCAGGTGGAAAATTGTGTAAAATGTAAGACTTCATTGAGCAGCCAGATGCCGCATCTGAACTGAGACTTTGTGGGTCAATAAATAACCCAGATCCATAAAGTATGTGGTGGTAATAGGAAATACTATAATTTCTTTTAGCAGATCAGAAAACAGCTGTTTGCTTTTCCCTTTAAGAAAAGAAAAATGTTTTGTGGTTTTTTTTCTTAAAAAGTCAATTATCAACATATCAGCACAGTTGGAAATACTCAGCATATTATTCTTATCAATCAAATGTCAGAACAACAGACCTTTGACTTTCCGGATCACTGGACTAATGAGGGTACAGAGTGAGCTTGTTTCTCTGAGGTGCATTCTGAATCTTTGCAGGGTCTATCTGCCTAGCAGGAATTTGAAGTTAATATGAGTGCACTTGAGAGGAATAGCCATCAGAATCTCCCATGGTTAGAATGGTTTTAACTAATGGTTTTCTTTTTCTTTTTATTTTCATGATGGAGAGTCAATTCTCTCCATAATTTTCTCTTCTGAAACCCCTGCTTTAATCTCCATAATTCTCCTCCATTACCATCCAGTTTATATGACACTGTCTGGCTATGGCTGTAATATTTGAGTCTAGGTAGGAATAAGAATATCGCAGATAGGAGGACAAATAAGCTTAACAATAGCTAAGATAATAGTGGCAGTAGTAGTAATTATAACAAAATAGAGGCATCACTATCATCTATAAAGAGCTTTAGATCAAAACTCAGTATTTCTCTCTCTTTTTTATATAAATTTAAAGGGTACAAGTGCAGTTTTTTCCCATGGATATGTTGGTTAGTGGTGAAGCCTGGGATTTTAGTGTAACTATCACTTGAACAATGTACACGGTACTCACTAAGTAATTTCTCATCCCTCACCTACTCCCACCCTGTCACTTCTTCCAACTCTCCCCAGTGTCTATTATTTCTCAGTTTTCTGGTCTTTGATTATACACTAGTTTCTGTGTGAGATGGAGTCAATCATGTCTCCTGCATTTTAAAAATAATATCTGCTTTGTTGGACAGTACTAATGAAAGCAAGAAGAGTCTCAAAGAGATTTGGTATGACTGGAAGGATGAGAAGGAATTTATTACTAGAGACTGGTGAAACAACCCTCATTATGTGAAAGTTGAAATTCAGTGACATTGTTCACTGTGGTTGTGTGGAAAATAGAAGTTACACCTAATTAGCTGGTAGATCTAGCTAAAAAGGTTCCTGTTTATCTTGCTAGTGTAAATGGGTTGTGTCCATTCTTTTGTGTTTTCTGTTTAGTGTTTTATGTTTTTAGCCAGATATGACAAGATATGGATAAAGATAAATAATTTTTTAAAAAGGAACGGCTTTGTTTTAAAGCAAAAAATAGAAAAGAAATATAAAATGATTTGTTGTGTTTAGAAAATAAATCTCATTATTATACCTAGATTCACTAGATTGCCAAAAACTCAGGATTAAGATAACCTAAAGCAAGTATTGATTAACTTTTTTAAAAATAAAAAGCCAGAGTAAATATTTTGAGCTTTCAGGCCATATTATCTTTGTTGCAAATATTCAACTCTGAAATTTTAATGTGAAATCATCTATGGCAATGTGACATTGAATTAACATGGGTATACATTTGGCCCTCAGTAGCCATGGGTTCCTCACCTTTCGATTCAACCTATGATAGATTGAAAATATTTGAATAAAAAGTGCACCAAAAAATAATAATACAACAATAAAAATACAAATAAAAAACAATATAATACAAATAAAAAATACAACAATTAATTACATAGTATGTACATTGTGTTATATATTATAAATAACCTAGAGATGATTTAAAATATACAGGACATGGGCAGGTTATATGTAAATACTATGCCATTTTAAAGAAGAGTCCTTAGATTCTGGTGTTTGCAGTGGGTCCTAGAACCAATCTCCATGGATACCAAGGAACAACTGTATTAATAGAATTTTATATCCAAAAACATGTGACTGGCTGAATTTGGCCTATGGGCTATAGTTTGCCACCCCCAATCTAAAGCCTATAGCTATGAGGTCCTTTATCAAACTTCAGACAGATCTGAAAGTGTGCCACATAGACTCCCTCTACTAGACAGATAGGTTTCTAAGACTCCTGAAACCATTGTTCCACAGCATACTGAGTTTCAGGTAAGCCATAGAGAGGTCTATCACAAGGAAATCATTGGGTATGGATTTTGTCCAATAGAGTTAATCTCAACAAGGTTTAAAGAAAGACTACATTTTTTTTGAATATTGTATTGGTGAAAACATGATCAGCTTGGACTGAAGGGGACAGAAAATGTTCACCATTAAACAAAACAAAATACCACAAAACATTCAGAACCTTGGAACTTCTATTGGCAGGATATAATGTGGTAAGTCTATTTAGCTACAGATGTGGGACGTATCTTATGTGAATGGAGAGGTAACACAGAGGGCTGAATCAAGGCCCTAGAGAATGGAGCCAAGATCCGCAGAATGAATCCCAAGGAGCGGTACTGGATTTTAATGAAGCGGCTGGCAATATACACCAACTGAGTTTCATAATTGGTTACGAACTAGTGACAGCTATGTGTTACTTTTTCTCACATTTTGAATAGTACTGTCTATTGCAATTCTCCTACCCTTGGATCACCATTTTGTATTAGTTGGGTTGGGAGCAGATACGTGTATCTTTAGTTGGCGAGTATTTAAAATGAAAGGAACTATACTCAATGACTATACTTGAGGATCTGCACTACGGGAGCCTCATCCACATATGGGTGGTATCTGATTTAAATGACAAGGCTCCTACACTTCGGTGGCATAATGGGATGAGAGTTCAGGTAAATTGGAGGGGGGATAAGTGTATTTTTCATGTTGGGGGAAATAAATAATGTGTGACCAGAGGGTAGACTCTGGTAAAATGTAGATGGACACAAAGTTTTTGGCAGTCTTCCCATTGATAGGTAAGAATTAATTTCCCTCCAATTTATACTGACCTGGACTTAGTGACTTGCCTGACCCACAGTGTTGAGCAAATAAGGATCTGAGACTTTCAAACCTAGGTGCTAAGAGAGCTTGCTGCTCCTACCAACAATCTTTCTGAGATTCCTGAAATACCATATAAAAAGTCTTACCAAGCTTAGGTCACTTATAGAGCAGGGACTCATGGAGGTGCTCTGGTTGATCCGATGAAGCCTGTCTTCTAGGAACACTGACAAGGCACCAGACATGTGAAGTAAATGTCTTGAATCCTCTGAACCAGACCATTTGTAAACTGGGTACAACTGGATATCAAACTGCATGCAAACCATCATCTATGCAACATATGCAACAGATAGAATAAAATTGTTAAATTTCATGGTTTTAAGCTGCTGAGTTTTGTGGGACTTTGTATTTCAGCAAAACTGGCATGAAGGTTATTTATAGTCTATTTTCCCATTCATTAGGAAAATCTATATATTTTTGCCACCTAGATATCCTTATGTTCCATTATAGGGTGATGCTCTGGACTACATTGGGCGAGTTGCCTAATGTATACTCTATGTTCCTTATCATCTTTCTGAATCTCGAAAAGACTTCATTCCAAAACTCATTTGGCCCTGGGAGTTTTAGATAAGGAATTTCGGACATGTATTATTTTCATCATGTTGAACTTTAATTTATCCTATGTCTGAAAATAGAAATGGGCTGTTTTGCAGGGCCTATAAAAATTTAAGAATAGAAAAAAAGGGTATATAGTACTCAGAAGTTTCCCTTGTCTTCAACAAAGACTCCTTTGAGCCAGCTGACGGAATCCACTCAACTACGGCTTCTACCTCCTGAGGTAACTTCATAGCATAGTTTCATCTCATCTATCCAGAACAAGTGCCCTATTTCTTTCTTAAACAAACTATGTATTTTTTTTTCCTCACTGGTAAACCTCCTCAATTCCATCCTCATTTTTCACATGCCACTTAAGAACCCAGCTCCTAAAGGCGTAAACAGAGTTAATGATTTCAATTATTACCTATTGTAACCCAAAATGATTAATTTGGGGTGAGGAATCAAGAAAGCCTGACTTTCCCCTAAATAAAACATTGAAGCTCTCTACAGCTTTGAATCAAATCGGTATGATTTTCTTGGGTCAATTGTTGAAGTCATCTTGGGATTTCACTTCTGGCTCTACTTTAACTTTTCTTCGCATTATAGTATCTCTTTGTATTTCTCACAAAGGCAGAAGTTTCTTTTCTATTATCTAATAAAAACAAATACAATAAAAATGTTCATTAAAGTAAATACACTAATAAGAGAAATAAATACAAATACATTTTCTTATATATTATAATTGTTTGATTTGAATGGATATTGGAAAATACAAAAATTATGAAATCATATACATAATTTTAACCTTATACCAATTCATAGTAATGATTTTAAAAGTAAATATTAGAAAGGGGCATAATATTTTCAACACTTCTTAATGACTATTCATGGTTTATTAATAAAGGGGATTATTTTCATAAACTAAATTGAAAAAAATTATCAATTTTCCCAAAGATTTCTATTAATTTGTGTATGTCAGTTCTCTTTTAAAATAGCTATTGTATGAGAGTTCAAATTGCTAAAGGACCACTTATCTGACCCTCAGAGCTCAGTGGATGAATCTTCAATTTGAACACTTATGAATATGACTTTCCCTGGCTCTCTAAAAAGTGTCTCTCTCTTAGTTATTAAATTGGTCTTAAGATTCAGTGAGTTCCTGCCTCAAATTTTATCATGATTAAATTCATCCTGATTATATTTGCTGCCTCTGTGTGACATCTACAAAATGTAGCTGATGAGGCTTATGATGAAAACATCCACCATGGTTCACTGTCTTTTGGCAGACCATGCTTTCTTAGGGAACATTCAGATTAAGTGAAAGTTCTAGACAGTGGTCTCAAATATATTTTTCTGAATTGTCTACTCACTTTTACTACACTTAACTTCTTGGACCACAGTGAACAAAATCAATTTCTCTTATAAATGACAACTCTTTGCTTACTTAAGACAGCTTCCACAAATACCCTCTGAGTCATTTCAGGACATTTTTCTCTCTTTTGAACACTATCCAATATGGCTATCATTATAAGAGTAGGGCTTATCCCTAAGAATTACCATCCACTAAAGGAAGCTGCCTCACCCAAAATGTACACTCTTTCCCCAAGAGAGCCTCCTGCCATGGCCACTCCCTGGCCTAAATGGAGAGCATCTCTGCAGGGTGGTCTCAGCTCTAGCGTGCCACAGGGGATGGGCTGAGGTCCTGCTGCAAGTGCATCATGGTGCACCTTCTCTCTCTGCTTGTTTCTGCTCCCTTCACTTCTATACAGATATTAATCTAGGGAGCACACCCCAATAAACACTCTGCTTGCAAATCTCCATCTTTGTCCTTGGGGAACACAACCTAAAACATCCTTCATCCTGTTCTGTCATAGCAAGGTTCACAGTCCCTAGAAACTTGGGTTCTGACACTGGTGGTGGACTTCACTCTCCTCCCATCACTGCACCTGCACGTAGTCACATGATGCAGTCACTCCTACAACTGAAGACATGGCAATAAAAATACAGGTGACTATAAGTGGAACTTTACATACCACCAAAGGGTACGCGGTCACGTTGAGAGCACACACAAAAAATGCATGTTTCCAGAATGTTCTAGAGATTCAGAGAGTCCCTTGAGGCCAGTGTCTTTGGTACTGATACCATTAAATACCATTATAATCCATTAAAAAATGGACGGACATCTTTGGTCCATCCATGTGCAAAAGAGGCCACTCTTCATGGTAGGAGGTTTTAGAACCACCTGAGGTATTTCAAACAAATTTAGCGGTACTTTAAACCAATCAAGCTCACACTCTGTCTCTCTCTCTTTCTCTCTGTCTCTCTCTCTCTCATACACACACACGTGCACATGTATGCACGGCACACGGACACACAGCCCTAAACCTTCGCAAGTGTTGTTCCATTCTGTCTCTCCTCCTTTTCCTAACATTCTTTACCATACTAATTAGTACTTAGTTCTTCTGATCCAATTTTGTACATTTCTTTCCCTGGAACCTTTCCTGATACTCCAAGATGGGACTGGATTTTTTTGTCTTTGAGCTCCCATAGAGCCCTAGATTTATATTTCACTGGGACTAATCATAGCACGCAACAACAACAACAATAACAAACACTAACCTAGCATTTATTATGTGTCAAATATCGCTCTGAGCATTTTACATGTGTCACCTCAGAGGTCCTTCCCCTGTCTATTAGCTTCATCTTACAGGTGTGAAAAGTGAAGCACAGAGTTTCAGTGAATTACTATAGAGATTTACAAAATATTTAGCTATAGCCAAGCATTGCTTGCCACCTAACATCAGGAATGTGATCAGAAAAAAAGTATGCCAGTAGACAATTTTTAATTGTGTGAACATCACAGAGTGTACTTACATACACCTATCTGGTATAGCCTATTGCCTATAGGATACAAACCATACTGCATGTTACTGTACTAAATATTGTACTAAATACAACTGTAACACAATAGTAGATATTTAGTACAGTACTAAATACAACTGTAATACAATAGTAGATATTTGTGTATCTAAACATATATAAACATAGGAAAGGTACAGTAAAAATACACTATAAAAGATAAAAAAGGTATTCCTGGATAGGGTACTTACCATGAATGGGGCTTACAGAACTGGAAGTTGCTCTGGGTGAGTCAGTGAGTGGTGAAGTCCTAGGACACTGCTATAGATTACTGCAGACTTTATAAACACTGAACACTTTGGCTACACTACATTTATTCTTTAAATTATTTCCTCAATAATAAATTAACCTTAGCTACTGTAACTGTTTTAACTTCATATACTTTTTTAATCTTTTCAACTCTTTCATAATAACATTTCACTCAAAACACAAAGACATTGTACAGCTGAACAAAAATATTTTATCTATATACTTACTATATAAGCTTTTTATAATATACATATTTACTAAAAATATTTATTAGAATCTTAAAATCTAAGACACTCACACTAGCCTAGGTCTATGCAGGGTCAAGATCATACATATCACTATCTTCCACCTCCACATCTTGTTCCACCGGAAGGCTTCCAGGGGCAATGACACGCATGGAGCTGCTATCTCCTATGATAATAATACCTTCTCCTGAAGGACCTGCCGGAGGCTGTTTCACAGTTAACTTTTTTTAATAAGTAGGAGTACACTTTAACTAACAATAAAATTATGGTGTAGAAAATACATAAATCAGTAACATTGTTGTTTATTATCATTACTATTATATATTATATATGATTTTATACACTGAATTTTATATGACTGGTAGTGCAAGCTTATTTGCACCAGCATCACCACAAACATGTGAGTAATGCTTTGTGTTAGACATTAAGGTAACCACAATGTCACTAGGTGATAGGAATCTTTCAACCCCATTGTAATCTTATGGGACCACTGTCCTTTATGTGGTCTGTCATTGACTGAAAGGTCATTACATGGTGCACAATTGTATTGACTTGTGGGTTTCACCTGATTATCTAAATTCCCAGCAGGCAAGATATCTGCCTTAAACAAGGCCAGTTCCTAGCACAGGAACTGGAATTATATTTTAAGAAAAAGTTGAATGAGCTATTTAGACAATAGTGGGATTTATACACTGTCTCCAACTCTACCTGGCTGCTTGCCCAGGCAATGGGTGATAGATTCCCTGGAGGTTCACTATGGCACCCCTACTGATGAGAGGGCTCTGCCATCACCCTGGGAAGTGCAGAGTGTGTTTTCGTGTTTCACTGAATGGGATATAATTAAATTGACCTTCCCTCTACCATGGGCACACATCAGACAGTTACCAATGAGTTTTAGAAAAGCTGTCCCATAGAATTATATCAGGGATACTGCTAACAGGTATCTATCATGTATAGGTTTATGATGTACAGACAAAACCTCTTTGAATCCTCAGCACAGTATTTTGAGGTACACAGCATTCATATGATGCATATTTTGCAAATAAGGAAAGCAAAAGTTAGAGTAGTAAGATACCCAGCCAAATTGATAACTCTAGGCAGTGATGGGTTTCTGTGAATTCTTGGGGTCTTTTCTTCATATATTGTATGAGTTTCCTATGGCCTCTATGGCAAATTATCACAAACTTCATGATTAAAGCAATGCAAGTTTATTATCTCACCATTCTTGTGGTCAGGAGTCTGAAATCTGTTCCACTGGGCGAAGGTCAAGGTAGTTGGCAAGTTTTATAGCCTCAATTCTTTCTTCTGTCTTTTGATGCCTCATTCATGTCTTTAGTGTATGGATAAATCACAGAAATAAAAGATAGGTGCTTAGTTTTAACACATGGATTGTTTTATCATGAGATTACCCATAGATGCATATTTCTCTTTTGTGTCTTCATAATGAATTTCATAGCCACAAAAGAGTATAACATATTGGAAATAAATGCATCCCTAGTATTCGCAGAGGTTAACGGATTGTCCCAAGGTCACATTCAGTTACAGGAAATCAACTGCAATGTGATTGGTTGGTATCCCCGTGCATTTTTATTTTTCGCTTGTACTTTAAAATTCAAATGGAGCATCTTAGCCCTTTCTTGATTAATTACCAGAAAGGCACAGTACACAACAAAACAAAAAAGAACAAATGATAGATATAAAGTTCCTTTTAAGTCTACAGGTCCTCCAGTAAAATGAAATCTTCTTCAATGAAGGAAGTTTGTTTCAATTATTCCACATTCCCAGCACCTAGTACAGGTCCTGGCACATTGGAGGTATTCCATAAACATTTACTAAGAGATTAAACATTTTCTATTTGAGTTCACAGGGCCTGTTTCAAGAAAACGTAGCGTAGACATCTCAAAAGTCTTAAGAATTTACTCAAATGGAAGTGCAAATAAATCAGCAGTTGGATGTAGCTATCATAGAATAAAGGCTATTTTGTGTTCAAACAATAGAAAAAGCACGGGTCTCAAAATGAGATGATTGTTTCACTCTACACTGCATTGTTTATAGCACAATAAGCATCTGGTGTTAGAGAGTCCATAAGTATTATTGAGCATGCACTGCACGCAAGGGCACATGCCAAGTCCTAGAAATACATAGGTAAACAATAGAAAACAATCTAAGACCTCATGGTGCATTATGTGAGTGGGAGTTTAAACTTTCATGTCAGAAAATAAGTTGCATAAAATAAAACTGCTTATAATTGACAAATATATTTTCACTGAAAAGATTCAAATACAACCAAATTATCAACACGATCTACTGATATAACCCCTTTTAAAAGATACCCTCTCTTCTTGGTTTGATATGCAAGTAATTAGTTATTTAAATAAAAGTGTACACATTGCTGTGGAGAAGAAATACCAGGTGATTTGAACACCCAAGCATAATATTTTACCTAAATCATGAGGTTGTGTTTGAGGTCATGGGTGGAGTTAGCTGGAAGAAAAGACGGGGAAGACCATTATAAGTAGAGGATAGAATATTGAGACATATTTAATACACTAAGAAAAAATAATGTCCTGGGACATCGTTAAAAAAAATTGTTAGATGGTAGCAGAAAGACAAAAGTAGGTATTAGACTAAGGTGAGATTGAAAAGAAAATATTTCAGGTCCTGTAGGAATATCATAGCTATTATTTAGTCTTCAAGGTCCAAATACTCCTGGACTTTAGTAAACTAGGGCATATTCATATAAGGGCATAAGGGTATATGAAGGACATATAATAAATCATGTCATATAATGAAGAGGTAAAGACTCTGAGTATGTTCAATCTGAATTTAAAAAGACTAGAAAATTATAATCGATTTCATATTTTGCATTTCTCTAGCTACTTGAGGTTGAGCTTTCTTTCTTATATTTTTACACAATTTACATTTATTTCAGTGTTTTCTCTATTCACATCCTTTCTCGTTTTTACCTTCTTTGCCTTCTTCATATCAATGTAGCGAGTAATTATTATTAAAAATATTATTTTTTTAAATTGTATGTGAGGCAAATATTTTCTACAGTCCGTAATTTGTGTTTTGACTTTATATTATTTTTAGCGGTGCATTCATAAACGTGGGATGATGTCCTTGTAATCAAACGTATCAGTTTTTGTCCTTATGACCTTCGGGTGCCCTCTCTTATATTGGAAGACATATATATGTTTCTAAATTTTCTTCTGTCTTTTCTCTTATATTCTACATCAAGGGTGTGAGTGTTAACTGGAAGCAAAAGGGTAAGAGAGACCAACCTTCTTTCACTGACCTCAGAGCTTCCATCCCACCCCAAGAAAAATGAAGTCCAACGTCCATTCTATTCCCTGAATGTTCAAGTAGAATCTTCTTCTCAGATGAAAATTTCAATCTTAGCCAGTCTTTCATCTTTAACATTGTGTTATTACAAGACTGTTTTTGGAAGAAAGCTAAAAAAAAAGTGCTTACAAACTATCCATAAACTCACATTTTATCTTTCAAATATAGCTAATGGTGCACTAAGAGGTATCAATATATGTTCAACTGAAACAAATATTGATGCCTTTTGTTTAAAGGGTGTGTCTATGTAATTTTTGGTTTCTTAAATTTTTCCCAGAGCCATTTGAACCATTTCTACCATTCATGACACATATTTAATAAATTGGTTTAAGAGGAAAATTATGGAAAAAATAACAGAAAAAAATGTTGTTAATTACTCCTTTCATTTGTTAAGAATAATGTCATTTCCTTCTAAGAATTTTATAACTTGATACTCCATTGCAGGAGATAAATCCGATTCCTCAGAATGAATTGTTTTTCCTTCTTCAAGCAGAATTTCTTTGGCCCACAACTGGAATTTTAATACAATACCTTACTGTTGCATTATTTTTGTGTCTGTTTGAGATGTTAATTTAATGGAGCAGTATCATCATAAATGTATAAAGACAAATAAACCACTGCTGTATTATTTATTTACTTATTGTGGTAAGAACACATAATATGAATTCTACCCTACTAACGATTTAAAAAATTTTTAATTGTCACGTAATTATACATATTTATGGGGTATAATTTAACAATTTGATACTTGCATATGTTGTACTATGATCAAATCAGGGTAGTTAGTATATCCATTACCTCAAGCATTTATCACTTCTTTGTGGTGAGAGCACTCAAAAGCCTCTCTTCTGGCCATTTTGTAATATATAATACCTTACTGTTAAGCATAGTCACTGTTCTGTGAAATACAGCCCCAGACCTTATTCCTCTCATCTTATTGTAACTTTGGACCTGTTGACCTCTTGGACCTCTCCCCATCCTCCTCTTTTCCCCATCCTTTTCCCAGTCTCTGGTGATGACTGTTATACTCTCTATACATGTGATATCAATTTTCCTTATTTTCTAGCTTCCACATATGGTATTTATCTTTATGTGTTTGGCTTATTTCATGTAACTTTGTGACTTCCAGGTTCATCCATGTCGTTACAAATGACAGGATTTCATACTTTTTATGGCTAAATAGTATTCCATTGTATATGTGTGCATCTGTATAAAAACATATACCACATTTTATTTAGCCATTCATTATTGGGCACTTAGGTTGAGTCTATATTTTGGCTTTTGTAAACAGTGCTGAAATAAACATGGGAAGGCACATATGTCTTTGACATAGTTCATTTACTTTAGATATACACCCATCAGTGGGGATTGCTGGATCTTTTTCTATTTTCAATTTGTTGAGAAACCTCTATATTGTCTGTACTAATTTTCAAATCCACCAACAGTATACAAATGTTCCTTTTTCTCTATCCTCACCAAGACCTGCTTTATTGGGTATTTAGGATAATAGCAGTTCTAGTATAAGTGAAGTATCTTATTGTGGTTTTGATTTCCATTTCCATGATAATTAGCGATTTTGAACATGTTTTTCATATACCTGCTAGCCATTTGTATGACTTCTTTTGAGAAATGTCTAATAAGCTATTTTGCCCATTTTTAAATCAGATTTTCTGGGGTTTTCTGTTGAGTTGTGTGAATTTTTTGATATATTCTGGATATTAACTCCCTTGTTAGATGTATAGTTTGCAAACATTTTCCCCTATTCTACAGGTTGCCTCTTTCTTCTGTTATCAACGTCCTTTGCTGTGAAAAAGTTCTTTAGTTGGATGTAATCCTATTTGTCTATTTTTTTGTCTTGCTGCTTTTGCTTTTGAGGTCCTTATTAAAAAAAAAAAAATCCTTGCCTAGCTCAATATTGTGAAGTGTTTTGCCTATGTTTTCTTCTAGTAGTTTCATAGTTTTGGGGTCTACATTTAAGTCTTTAATCCATTTTGAGTTGATTTTTTAATACGGTGAGAGATGGATATTTAATCTCATACTTTTGAATGTGGATACTCAATTTTCCTGGCACCACTTATTGAAGAAACTGTCTTTCCTCAGTGTGTA
This sequence comes from Hylobates moloch, assembly GCF_009828535.3. Lineage (NCBI taxonomy): Eukaryota > Metazoa > Chordata > Mammalia > Primates > Hylobatidae > Hylobates > Hylobates moloch. The sequence continues at coordinate 118,027,157 of NW_026652284.1, forward strand.
TTCTTGGCACCTTTGTCATTTACAATATAGTATCGTTACCTATACACATGTTGTATAGCAGATATCTAGGGCTTTTTAATCTTGCTTACCTGGAATGTTATACCTATTAAATAATAACTTCCGAACGCCTTGCAACTCCTGCCTCATGCTTCCCTTAGCCTCTGACAACCACTATTCTGTTTTTAGCTTCTGTAAATTTGACTGGTTTTGATGCCTCATATATGTGGAATCATGCAGTATTTGTTCTTCTATGACTGGCTCATTTGATTTAGCATAATGTCCTAAAGTTTCATCCATAGTGTCAAAAATAGAAAGATTTTCTGGAAGACTTTTAAGTAAAGACTATCCAATGTATATTCTGTCATAAAGTAGAGAAAAAGGCCCAAAGATCACTGCTTTCTCTCCCTGGCATAGAAGGACAAGATATTTCTACATTATCTGTGGTCTTATGATTTGTCAGTTCAGTCAATAACCGGAAGAATAGAGAGACCAGTGAAAAATTACTACCTCTCTGAAGCTCAGCTTTCTCATCTGAAAAAAAAGGGAATGACAAGAAAACATCTCCAGGTACTTCTTAGATTTGACCTTTGAGTCTCATCAGCTGCTATGACATGTTAAAACAAGCAAACAAAAAAACTAAAAACGACAACAGGAGGAAAGTAGTGTTTCTGTTCGACCTTTGGCAGTCTCCTCAGTATCTTGAGCTGAGCTTCACCAGTAACTAAAAATGCTATTTTTTCATGTCTTATTTTGGATCAAGTAAATATTAGCTATGAAAATACTTAATAAAAAAAGTTCTTTGCAGTACTTGAAGTTTTTTTATTGAAAGTAAAAACAAACAGCATTGGCTAAATGCAGTTAAAAAAAGAGAGAAACATGCATTGAAACAAACAAAAGCAAGGGTGAGTAAAACAAAATAAAATTATTGGCAGGCTCCTGAAAATTTTAAAAAATATTTGAGGAATTATATAACCTTGAGAAGGCCATTAGAAGCAAGCCTTTCTGTAGTACACTATTGCTAACATGATACAGCAACAAGGCAAGTGATATAATTAAAATTCCACATTCTAAGGAGATAGAATGTGAATGGCCTAACTTGGATCAGGTGTCCTCCCTGGGTCTGTCAGATTTGGCAATTGTAGTGACATGGTGACTTGTCACTAGCACTGGTGGCCTGGATCTGCAAAGAGGCCCCAGTGTCCACAAGGTAAAGTGAAGTGGGACAGCAGTTCTACCTGATACACATAATAAAATTTATTGTTTCTTAGCAAAAACAATTCTGGAAATATATTTTATATATGTATATATAAACATAATATATATATACAACATATGTTATATATAATTATATATAACTTATATATATCATATGTTGTATATATATTAAAATTGAGTAGCTAAATACATGAGAAAAAAAGAGCGCTCTTGGATATTTCTGCACTAGTCAGATTACTCTGTTGAAGCCCCAAGATGGCCTTACCCTCATGTTTTGTATCTACATATCTCATACAGACTAGGAAAAATCTATTAGATCATCATATATAGTACTTGAGAACAAATAGTATGATAAACATTCAGGTGATACACATGTAAACAACAACAACACCACAATATCTTTATCCTCTTAGAAATTAAAATTCAATGAAAATTTAAAATTTTGGAAATTAAAATCTAATAAAAAGGCAAAGGAAATCCAGTGCAAAAGTCAAAGGCCATGGAGTTGAGATTCTGGTTTATTATCTATGCCTATATATGTGTGTGTGTGTGTGTGTGTGTGTGTGTGTGTAGAGCGAGAGAGAGAGAAAGAGAGACATAGATATATCAAATCTACCTATGCCTATATATATAATATAGGCAGATTATAATAAAGTTTTCCAAAAATTTTATTAAAATGTTAATCAGCGCACAGAAACGTTAATGAGCTAATAATAACCACAAACACCTGATTTAAAAGACTAATTATTTGGAGGGTCTAGAGAAGTTTCAGCTTACTTTATGGCAGATGGAATTTTAGTGGTGTACCCGACCAGCAGCACTACAAAAGGAATAAACCTGTGATCCTGGAATTAGAATCCTGGGACCTGTCCACTCTGTCCACTTTTTCGCTCCAATGCAAACTCTGCAGCATTCAGAAAAACAAGAAGCTGCTAGTTTTAACATGAGAATTTTATTATTTCAGAAAAGTTATGAGGCTTCCACTTCTCTCTCCTTGCATTACATATTCTATACCTACATAGATAGCCAAGGATTGCCATTCATTATAATCATACATTGATAGTGTTTGTTCCAATCCATGTTTCCTTGTCCTATCTTTGAATGAGCTCACCTGCAGTTCTAGTGGATAGTTATCAGCAAGGTGACAGTGTCTCTGTCTCTCTACTTTGCTTCAATGTTTGCTTCGGCCATACAGGCTTGGTCTGACCTGCAAGTCCAACTCAAAACTGTAAGAGAGCTAAAGCTGCCAGGGTCAATGTTTACCACCTGGGGGATGGGAGTCAATGGATAAATGACCTCAGACTCTCCAGGCTTGGCTAGAAAAGCTTGATTGTTTCTCAGAGAGTTCCTTGTGGTTTTGAGTTCCAGTTGTTTAGAATGGTAAGCCACTCACCAATATACTCTATTGTATTTTCTCTTCTCCTATTTCACTTTCCCACTCCCTATCTGGAATCATCTCTCAAATAAACTACCTGCTTCCAAGTTGTTGTATCATGGTCTGGTCTAAGACAGACAGACAGATTGTGATGAGAGAGAGAGAGAAATGGAGAGATGAGAATTGTCTGTAAATGGGGAGAAGTGCCAAGTTCCTATAATGTCATTCTAGATAACATGCAATAGGTAGTGTTTAAGATGAGGTAAACACTATTTACAAGCTTTCTAAGAAATGCAATTTTTATGTCCTTGGACTCAGAATGCCATTTATAAGGACAAAATGTTACTTGCACTAGAGTTTGGTATACTGAATTGCATAAGCAAAGATCTGAGTATTAGCAGATTACAGACCCAGAACAGGACCTGTCCCAGAGTAATTATATCATTTATGAAATATGAACACTTAAATAAAAGAATGAGAAGTAAAATGAGATGGATTTTTTTTTTTTTTACTCAAAACAAATGCACTTTCTGATGCTGAGTTTCTTGGATGGGTGGTGCATAATATGCCCATTAGGATTGATGAATGTAGCTGTTTACACTGATGACAATTATGTGTCTATACATACACTTACTTTTCACAGAAAAAAGTCTACTCATAGTAATACATTTTTTAAAAATATATTAATAGTCAGAAAATGGCAAGAGGCAGATGTTCCAAACTCTTGGGACCAAGACTAGCAGGGATAAGAAATTCCTGGATCAACACTGCAATAAATGAAAATCTACATGATGCCACACGCTAGGGAGTCATTCACTACCTCTTGCATCTGTTGGATATCAAAGCTATTGATCAGTAGAGACTTGCCTAGAGGGATTTCAACTATGAAAAATACTCTGCAATGAACAAGAGTTTGTAGAAGAGACTCTTAATGAGATTGGAATACAGTATAAATCTCCCATGCATATAGGACCTAGTGATGGCAAAATAGTTATTTATTGATGTTCATTACTATAAACATGTGCACCTTCCCCAACCTTTACTGGAATTCTTGTACATATCTAATCCAGCTACTTATGGAATTCTAGGATTTGCAAGCATGCAGAAATAGCTAAAATGAGGATAGATGGATGTATAATAATAATCTTAAGAAAATTATAACTTTGGAAACCTCTAATAGTACATTGAAACAAAATAAAAATAAGCCTCATTGTTATTGACATATGGACATTCTTCTTTTTTCTCTCAAGAAGGGAAGATTTGTATTTCCTTTAAGATTTATACTGCTATTGTTTGATACATTTAATAGATGTCTTTCTATTAGCATAAATATATATTTCTTTCTACCTGGCCAAGTAGAAAGGAATAGACTCAGGAAAATATAAGAAAATAATCATTCCTTGAAAAGTAGAAACTGAACCAAAAATAAAGACAGATTGACACCAGTGATCATACATAGCATGCTGGTTAAAAGATCAGCTGACACTGTGAACCAAAATAATGAGTTTAAATGATTGATGAGCCAAAAATCCCATGAGGTGAGATAATTGCTCAGATAGTATCTTTTATCTTCGAGGACATGAAATCTCTAGATTGTTGTGTTAATGAAAGGTATTATAACCAGACACAATTATGTCAGTAATAAATTGAAAGAGAAAATTTTAAGAGCTAAACCTAATGGGCTTAGAGGCAGAGAGGGGAAGAAGAAAGAGAAGTATTTTCCCTTACATATTATATCTCAGTGCACCATTAAATCTTTGCAAATCTTAGCTTTTTGAGGACTTCTTTACGAAAAAAACATAAGACTCTTCATTAAATGAAAACACTACTTTCTTACTTCTGTTTGTTGATAATAAATAGGTCTTGTTTTACATGAACAATTTTTACAGTGGGTTGTTTAGCTTAGAGAAAATAAAATTTAGGCAGCTAATTAGAATTATTTACATATTTAAAAGGACTGAACTTTAAAAAATAATTTGATATATTCTTTCTGGCTCCAGGCAGTAGATTATGCAAAGGTTGAGAATTCATTGAAAGGTATAAAAATAAGATTTAAAAAAATTTAACTCTCCTTGTCTATTTTTGATGTAAGGTAATACTAGCCTCATAATATAAATTGGGGAATGCCTCTTTCATTTGTTTTCTGAAAGAATGTCTTTGTCATTGAATGTTAAATAGAACTCACTTGTAAAATTGTCTGCTGTGCTAAGATTTTGGTTGCATATTTTATTTAAGTGAATAATTGAATAATTTACCTAATGGCACCAAATACTTTAATTACCAAAGCATGATTTACACTTCTTTCCTGTTTTTTTTTTTAGAATTTTGGTACACTACTTGATTAACTATATGTCTAATTGTCTAGTTCATTTAAATTTTCAAATTTGTTGGCAGAAAGTTGTTTATTGTATTTCTGTATCTTTCTAAATTTCTGTTTATCTGCATCAATACTAGATTTTATATTTCTCATTATGTTTATTGCGGTCTATTCATTTTTCCTTGATGCACCTTAACAGAGATTTTTCTATTCTTTTAATCATTTTGAAAATATATATTTTGACTTTGTTGTTTTCTCTTTTACATCTTGGGTTACATGTCATTAATTTAGGTTATTTGTTTCATTATTTTTCCTATTGTGTGCTTCATTTTCAATTATTCCTTTCTTAATTAATATTTAAGTATTTTCTCATTTTCATTATAAGCATTTAGAGCCATAAATTTGCCTCAACTTTTCAAGTAAGCTGCATCTCACATGTTCTAATATGCAGCATTTTTCCTACTTAATTATTTAAAAATTCATAAATTGTTATGAATTCACAAATAAGTTATTTGTGAAACATATAAATTATTTTAACACCTTTTATAGGTATTTTGACAATAAATTGCGAACATTTAAAGTATACAATATACATTTTGACATATGTACACAGTCAGAAACTAGTCACCACAAGATAGTGAACATAGCCATCACACCAGAAACTTCCTTGCGTCCCTCTATCTGTCCTTCATTGCCAACCCCAACTCCAGGCAACCGGTGATCTTTCCATCACTATAGATTTGTTTGCATTGTATAGACATTTTTTAAATGGAATCATGCAAGTAGCTACCCTTTGTTGTCTGGTTACTTCTATACAGAACAATTACTTTGAGATTTGACCTTAGATTGATAAGTAATATCTTATTGTTTGGGCATAACACAATTGGTTTATCCATTCATCTATTGCCTAACATATTTTTTTCCAGAATGGTTGTAATGTTTTAAATTTCCACCTGCTCTGAATGAAAGTTCCCAAGGTGAGATGTACTTGTCAATACTCAATATGTTCAGTTGTTTTAATTTTACACATTCTAATCAGTGTGCAATGGTATTTGACTACAGATTTAATTTACATTTTCCTAATGACTAATGATGTTAAGCGTATTTTAATGTGCTTATTTGTCATCAATAGATTTTTCACCAAGTGTCTGTGTACATTTTTGCATATGTTTTTATTAGATTATTTTCTTATTATTGAACTTCAGTGTTCTTTATAAGTCCTGGATCCCATCTATCATCAGATATACCCTTTGCAAATATTTTCTCCCTGTCTGTGGCTTTTCTTTTCACTTTAATGATAGTTTCAAGAGCAGAAATTATTAACTTTGAAAAGGTAGTAGTGACACATATTGCTGGGAGATGGTGGATGCTGGCTTGTGCTGTGTGGTTTCCAGCCACCTGTGTCCCCTCGTGTTTGGTTTCCTGTGTGACAACCAGCTCTTAGAGATGGCCAAGAAGTTTGTCAAAGTGACAGGAACTACACAGCAGGATGCCGATGCCTGTTCCCTCTTGGACATCTACAGCTTCTGGCTCAAGTTCACCAAGGCCCCAAAGCGAACGTTACAGGCCAATGGACCAGTGACTAAGAAAGCTAAGAAGAAGGCCTCATCCTGTGACAGCAGTGAGGATGGCAGCGAGGAGGAGGGGGACGCTCAAGGGCCCCCAGCTAAGAAGGCTGCTGTACCTGCCATGGGAGCCAGTCTGCCTCAGCATCCTGGAAAGTCTGTGTCCAAAGCATGAGAGCAGCAGCGGTGAATAATCTAGTGACAGTGAGGAGGAGGAGACACAAGGAAAAAGCCTGTCCAGATGGAGTCAAGCGCCAAGCCAAGGCAGCCAAAGCTCCTCCTAAGAAGGCCAAGGAGTCTGATTCCGCTTCTGACTCAAGCTCTGAGGATGAGGCGCATCACAGAACCAGAAGGCAAAGACTACACCTGTGGCAGCTAAACTTGGGCTAAAGCCATACGGGTTACTACAGCTCCAGCAGCACCTAAAGTAGCCAATAGCAAAGCAGCCAGCAGCAGCAGCAGAAGCAGCAGTGGTGACTCAGAGAAGGGGAGGGCAGCAGGCATCCCCGAGAAGACTATACCCAAAAAGCAAGTCACGGCCAAGGTCCCAGTGAAAGCAGCTGCCAATCCTACCTGGTAGAGTTGCAGGAGTGAGGACTTCTCCAATGAGGAAGAAGGGGAGCAGAAGCTTTCTAAAACAAAACAAAAAACAAAAACAACAACAACAACAAAAACAGATCCCTACAGTTTAGTCCCCCAACCTTCTGCTCCTCAACCAAAGAAGTCTGTGGGAACCCAGACTCCCAAGAAAACTGCGAAGAAACAGCCTGTGGGAAGCAGTGAAGACAGCACTGATGAATCTAACTCAAGTTCTGAAGAAGAGGAGAGACCCTGTCTGTGGGAGTCATCTCTAAAGCAACAACCAAACCACCTCCAGCAAAAAGAAAGCAGCAGAGATCTCTGCAGACACCTCCGACCCTGGCAGCTCTGAGGATAACGGAGCTCCTTCCAAGCCGGCCTCAGAAAGAAGGTAAAGGCCAAGGGCAGCAGCAGTTCTTCCTCTGATGATTCCAGTGAGGATGAGGAAGAGAAGCCCAAGGGCAAGGCTCTCCAAGTCCACACCCAAGGCCAATGGCAACTACACACTGACTGCCCAGAATGGAAAAGCAGCTAAGAACAGTAAGGAGGAGGAAGAGAGTGAGAAGTCAAGAAAAAGGCAGTGGTGGCAGTTTCCACACCAGGTTCAGAAAAGAAGCAGAAGCAGAATGAGGCTTCCAAGGAGGCAGAGACTCCTCTAGCCAAGAGCATAAAGCTTCAGACCCGTAACAGATTTCCATAAAGGAAGAAAGAAGAAAAAAAGGCATCATCCCCATCCCAAAGGGCCATGGAGGAGGAGAGGGAGGTGGATTCAGGAGTGGCAGACAACTTGATGCCAAGGGGGGTGCAGCTGGAGACTGAGAGAGTGAGCCAATCAGGTTTTGAAGTTCACCAAGGCAAATCCTTCTGGCATGAGAAAACCAAGAAGAAAGCAGGGAGGCTCAACCTCTGTCCAGGTCAATATCGTTAAGTTTGGCAGAGAGTGATCTGGGGCCATCTTTGGTGAAGCAGGAGTGATGATCAAACACCACTCACTTTCTCCAGTGGATCAGAGAGCCCTCAGCTCTATAGGTTGGGGGTCTTGATGAAGACGAAAGTTCAGAGTAGGTCCTAAGACTTTACAGTGGAACATCCCCTTTTGTCCTTTGCTATATTCCCAGTTTTGTGCAGATTTGTTTTTGAGTGATAAGTAGCAGGGACAAAATAAGGGGAATGTTATTTTTAAAGAAAATTGATTTCTATTGTTGTCCCCTTCTTTCTTTTCTGTGAAAGTCCTCATACAGAGAAATTTGTATATTTTATATTAAATCATTCCCTATTGATTTTTGCTGTGATTTTCAAAGGTAGAGTCCCATGGATAAAAATCTTAACTATGGGCCAAAATATAGTAAAGGGTCATATGTATGACTTGTTACAGTTAGAAGAAAAATTCTGCCTTTGTGAGTGCACATGTCCACATTGCATCCCTCTCCCCCTCAAAACCCTAGTGAGGGATATTAAAGAATGGTTAATCTATATGCAATGCCTATTAAACATGCCCTATGTACTTCATCCTCATTCACTGGGTCTGGGGCTGAAGATTGAGGCCAACGTGGACCTAACCTACTTTTTGGAATAAAATTCACTGTTTTATTACAGGCAAAATTCTGGTGTGGTGTGAATGCCTTGGGTCAGTCTGAATATATTTTTCTATAGTTTAATCATTATTATACGATATTTGCAATACATGCTTTGCTTTTTAATTTGAAAGCAAACTTTTCTACTGCTGAAAGACATTTTGTGTCGACTTGACTATTGCTAATATTGAGTACTGAGTTGACTGCATTCTCTCATTTTTACATTATAGAGAGCAAAATCGCATTAACTTGAAAAATACACATCACTTGGTATTTCTTTCTTGTCTCCAGAGGTGATATAGAATTGGTTTCATTGATTCCTACATGGTTGGGATCAAGAAAGTAGAAAAAAAAAGCTTTAAAACCTCAATTCTCAGTAGGAAGTAGGTTACGTTAGGTGAATTTATAGGTAATCCATATATGTTCTAATGGGTTTAGAAAGAACCTTACAGAGCATATTACCTGATAAACTTGAGTGGAGTGGGTTTGGGAGAATAAACTAACAGGATTATTGTGTCTTGCACTTGGTACTTGGGCACAATTGACGTGCCCCCTTCAGAACCTGAACTGTTAGTAACAGTGGCAGTAACAACACAAACCAGTGAGCAGAGATACAGCTCTTAGGCCAAGCTGGACTGACCATATGTCTGTAGGAGGTGACTGACAAGCAGCAGTGCTTAGCCAGACCAAGACTGGGAGGGAGGAGTCAACAAGCTTTCTGGAGGCTGAGGGGTTCCAGTGGTGGGAAAGTGTGCCCCAAGCCTTTATGGGTGAGTTACGGGTCTTAAGATGAGTCTCCTCCTGTATGGTTTCTGTACCCACTAAATAACCTGATGATAACCTGGTTTTCCATGTGACTGCCTCTAGGAAGAAAATGTGCTGTTCATGCTGACACAGGTATTTCAGTCCACATGGTAAAAGTTCTACGTCTTACTACAAAATAATAAACTGGCTGGTTTATAATGGATCTTAGGAGTTTTATTGTTGTGAGTCTAAACCCCTTCCACCTCCTACCCAAACCAGAACAACCTGGGTGGCAGGTAGATGGCCGGGGGTCCAGACCTGTGAGTTCTCTGCAGAAGCTTCTGGGAAGCAGCTTACAGGCTTTTGGATACAGCTTGTCTCATCGTGACTTTTCCAGGTTATCTTCCAGCCTGGGCATAGTCTCAATTGGGGGTTGGCGAAATGACCTATGGGTCAAATCCAGCTCATGGCCTGTTTTAATACTACCTAGAAGCTAAGAATGGTTTCTACATTTGTAAAGGTCTTTAAAAAGGAGACATAATATGTGGCAGGGACCTTATCAATGGCCCACAAAGCCGAAAATATTTAGGATGTGGCCCTTTACAGAAAAAGGGGCTCCTGGTATAAATTAGTGATCTGTAAGACACCAGCTGAGAATTAGACTCATCTGGGGAACTTGAAAACACTGATACTCAGGGGCCCATTCTGAGATTTGTTGGTGCTCTCTGGTGGGGGCTGGTGCTAAGATTTTTGAAAGCTCCCAGGTGATTCTAATGAACAGCTGGCGTTGAAAACCACCTATCTAGGAGTATTTGAAAAGAAATTAATTGGTATTTCCCCCATTCATGCTTCCATTTTCAAATGCGCTTGTTAGAAATAATAGTATAATATGAAATTTCGTCTCAGTGCCATTTCTCCTTCCGGACCATTTCTAGGTATGCACTATTATATACATCCTCCCCTCCTTTTTCCTCACACAAATGGGTTATATGTGCAGTGTTTTGCCACTTTTACAGGTCATTTTACAGCAGAATACAGCAGTTCATTTTTAATGGCTCCACTGTGTGGTACTCCATTGTGTGGAAATAGCATAAGTTATTTAAACTAATACTTTATGGGCAGATGTTTAGGCTGTTTGAGTGTTTTGCTGTTACAAGTAGTGTTGCAATGGATAGTTTTATATGAGACTGAGTATCGGTGTGTATTTTTTGTAGGAAATATTTCTAAAAGTGATTCTTGGTTCAAAGATATGTGCATTTAATATTTTGATCACTATTGCCCTCCAAATTTGTTGCACTAATGTATAGTTCCAGCAATATTTTATGAAAGAGCCTCTTTGCTTGTCCTCTTGCCAACACTATTTACCAAATTGATCTTTGCTGCTTGGATACGTGAGAATGCTCTCATTTCTATTTGTTTGTTTTTGTTTTAAATTAACCACAAAAGAAAATAAAGAAAAAGTAATCAACTTTTTTTCTTTTGTCAACCATGCAGTTAGAGTCATATCTAAGAAATCTTTTACTAATACAAGGTTACAAATATTTTCAACAATTTTCCTTCCAGGAGATTTATATTAATAATTTTAGATATTATATTTAGATATATGGTTTATTTTTAATTAATTTCTGAGTATACTTTATAATGAATAGACTCAACTCCTTCATTTAAAAAGAAACAACAACGTATGTGTGAGGGCGTTCTGCCTCCAAATTCACTGTGGTTAAACTATACGACTGGGAGCTAGAATCAATGAATTCAGGCCTAGCTCTACTACTTACTTTTTTAAATTATTTTGGGACAGGGTCTTGCTCTGTCACCCGGGCTAGAGTGCAGTGGCGTGATCATAGCTCACTAAAGTCTGAAGCTTCAACCTGCTAGGCTCAATCCATCCTCAAAACTCATCCTCCTGAATAGTTGGGACTACAGGCACACACCATCACGGCTGGCTACTTTTTGTACTTTTTTGTAGAGACAGGGTTTCACCGTGTTGCCCAGGCTGGTCTCAAATGCCTAGACTCCAGCAATTCGCCTGCCTTGGCCTCCCAAAGTGCCGGGATTACAGATGTGAGCCACCGCGCCCGGCCTCTAATACTAAATGTAGTAAGTGTGGTCATCAGCAAGTCACCTGACACTCCTGAGCCTGTTACCTTATATCTAACGTAAGTGAGTGTGATTGAATGACTTCGAAGCTCCTTTTAAGTGCTGAGATTTTCTCTTAACAGTAGTTGATATTTTTACTCATTATTGGTCTCATCCTAAACAAACAGCCATAAGTTTCCTTGATGCTCCCTTTTTACTGTTTTATCTAGGTTAGCTTGGATCATCACTTTCATAGAATTGACCATTAAAATCTAATCCGCTACATGGGATTATAAACTTGATGATTTTTTGTTTTGTTTTTGTTTTTGTTTTTGTTTGAGACAGATTCTCACTCTTGTTGTCCAGGCTGGAGTGCAATGGTGCAATCTCAGCTCACCACAACCTCTGCCTCCCAGGTTCAAGCGATTCTCCTGCCTCAGCCTCCTGAGTAGCTGGGATTACAGGCATGAGCCACCATGCCTGGCTAAATTTGTATTTTTAGTAGAGATAGTGTTTCTCCATGTTGGTCAGGCTGGTCTCGAACTCCCGACCTCAGGTGATCCACCTGCCTCGGCCAACCTAAGTGCTGGGATTACAGGCGTGAGTCAGTGCCCCCGGCCCCAGAATATTTTTCTTGATATGATGGTGAGATCTCTAGATTAAAAAATGCTTTATATTAAAAAATTTACATCCTGAAAAAGTGCACCTTTCATTTATTTCCCAACTTAAGTATTTCAAAGGAATTTGTGCTGCATCAGAAAAGGTTGCACAAAACAAAAGACTTGCAACAATTCAGTTACTTAACCTTATGACAGGTTCAAAGAAGTGCGCACACAGCTGTGAGGGGGTCCCACAGACAACATAGTCATGGCTGTACTACTACTCCTTTTCTTATCAATGAGGAAAATCGAGTAAGGGCTTGTAGAAAACAGTTTAAAGAAGATATTTGACTTTTCTGGATTGCAACATAAGGTCCTCATTTTGGTAGCTATATATATTGTACATTTCCCCTAGTTTTTGGAAAGGAAGCTGCTTGTCTAAAATGGTGACAACTCAACCATATGTTGACAATTCCCATGGCCAGTGGGAAGTCACGGACTTCCTTTGTGTGATAGCAAGCTAGTGCTCATTAGATTCAAACTCCAGTGACAAATAGAAGCTGAAACTCAAAACACACACTTGGCTGTGAATCCGAGAACATGCATTTTCCACCAAGCCCTGCAATCATGGCAGTGAGAGCTTGGGGGTATGCACAGTGGAAATACTAAGAGTTGAGAGACCAGCAACCTGAACTATGGTCCTAGGACCTACCACTGTGCATCTTAAGGCAATTCATGACAAGTGTTTGGCTCATAGTTTCTCCATTTGTAAGGGGAAAAAAAGACTAAATAATATCTGAGAATATTAGAAATGATTTTGTAAAGCCAGTGGCAGAAAATTGATGCTTAAAAAAATTGCATCTATTGATTTATCAATGCTTTAGAGTAGCCAAAATTAATTTCAAAGGTGGAGCTTGACTCTGCCTTCAGATATCCTCTTGGCTCAAGTTTGTATGAGTGTGAGAACCTTCTGCTTCTTTTTTTTTCCAAAGAAAATCTTGAATAGAGCTCTCTAATTCCCCAGTGCATGTAAACAATTCGCCTTACTCAAATGTTGTGGAGACAGATGAGTGCTATGTTAATCACACTAAATAACCACTTATGATATTTTTACTGAGGAGTACAACTTTTATCTCATGGCATCTCAGTTTCCACAGTTCAGATGAAACATAATGGTTATGCATGAGTATTGCTGAGGGCTCCCACACACATATCTTATTCCAAATAGTCCAAAGTGTAAAACTTCCTGCCAAAACAAGTCAGATCAGCAGAGGATTAGAAAGTTGACTCACGTAGTTTTCATGAGCGTTATGATGCAAAAGTATATTTGGTTTTTGTCACCTCCTTGACTGCAGGCACAGAGTCCTAAAACTTTGGGGATTTCTCAGTGATAAGTATGTCTCTTGTTATTTGTACTGGGTCCCTTTTTACTACACATGAGCTTATGCTAATGAGGTGACTTAGAATGGGTCTTTATGGTCTTAGAGTGAGGCTGGTCAACAAAGAGACGAAGTGATTCCGGGTTAGAACATTCAGCCCCACCCACCAACCTCTTGGAAGATGAGTGGGGGGCTAGAGATTGAGATCTAAAACATTCTTAAAAAATTATATTCGGAGAGCCTCAGAATTGGCAAATACATCACGTTCTGGGAGGGTGGTGCCCCCAACTCCACAGGAGCAAAGCTCATGAGCTCAGGCTCTCACCAAGCCTTGCCCAATGTACCTCCTCAACTGGCGGTGCATTTGTATCCTTTACAGTAACCTTGTAACTGTAAGCAGAGTGCCATCCTGAATTATGTGAGCTGTGCTAACAAATTAGCCAACCTGAGGAGGGGGTTGTGGGAATTCCCAATTTATAGCTGGTCCGTAAGAAATATAGGTAGCTTCAGGATTTGTGTTTGGCATCTAAAGTGGGGGAAGTCTTGTGGGACTGAGCCCTTAAAGCTGTGGAGCCTGATGCATACTCCAGGTAGCAGAATTGAATTAAATTGTTGGACACGCAGTAGGCATTTGGAGAATTGGTCATCGGTGTCAGAAAACAGCCCACCTTCCTATCCCCCTTTTCCATCAATATTATTTATAAATGAACTGTACATTAAGATCAAGTCATCATCTTTATGAAGGGGCCCAGGTCCTATGAGGGGCAGTCGAAAGAACTGGGAATGTTTAATATGAAGACTCAAAGACTAGGGTCTGAGTGGACGCTTGGCAACTACCTTCTAATAATGTAATGCTATTGTACAATATAGAGAATGATAATTTTTCAATGAGACTTACACAAAAATAGAAGATACCTGAAGACAGAATATGGCAACTGAATAAGGAGTTTCCTATTGATTTAAAACGCCCAGCAATGGAATGATTTTCTCACTATAAATTTACTCATCTAAGTAGGGGTAATATCTCTTAAATGCTAAAAAGATTATATGCATTGTCTTAATTCATTTTTTTTTTACTGTAAAGAAATGCTGGGTAATTATTATTATTATTTTTAAAAAAGCATTATTTGGCTCACCATTCTGGATGTCTGAATAGTGAAAGACTGGGCATCTGTTTCAGGTGAGGGCCTCAGGCTGCTTCCACTCCTGGCAGAAGACAAAGGGGAGCAGGTGTGTGTAGATCATATAGCAGGAGAGGAGAAGAGAGGGAAAGAGAGAGAGAGACAGGAGGTGCCAGGATCTTTTTAATAACCTGCTGTCTTTCTGGAATTAATAGAGTGAGAGCTCACTCATCCCTTGGTGTGGAGGAGGGGGGCATTAATCTATTCATGAGGGATCCGCCCCCTGACCCAAATGCCTCCCATTGGGCCCCACATTTAACACTGGGGAGCAGATTACATCATGAAGTTTGGAGAGGACCCATATCTAAAGCACAGCACATATAGATTCTGAACTAAGTTCTCAATCAGCCTATAATCCTATAATTAGCATTAACAGCAGTTGTTTTGCTTATTATTGGTTGTTTACGAAATACTTTCACATTATCCTTTCTTGCAGGATTCACAAAACTTGGTTGTTTTTGTGGTTTGTAGTGGAAAAATTCATCCAAGTGATTAAGTGAATTTTCCAAAGTAACAAAACTAGTCAGCAGTTAGTACAAATTCCCAAACCAACCTTTTGATGGAAAAATCTGGGTTATGTCAACTATATAAAGTCTTCATCTGGTGGCTGAATTCACATGAGTTTTACAACTAATTCCACATGATCACTTCTATAAAAAAATGAAAATTACTAACTTCTCTACTACTAATAATAATTTTTAACAATATAACAATATGTACCATCTCTATCTACTATGACAGTCAACACTCATTCCATATTGCAAAGAGTTACTCTGAGTGTGACTCAAAAGTAGTGTTTAAACTTTCCACAGACACTGCAAGCCTAAAGTGTTCAGCCCCATTGAAAACATTCTAATCTCTGAAGAGTAGGACTGGAGAGCTTTGCTGCTTTGTAGCCAACACTTTGTAGTTATGGAAACACATACTCCCCATAATTATCACAAATGACCTGCTATGGAAACATATATGATTCATTCTTTCTTGCTATATTGAAAAAACTCAAAGGAAGTGCTATATCCCCCAACTTGACCACCATGTTAAAGAGAGAAGGTTAAGAAGAAGAAAAATCAAACACCTTTCTGCAACTCCAAATGGAACAGTCTGTTTATTGGAGGCAAAGTCCAAGTTTAAAACATCTCAAATAAAGATTACAGAAAAAAACAAGATAGGGTCTATTTTAGATAGAAAACACATTTGTTGCCAAAGAATGATTAGAGAAAAGTGTATTTTGCCTTCAAGGATTATTTATTATACACGGTCAACCTGGTAGAGATTTGGGGAGAAAGGGAATTTACACAGGTCTATAAAAATCTGCTTTGTTGGGTTTAGAATTTAGAGATAATTTTTACCCAAGCCCTTAAGGATATGGACTACAGACATTTTATTTTTAGAACAATCCATGTATTGGCTGAAAAAATGCCTTCAAGTAATATCTTCCACGTTAAAAGAATATGATTGATTCATAAAGGTGGAAAACTAAGTGGCAGGCCAACCTTTCAGTTTTCAGCAGTTTCTGGCATTTTGTGAATGTTTTATTAAATGTTGTCAAGTCAATAAAAACAAATAATAAATAAATTCAGTCATACAAGTTTTATCTTCATGGCACTCCAAGTGATTACACTAAGACATTAAGAGGCAAGCAGTATACTATTCCATAGTAAAAGGAATTTGCTTACAGAAAATACATAGAACGAGATGCAAAACATTCTATTAGTGACCACATGAGTTCCTTAGATGTGATTTCTCTGCTCATATATTATGAAAGCCCAAAAGCATTATTTCATGTTACTATGAATTATTTTTTAATTGAGCTATCATTGCACACAACACAATAAACATATGTAAAGTGTGGAATTTGGTAGGCTTTGATATGTGATGATTTCCTGTGAAGCCATAATCACCACCAAGATTATAAATATAACTATCACCCCAAAAATGCTTCTTGTGCTCCACTGAAATCTCTCCTACAACTAGACACCCCTATCCAAAGTTTGACTTGCTTTCTGTCAGTATAGACAATTTTTAAATTTTCCAGAATTTTTAATAAATGGAATAATATAATATGATTTGTCTGGTTTATTTCACTTGACATTTCAAGGTAAAACCATGTTGAAGCAAGTATGAATAGTTCATTTAATTTCTGAGTAATATTTCATGATATAGATACATTACAGTTTGCTTATTTATTCTATTGTTGGATATTTGGGTCATTTTAGTTATTGCTGTACCAAATATAACTTCTTTGAACAGGTGTGTAAAATATCTTTATAATATATACATTAATTTCCACTGGGTAAATTCTTAGAAGAGAAATGGATGGATCATATGTTAGTTATACGATTAAGTTTTTAAAAAACAGTCAAACTGTTCTTTAAGGTGGCTATGCAGTGATTCCATATCCTTGCCAATAGCTGGCATGGTTAGTTTTTGTTTTGTTTTGTATTATGTTATTTTGTTTTCAATTTTATACCTACTAATTGTTGTATAGCGGTAAATCAAGGCGACTTGTTTGCATTTTGCTAGTGACTGATGATGCAGATTCTCTTTCCATGTGCTTATTTGACATATGTACATCTTTTGTCACATATCAGTTCAAACTTCCCCACTTTTATTTTGTTCTCTAATTATTGAGTTTTGAGATGAATTTATTATATATTCTTTATACACATTCCTTATCACATATATTTCCTACAAAAATGTTACCCTAATCTGTGGCTTTCTTTTCAATATCTTTAGAAGATCAGAAGTTCTTAATTTTGATAAAGTCCAAATTGTTATTTTTTTCTGGTATAAACTGTGCTTTTGCTGTTACACCAAAGAAATATTTGCATAACTCAAAGTCACACACATTTTCTCCTGTTTTCTTCAAGAAGTTTTATATTTTCAGATTTTACATTCATCACTATGAATCAGTATTTGTTAATTTTTGCATATGATGTGAAGCATAGATGAGCGGTTCTTTATATGAATATTTAATTATTCTAGTACTATATTTTGAAAAGATTACCTTTTCTTATTGAATTGCTCTTGCACTTTTGAGGAAAATCAGTTGGCCATACATGTATGGATCTATTTCTGGATTATCTATTTCATCTTACTTGTTCATTTATCTTTTTAAAATTCCAATGTCACAAAATCATCTTTACTTTAATTTTATGATGTCTTAAAATCAGATAGTGTAAGCCTTTCCCCTGTGTTCTTATTTTTAAAGTTTTGTGCCTATTATACACACTTTTTATATACATGTTAATTTCATAAATTTTACCAACTATAGATCTATTTGGAAAGAACTGAGATCATAACAACAGCGAAGATGAAATTCTAGTCTATGAGCAAGGTATCTCTCTTCATATATTTAAGCCTTATTTTTTTTAAATGTATCTTCATGACATTTCGTAGTTTTCAGCATACATGTCTTGCTAATCTCTCATCAGGTTTATCACTGTTTACTATTTTCATGCTATTGTAAATGTTAGTGTTTTTAAGTTTAAATATTTCCAGTTGTTAATTTCTAGTATATAGAAATACAAATGATTTTTTAAAAAAATATTGATTCTGGTAGGCAAAACATCTGAACAGACACCTCAACAAAGATGTACAGATGACGATAAACATGAAGAAATGCTCAACATTATGTCATCAGGACATACAAATTAAAACAACAGTGAGGTATCATTATCAGAATGGTACCTCTTAGAATGGCCAAAATCCAAAACATTGACAGGAGATGCTGGTGATTAGTGGATCAACAAGGACTTTCCTTCCTTGCTGATAGAAATGCATAATCAAACAGACACTTGGAAGACGGCTTGAGGGTTTCTTACAAAATTAATCATACTCAACATATCATCCAGCAATCTTATTCCTTGTTATTTACGGATGAACTGAAAACATGTCCACACAAAGACCTGCACTTGGATGTTTGTGACAGCTTTATTCATAATTGCCAAAACTTGGAGACAGCCCATACATCCTTCAGTAGATGAATGGATAAATATACTGCAGTGCACCCAGGCAATGGGATATTGTTTAGCACGGAAAAGAAATGAGTTAACAAACCATCAAAAGACATGGAGCAACCTTAAGTGCATACTGCCAAGTGAAAGAAGCCAGTCTGAAAACACTACACACTCTATGATTCTAATTATATGATGTTCTGGAAAAGGCAAGACTATAGTGACAGGAAAAGATCAGCGATTGCCGGGAGCTGGCAGTGGGGAAGGGATGAGTGATAATAAAACTATTCTGTAAGATACCATAATGTTGGCTATGTCATTATACATTTGGTAAACACCATACATCTGTGCAATACAGAGAGTGAACCCTAATGTAAACTACGAACTTGATAACGTATCAATATCATTTTTTGTACAAAAATGCATTGCATCAATTAATACAAGATGTTAATAGTCAGGGATATTGGGGGGTAGTAGATAAAGAGTATTATGGAAACTCTATACTTTCCGTTCAATTTTTCTGTAAACCTAAAACTGCAATAAGAGAAAATGCCTACTAATTAAAAAAACTCATCAAACGTTTATTAAATATTGATTACATATTATGAAGGCTTAACAAAGTAAGCTTTTTTAGTGAGGTACTGTGTTTATTTCTTGATATTCAAAAGCATTTTTGCATAAACTATAGTATAATATGTAAAAAAACCATAACTAATTTTTCCTCTTTAATCTGGATGCCTATTATTTATTTTTTCTTTCCTAATTGCACTAACTAGTGCTTCCAATAAAATGCTAAACAGACATGCTTAGGACAGACATCTTTGTCTTATTCTTGACCTCAGTGGAGACGACATTCTATAAGTCACTTTTAAATAGTTTTTTTCATTGTTACTGCTTATCATGTTGAGGAAGTTCGATTCTAGTCATAGCTTGTTATGCTGTTTTGTCAGTAATGGATAGTGAAATTTACCATATACTTTCTGTGCCTATTCAGATGATCCTACATTTTTTATTCTTAAGTATTTTAATATGGTGAATTGATTGATTTTTGAATGTTAAAGAATATCACAGTCTAGAGATAAATTCCACATGTTATGACTTTTTATACTTTTTATATATCTTTGAATTATATTTGTTAGCATCCTAACCCTTTTCCCATTTGCCCCAAGAATACTCGCTGGCAGTGCTTGCAGCTGCAGCATTTACCCCGAGATAACTTTGCCACACAATAGCTCGCGTTTGTTATTATTTTCGCCTTGTTCTAGTACAGTGATTGGGAAACAAAAGACATCATTCTATTTATAGCATTCCATTTTTAGTAGTAGTATTTCTATTTACAAAACATGGTAATTCTTGATCGCTCAAAATGTCAAATCCTAGAAAATGTAGCATTCCTACACGGATGTTAACATCATTCTCCAACAGTGGTTGGCTGAAGATTCATTTGATAAATCTGATTTTTCCGAAATAGATTATTCTGATGATTCAGATGATTCTGTTGTTAGTTCTGTTTAGAAATACCTCTGAGAACATTTTTTCTTTTTTATTTTCACATTGAAAATCTGTCAGATTTTCTTCAGCCTCAAAGAACATGTTTATGTAAGATTAAAGGAGTGCTGGCAGCAAGCTGTGCTTTTTTTTTTTCTAAATGGGAAAAGGGGCTTAATAAAATTCTTTCCATCTATTTCGTGAGGGATATCAGATCTTCTAGTATATTTGTCTGGTAATTCATCTTCCATTTTAAGAAAATATTTGTACAGAATTTTTATAATTTCTTCATTAAATGGTAGAATTTACCAAAGAAATCACCTTAGTTTGGAATTTTCTTTATGAAAAAATGTAACTGAAAATTAAATACATTTATTAGATGTAGGGCTATTCAGATTTTCTATTTTTATCTTGATTTAGCTTTGATGGTTTCTGTCTTTCAAGAAATTTGTTCATTTATTATACATTGTAAAGTTTATTAGTATAGTGTTCATAATATTCTATAATTATCAGAGGTGTAGGATCTGTAGAGATGTTACCTCTTTCAGTTCTGATATTGAGAATATATGACTTTTATTCTGATATGTTAGGCTAAAGTTTTGTGAATTTTATTATTGTCAAATGTGGTTTGTACAATCTGGATTATCTAAAATTTGTCAACATTCGTTTATGGCTCTGGATATAGTCTATTCTGGCAAATGTTTCCTGTGCACTTGAAAAGAAAGTGCATCCTTCTGTCAATTTAAATATTGATTCACATGCACACGTATGTTTATTGCGGCACTATTCACAATAGCAAAGACTTGGAACCAACCCAAATGTCCAACAACGATAGACTGGATTAAGAAAATGTGGCACATATACACCATGGAATACTATGCAGCCATAAAAAATGATGAGTTCATGTCCTTTTGTAGGGACATGGATGAAACTGGAAACCATCATTCTCAGTAAACTATTGCAAGGACGAAAAACCAAACACCGCATGTTCTCACTCATAGGTGGGAATTGAACAATGAGAACTCATGGACACAGGAAGGGGAACACCACACTCCGGGGACTGTTGTGGGGTGGGGGGAAGGGGGAGGGACAGCATTAGGAGATATACCTAATGCTGAATGACGAGTTAATGGGTGCAGCACACCAACATGGCACGTGGATACATATGTAACAAACCTGCACATTGTGCACATGTACCCTAAAACTTAAAGTATAATAATAATAAAAAAAAATTTACCTCAATTTAAAAAATCATTCTCTCAAAAAAAAAGAAAAACAAAAAAAAACAAAAAAATAAATAAATATTGATTAGGATTATATTGGTTGACACTGCTGTTCAAGTTTTTAGTATAGCATTACTGCTTTTTTTGTCTAGTTGTAACTTCAATTATTGAGAGGCATTAAAATAATCAGCTATTCTTATGCATTATTTTAGTTTACCTTGCAAGTCTATGACTTATTGCTTAACATATTTTAAATCTGTTTATTAAGTACATAAATCATTTCTGATTTTTATGGTTCCTTCATTATTGTATGCCTCCCTTTATCACTGAATCTGAAATATACACTGCCTGTTATTGATGTAGCTACTCCAAATTTCTTTTGTTTAATGTTAGCGTGGTATAACTTTTTACATGATTTTCTTTAAATTTACATGTCTTCATATATTAAATGAGTTTGTTGTAGTATAATGAAAATATATACTGTATATAGTTGATTTCTCTTTTTTATACAGCGTGACCGTCTCCACTTTTTATTGTGGTTTTAGAACATTTGTAATTCATGTGATTTTGCACAGTTGATGTACTATTGTTATATAACAAAATATCCCAAACTTACCAGCTTCAAACAACAAACTTTTATGAGCTTGCACTTTTTCTGAGGTTCAGAAACCTGGGAGGAGTACAGCTGGGCGCTTCCCGCTCAGAGTCTCCATGATGTTTCATTCAAGCTGTCAGCTGGGGCTGCAGTCATAGCAGATTTGACCGAGGCTGCCCACATTGCTTCTAAGAGCATGCGTATGGTTTTTGAAAAGATGCTTAGTTCCTATGTAAATGAGTCTCTCCTTACTGTTGTTCATGAGCTGGCTTTATCCACAGTGAGTGATGAGTGAGAAGAGAGAGGATGGAGAGGAGAGGTCTTTATAAGTCAGTGACTGAGTTACACACTGTCTCTTCTTCCTTATTCTACCCATTAGTAGTGAGTAAATAAGTCTAACCCACAATTAAGAGGAGAGAATTACATAAGGATATGAATATCAGAAATACAGAGATTATTGAGGAATATCTTAGAGGCTGGCTACCACAGTGGTGTTTAAATCTACTACTTTGCTATTTATCCCATCTGTTTTCATTTCTTTGCGGATGTGTTTTCCTGTCTTCTGGTAGGTCTCCAAATGCATTAATATTCATTTTTGCAATATCCATAATGTTTCATCTTCTGTTAATCCCATCCAGTGTATTTTTCAACTGAGAAATTATATTTTTTTATCTCTGGTTGATCTGATTGATGTATTTAATGTATTTTTCATGTTTTCATTTCACATGCTCAGTCTTTTCTCTACCTTGTTGAACACATCAGATCAATCTGTAATAACTCTTTCAATGTCTTTGTCCACTAATTCTATCATTTGTGCCATTTCTGGAGTGATTTCAATTCACTGATACGTTTTTTCATTCTGCCTCATATTTTCTAGCTTCTTTTTATGAATAATAGTTTTTATTAAATATCAGGTATGAATTTTATCCTTTTGCAGGCTGGCTATTTTTGTATACCAATACATGTCCTTGAACTCTGTTCTAGATCTCAGCTAATTTACTTGTAATTATTTGTATCCTTTTGATTTTTTCAAGCTTTGTTATGTAAGACAAGAGCATCAGTGATTCTAGGACTTGTATTCTGCCACAGTGGAGGTAAAGCTCTTGAACAGAAACCATCCCCAGGCCCATTTAAGCCTAAGAATTGTTCCCTTAATTCTTTGGGTGTTTATTTCACTGCCCTCTGACATTTTACTCACATACATATATATGTCTGTCAGTCCTCAGCTGATGACTCAAAGAAGACTGTCTACAGGTATCTAGAGTTCTCTCTCTCTCTCTCTCTGTTTTGCTGTCTCCTCTCATCTGTGATACTCTGTGCCATTCCTTCAAACCATGGAACACCAGGGTCTTTCTGGGTACCCCTTACCTGTTCTGTGGTCTGGAAACATTTGACGCAGTTAGCTGAGGCAATGATAGGGTTTGCCTCATTTGTTTCCCATCCTAAAGGGATTCCTGTCCTTATTGACTGATGCCCAATATTTTTAAAGTCACAATTATATGTATTTGTGCACTTTTAAAGTTGTTTGTTTTTCTTTTGGATGAGAGGGTAAATCTGTTTCCTGTTATTTGTTTGTTTTTCTTTTGGATGGGAGGGTAAATCTGTTTCCTGTTATGCTATCTTGGATGGAAGAGAAAATGGGAAGTTATTTCTTGAAAGAGATCTAAATGGCATTATTTCATCACAGATAGAGTCAGCCATATAGGGATAGGATAAAATATTATGATTAATGTATAACCTGGGCACTGAGAGAAGTACATAATACATTCAAGATACAAGTTTCTGGCAGGAACAATAGCAAATGGTGGTCTCAGATTCTTTTGATCTCCTCTCTAACCACTAACCAGCAAAGCTTAGTGCCTGTAATGGTTAATACTGGCTGTCAACTTGATTGGATTGAAGAATACAAAGTATTGACCCTGGGTGTGTCTGTGAGGGTGTTGCCAAAAGAGATTAACATTTGAGTCAGTGGGCTGAGAAAGGCAGACCCACCCTTCATCTGGTGGGTACAATCTAATCAGCTGCTAGCACAACTAGAATATAAGCAGGCAGGAAAATGTGAAAAGAGAGACTGACCCAGCCTCCCAGCCTACATCTTTCTCCTGTGCTGGATGCTTCCTGCCCTCAAACACTGGACTCCAGGTCTTCAGTTTTGGAACTCGGAAGGGCTTTCCTTGCTCCTCAGCCTGCAGAGGGCCTGTTGTGGGACCTTGTGATAGTGTGAGTTAATATTTAATAAACATTTAATAAAATCATATATATATATATATTCCATTAGTTCTGTTCCAATAGAGAACCCAGACTAATACAGTGCCCTTATTCAAAGTTGATGTTTTTTTCAATTTTACATATTAGTATGTGTGTATATATATATACTAATGAAATATATAAATGGAATATATATATATATATTCCATTAGTTCTTTTCCTCTAGAGAACCCTGACTAATAAAGTGCCTTTATTCAGAGTTGATTTTTTTTCAATTTTCCATAAAAATGGAATAAAATTATTACTGGAAGATTTAGGATTTTTTATCTACATCTAACTAGCAATATAAGTAAAGATACCATCTTCCCTTAAGCACAGTTTGAGTACAAGTCTCCCTACACCCTTAACACAGACTTGGTCACTTACACAAAAGTGTTGCCTTTAACTCCACTCATAAGAAATCTTAAAGCTACTCTACTGTTCTGGTGTCTCTGAACATGCAGGTATAGCATCAGGCTTCATCAATATTCACTCAGAGCTGGGGCGGCTGAATCAGGTGAATAAATGAGGGGAGATGAATGGACTGGCAAGGGCAGCAACTAACACTGCGGAAAGATATATTCACCTTCTGCTTGATGCAAAGAGGAAAGCCTACGTGGTATATTACGAACTAAGTAAAGTTGAACAATTTATTCTAAGATTTCAGAGGAAAGATCTTCAGCATTGAGAATGGAGAACCCAGAAAGATTATGCTAAATACGTGAGAAATGTTAGAAGACATTTTTTCTTTCCTGAATTTACATAAAATAAAAGTAGATGTAGATCATTCAACATCAAAATTTTCAGCCACTGCTGGAGAATGGACCCCAGTAACAATGACTGCACATCGACAAATGGACCTTTTATTTTTATTATCAAATTATGCGACCTAAATTATACATTCCTACTCAGCTAGCATTACACTTCAAAAGACAGATTTTTATAGCTGTTAAGAAAGCATACAAAAGAAGCCAAATGTGAAATAGTTTTGCTTGCCTTTACTTTTTAAGCAGGACAAAAGAAATAACAGACTCAGTAATTGATTGGAATAATGGATTCTGGTATTTATTTAACTATTAAGGAAGGAAAAATGCTTACATGTAAAATAAGGAATGTTAAACTTCTTGATTTTTAGTTGGAAAGATTAGAGAGTCATCAACTTGTTATGTGTTATTACTTTCTAATATTTTACATTTCTGAAAACTATGGAGCAATTTTGAGCTTATGTTTCCTCTAAATAACATGAGATGAGATCGGGTCAAAAAATAGAATGTGTTTTAAATTTATATTCAATGCTGTCCAAAGATTAAATTGGCTACTAAAATTAGTAGTGAGGCCCTCATTCATGGATATGTAAAAGTAGAGTCTGTGTAAAAATTCTTCTTCACTTAATGCATTATTCAAGATTCCCCAGATAAACAGAAACAATAGGATATATATGTAAATGTGTGTGTATATATATGTGTGTGTGTATATATGTATATGTGTATATATATATGTATAGGTATGTGTATATATGTGTAGGTATGTGTATATATATTTATATATATATCCTATTGTATACAAAATACATACACATATAAGAGGAAATTTATTATGGTAATGGCTCACACAATTATGGAGACTGAGAAGTCACATTATGTGCCACTTGCAAGTTGGAAGTCCAGAAAATCCTCTGGTTTAATTCTGCTAGATCCTGAAGGTCCAGTAACCAGAAGAGTCAATCCAAAGCTAGAGGCTTAGAACTGAGGTGGAGAAGGGGAGGAATTTTTCCTTTTTCCACTTTTTTATTTCATTTGAGCCTTCTATTGATTGGATAATGCCCGTTAACAGTGGTGAGGAGAAATCTCTCTCTCTCTTTTTAAATTTAGCCTACTAATTCAGATACTAATCCCTTCCGAAAACACCCTCACAGACACCCCTAGAAATAATGTCCAATTCACGATCCGGGCCTTCTGTAACCCAATTTGATGGGTAAAATAAACCATCACTTTTATGCTTACTATACTATTAGTGAGAGAGACGGAGGAGAAAGAAAGAGGAAGGAAGAGAAAGAGTAATAAAGTGAAGGGGAGAAAAAGTGAAAGAAGGAGGTGAAGAACCAATTTAGGAAATGGCGCATTTGGGGAAGTGCAAAAGACAATATGCCCTTTCAATTATAAATGTGCTAAGCTGACAAAGCTGCAGACATTGACAATAAGGCTAAAACGTGGCACACTCGGGGAAAAAAATAAAGCCTCTGTATTTTTTAACAATTTTGTAGTATGTCCTTTTGAAATTGAAAAGCCAAAAGCCATAAACACTATCTATGCATTTGAAAACCCACCTCAAACACTTTGAAATGGATAATAGATGATAAATATCATGTCCAATAGAAATATTTTAATTGAAATTGTAATGTTTTTTATGATCAGCTGTTAATTAAAAATTGTTTCAAAATCAATAGAGAATAAGGAGGAATTACTGAAGGCAAAAGAGAGAATGAGGAAAGCCTGGATATAAATATTGGATATGTAGGAGAAAAAAATGAATATAGTATCCTTTTCTGATGTTATCTCTCTCTCTGCTTATACCACTTACATACTCTATGTAAAGGCAAAATAGCCCACATAATCAAAGTATGCAATTGTAGTCAAGGAGTTACTGTCCTACATGGCTAAGAAAATGAACTGGTGTACAATATGTACACAGAGATCATCACACTGGAAATTAAATTTAGTCTTTTTTAATTAAATCTCTATTTTTAGTGGTGTTGCAATGTTTGTACCTCAGGAAGAAAACATCCCATCCAATCCATAAATAGCTATCACATTGAAACAAGCCTAAGAGTCATCATGATCATAGCTATCAAAAAGAATTATTAAAAAGATAGTATGGAATTCAACCCAGCATGACCACAGAAGTGGGATGCTCAGTCAGCCACGCCTCTATTGTGTTCAACCACGTGAGCTAAGAGCTCTAACTACGACCCTAGTTTCAAATCACCTGTCATGATGAGGTGCCAGATTTCTTTATTTTCTGGTTGATTCAGACAGAAAGTATTTTCATTAAAGATTTCGGATAAATATGTCAAATCACTAAATAATATCAAACACTGGAGACTTCAATAAGTGAGCCAGTGTGTGCGTGCATGTGTGTGTGTGTGTGTGTGTGTGTGTGTTTAAGTAAAATATTTATTAGGATGAAAAAGCAGCATTCACCGTTTGAATTCTTGTTGTTAAGGATGTTTCTACATAGAAATGGACACAAGAAATGGCTCTTATTATTTGGGGGTGTCATAGAGGAATGTTGAATTTTATCAAAAGCTTTTTGTGTCTGTTGAGATAATCATATGTTTTTTGTTTTAAGTTCTGTTTATGTGGTGAATCCCAATTATTGATTTGTGTATATTGAATCAACTTTGCATCCCAGGAATAGAGTCTACTTGATCATGGTGAATTAACTTTGTGATGTGCTGTTAGATTCACTTTGCTAGTATTTTTTTGAAGATGTTTACATCTAAGTTCACTAGGGATATTGGCCTGTAGTTTTCTTCTTCTTTTTTTTTTTTTTTTTTGGCATATCTTTGCCGGGGTTCAGTATCAGGGTAATGTTGTCCTCTTAGAATGAGTTAGGGAGGCATCTCTCCTCCTCGATATTTTGGAATAGTTTCACTAGAATTGGTACCATGTTTTCTTTGTACATCTGGAAGAATTCAGCCATGAATCCATCTGGTCTAGAGTTTTTTTTCGTTGTATGTTGTTTTTTTTTTTATTACAGATTCAGATTTGGAACTCAATATGAGTCTGTTCAGGGTTTCAATTTTTCCTTGTTGTTTATGATTTGCTTATTTGGATCATCTCCTTTTCTCTGTTAATCTAGTTAGAAGTCTATTGATTTTGTTTATCCTTTCAAAAAAACAAGTTTTAGTTTATTTGATTCTCTGTATTGATTGGGTGTCTCAAATTCATTCATTCTTCTCTAATTTTAGTTATTTATTTTCTTTTTTTTTTTTTTTTTTTTTTGGACGGAGTCTTGCTCTGTCGCCCAGGCTGGAGTGCTTTTTTTTTTTTTTTTTTTTTAGGACGGAGTCTTGCTCTGTCGCCCAGGCTGGAGTGCAGTGGCGCAATCTCGGCTCACTGCAAGCTCCGCCTCCCGGGTTCACGCCATTCTCCTGCCTCAGCCTCTCCGAGTAGCTGGGACTACAGGCGCCCGCCACCACACCCGGCTAATTTTTTGTATTTTTTAGTAGAGACGGGGTTTCACCGTGGTCTCGATCTCCTGACCTCGTGATCCGCCCGCCTCGGCCTCCCAAAGTGCTGGGATTACAAGCGTGAGCCACTGCACGCGGCCTATTTATTTTCTTTTACTAGCTCGGGGTTAGTTTGTTCTTGTTTTTCTAGTCATTTTAGGTTTGCTGAATACCTAGGAAATATCATTCTGAACATTAACCTGGGGAAAGAATTTATAACTAAATCCTCAAAAGCAATTGCAAAAAAAAGTTAAAATTGACAAGTGGAGACTAATTAAATTAAACAGCTTTTGTGCAGCAAAACAAACAAATGAAAGAAAACAAAACAAAAAACATATTAATGGAGTAAACAAACAACCTATAGAATGGGAGAAAATATTTGCAAAGTATACATCTGACAAAGGTCTCATATCTACAACCCATAAAGAACATTAGCAACTCTACAAGCAAAAAACAAATAGCCCCATTAACACATGGGCAAAAGACATGAACAGACACTTCTCCAAAAAAGATATGGAAGTGGCCAACAAACATAGGACAAAATGCTCAACATCACTAATCATCAAAGAAATGCAAAGCAAAACTTCAATGAGTTACCATCTCACACAAGCCAGAATGGCTATTACTAAAAAGTCAAAAAATAACAGATGCTGGTGAGGTTGTGGAGAAAATGTAATTAATATTGTTGGTGGGAATGTAAAATTAGTTTAGCCACTGTGGAAAGCAGTTTGGAGGTTTCTCAAAGAACTTAAAACAGAACTATCACCCAACCCAGCAATCCCATTACTGAGTGTTGAGTACATACCTAAAGAAGAATAAATCATTTTACATAAAAAAACGTAAATTTGTAGGTTCATCACAGCACTATTCACAATAGGAAAGACATGGAATGAACCTAGATGCCCATCAGTGGTAAATGGGATAAAGAAAATGTGATACATTTGCACCATGGAATACTACACAGCCGTAAAAAAGAATAAAATTATGTCCTTTGCAGTAAGATGGATGGAGCAGAAGGCCATTATCCTAAGCAAATTAACACAGTAATAGAAAATCAAAATATCACATGCTCTTACTTATCAGCAGGAGCTAGGCACTGGATACACATGGACATAGTTAGAAACAACATACAAAGCGATCTATGAGACTGGGGAGAGTAGGAAGAGGATAAAAGCTGAAAAACTTCCACAATGGTTGAACTAGTTTACAGTCCCACCAACAGTGTAAAAGTGTTCCTATTTCTCCACATCTTCTCCAGCAGCTGTTGTTTCCTGACTTTTTAATGATGGCCATTCTAACTGGTGTGAGATGGTATCTCACTGTGGTTTTGATTTGCATTTCTCTGATGGCCAGTGATGATGAGCATTTTTTCATGTGTTTTTTGGCTGCATAAATGTCTTCTTTTGAGAAGTGTCTGTTCATGTCCTTCACCCACTTTTTGATGGGGTTGTTTGTTTTTTTCTTGTAAATTTGTTTGAGTTCATTGTAGATTCTGGATATTAGCCCTTTGTCAGAGTGGCGATTCCTCAGGGATCTAGAACTAAAAATCCCATTTGACCCAGCCATCCCATTACTGGGTATATACCCAAAGGACTATAAATCATGCTGCTATAAAGACACATGCACACGTATGTTTATTGCAGCACTATTCACAATAGCAAAGAATTGGAACCAACCCAAATGTCCAACAACGATAGACTGGATTAAGAAAATGTGGCACATATACACCATGGAATACTATGCAGCCATAAAAAATGATGAGTTCAAATCCTTTGTAGGGACATGGATGAAACTGGAAAACATCATTCTTAGTAAACTATCGCAAGGACAAAAAACCAAACCCCGCATGTTCTCACTCATAGGTGGGAACTGAACAATGAGAACTCATGGACACAGGAAGGGGAACATCACACTCCGGGGACTGTTGTGGGGTGGGGGGAGGGGGGAGGGACAGCATTAGGAGATATACCTAATGCTAAATGACGAGTTAATGGGTGCAGAACACCAACATGGCACATGGATACATATGTAACAAACCTGCACATTGTGCACATGTACCCTAAAACCTAAAGTATAATAATAATAAAAAAAAGCTGAAAAACTACCCATTGGGTACTCTGTTCCTCTGCTCACTACTTGGGAGATGGGATCATTTGTACCCCCAATATCAGTGTCACACAGTATACCCATGTAACAAACCTGCACATCAACACCCTGAATCTAAAATAAAAATTGGAAAAAAAAAGAAAAAGAAACAGCAACAATAGAGTGATTTTCAACACAGTAAGACCCTGATCTTAAGATTCCACCTTGAAGAGAAACATCCATTTGATCATATTTCTTTTAAAATACTGTGAGATTGGCGTAAGTGGTAAAAGTGTCTGTTTTCGTGCATGTATGTGTGTGTGTGTGTGTGAGTGTGTGTGTGTAGGTTGCTTGATTTGAATTCTGGGTCCCTGGCCGTTAAGGAGAATCAAAATTCAATTCCAGTCATACATTCATTTATGAATTTGTGCATTATTCCCCAGATATATTTTCACTGGCCATTCTATGGCCACATTGAGCTAGAGTTGAAGATAAAATGGTAAATAAGAGAGAGATTCTACCCACAATGAAAAAAAGCATAATGTGGAGGGTTCTATGGGTGTAGTCAAAGAGAGATACACCTAGTAAAGGCAATCATCCACACTCAGTCTTAGTTTATGAGCGTGACTGAGTTAGATGAAGGGGTGTGAGCAGCATAGGAGGGGAGCATTGTGGAGAGTTTGCAACTTGGCCTAACACCTAACTGCAGAAGTGAGAGAGTGGCCATCCAGGGCACAAATGCTGAAGCGTTAAGTGTATGTGCATATGTGTGTGTGTCTTTTATTCATTGGTGGCTATGATAAGGGATGAGATGGTGAAACTCATGTTGAACTTTTTCTCTGTGCTTCATGTTATGATATATACCCAAAACAAATGAAAAACAGAGTCCAACAGGACATTGCAACAAAAAAATGATGTGTGTCTAGGACATGCCAGAAATATTTCTAGGCACATTCACTAACATTGTTGTCCATGCTTAACATGTCTAGAACTTTACGCAATTTGCTTTATTTAAACTTTCTAGAGAAATAGATCAATAGCCAATCCTATTTTACAGATAAATGGAAAAAAACTTCTAAAAATATAAGTTAAGAAAAGCTTTACAAAGTAGAAGAAGAAGATTCAAAGCCAGATATGGGACAGATCGAAGCTGTATTTACAAGGCAATTGCAAATGTGATCACTCTGTTTAAACTCCTAATCTCCTACAATCCATTCTCAATATAATAGATATATGTAATTTTTTTTTTTTGAGATGGAGTCTTGCGCTGTCACCGAGGCTGGAGTGCAGTGGCGCTATCTTGGCTCACTGCAAGCTCCGCCTCCTGGGTTCATGCCATTCTCCTGCCTCAGCCTCCTGAGTAGCTAGGACTACAGGCGCCCGCCACCACGCCCAGCTAATTTTTTGTATTTTTAGTAGAGACGGGGTTTCACTGTGTTAGCCAGGATCGTCTCGATCTCCTGACCTCGTGATCCGCCCGCCTCGGCCTGCAAAAGTGCTGGGATTACAGGCGTGACCCACCGCGCCTGGCCAGATATATGTAATTTTTTTAAATGAGAATCACATTAGACATGTACACACACACACACACACACACACACACACCCCTAGGGAAGTACAACCCCTCCCCACTCCTTAAAGCATGCCACTGACTTTCCATGGTATGTAGAGCATACTCTCACTCCTAACATCAGCGTTTCACCTTATCTG
This sequence comes from Hylobates moloch, assembly GCF_009828535.3. Lineage (NCBI taxonomy): Eukaryota > Metazoa > Chordata > Mammalia > Primates > Hylobatidae > Hylobates > Hylobates moloch. The sequence continues at coordinate 118,059,299 of NW_026652284.1, forward strand.
GCCTATTTCTTTAAGCCCTGAGTTCTTTATTCCATTACTTAATATATTCCAACTGCCTATTCTCTGTGGTTTAGCCTCCCAGGCATTATGTTTGTTCTAATCTTTGCACTCATATTTCCTCTGCCAAGAAAGCTCTTTGGTTCCATAGATGGCTTTATCCGATGTTCAAGTATTGCCTCAAGTATTACCTCCTAGAGTCAATTTCCCACAATTTAATAAAAAATGAGCACACTCATCTATTGGTATAAACACCAGTATGCCATCACGATCTCTTACGTTTCTCAGTTTATTTATTGCCTAATAATACACAACACTATATGATGCTTTTCCTTGCTTATTTATACTAGTTCTTTCATTTTTATCTATAATCTCCTAAAGAATGTGGTAAATTTAATTTTAATTCATTGCAATGAAAATTTTCTGTGTTATACTATATAGTGAATTTTGTGTTTCATATATGCTAAAATCAATCTAGGTTTCTTTTCATGAGTGCGTATTTCCCCATTTCTATCACTCTACAACTTTTTATACAATTAAATCTTTCATGTCTTTGGTTAATGTTCTGGTTTTCTTACTCTACCTGTCAAATATTTGATGATTTTCAATATAATTGTGAATTTTTATGTTTTTCCGCTGATGCTACCATTTTTTTCCTTATATTTTTTAGACCAAATCATTAGGTCAAAAAGTTTCAAATATTTCACGTCTGCTTAGTGGAAACTTCTAATCAGGATTGAAATTTTATTTCCTTTTTGTTGTTTTACACGTTTAAGTTTTCTTTTAATTATATAAGCATTTTTGTATCACCTTCCCTCCATTATATTTTCTTGGTTTATCCTATTTTTTACTCTTTATTTCTTACCTTCTTTTGGTTATATTCATGATCTATTTATTTCTTCATTGGAAAGATTCATTTTCTACTTCAAAACATTTATTTAGCGTCACAATTCATTATTTTCAGGTATTGAAATGATCACACACTTACAGAAAAGTTGATGATATAGTACAAGATACTTATTTTTCTGACCCAGTTTTGAGTAAGATAGCAACCATATCTCCATTACCCTTGCATACATTAGTGTATGTTTAATACAAGCAATGACATTATTTTACATTGCCAAATACAACCTTAAAAATCAGGATACTGACAGCCAGGTGTGGTGGCTCACGCCTGTAATCCCAGCACTTCGGGAGGCCAAGGCGGGTGGATCACGAGGTCAGGAGATCGAGACCATCCTGGCTAACATGGTGAAACCCCATCTCTACTAAAAATACAAAAAAAATTAGCTGGGTGTGGTGGCAGGCACCTGTAGTTTCAGCTACTAGGGAGGCTGAGGCAGGAGAATGGCGTGAACCCAGGAGGTAGAGCTTGCAGTGAGCCGAGATTGCGCCACTGCACTCCAGCCTGGGCGATAGAGTGAGACTCTGACTCAAAAAAAAAAAAAAAAAATCAGGATACTGACATTTGCATATTGCTAACAGAAGTTAAATGTTTGGATATTCTGCTTTAAGCGAAGTACCTAGTCCTTAAAAAAATATGCCCCACATTCCATAATCATTTCTGATAATCGTTTCATTCATGGCCATGTTTCTCTCAGCATTACACATTTAGATGTCTTTTTACATACTACAGATAAAAAGGAAAAAAAAGTAAGGCTCATTCACAGTGGAAAAAACAATTGACACCAACTGGCCCTAAGGAAGCCCAGAAATTGGACTTCCTAGACAAAGATCTAAAATCATTTATTTTACATATATTTAAGGATGTAAGGAAAACTAAATTTAAAGAAAAAATAATGTATGAGAATGTCTCACAAAATATATAATATCAACTATGATATAGAAATTATACAAAGAAACAGAAATTCTAGTTTTGAAAAGTACAGTAACTAAAATAAAAATTCATTAAAGGAGCTCAAAAGCAGGTTTGAATAGGCAGAAAGAAGATCAATAATTTCCTGGGGGCATAGAAGAAGGAAGGATGAGAAGGTGGAGCACAGAGGGTTTTTAGGGCAGTGAAACTCTTCTGTCTGATACTATAATGGTGGATACATATTATTATACATTGGTTCAAATCCATAGAATGCACAACAACAGGAGCAAACTCTGATATAGGACTTTGGGTAATAATGATGTGTCTGTGTGAGTTCATTCATCATAATGAATGTACCAGTCTGGTGAGGGATGTTCATAATGGGGTATTCTGTGCCTGTGTGTGGGCAGAGGGCATATGGCAAATATTTGTACCTTCCTCTCAATTTTGCTGTAAACCTAAAACTGCTTTAAATAAGACATTCATATAGTCATACAAATACATGTATATGTATATATGTGTATACATACACATCTGAAAAAATATATGTGTATACATACATATATTTTCATATATTTTATAATTCCCTGATATATGTGTATGTGTGTGTGTGTGTGTGTGTGTGTATCAGGGACTATGTGATATATGTGTGTATATATACATATATATCAGGGAATTATAAATATATGAAAATGATTAAAATAGCATAATAGAAAATATTTATTTAAAACAGAATAAGGAAATAATGGATATCTCAGTGAAAAAAGATGTAAGACATGTGGAAAATAAATAGCAAAATGACACATATCAATTATACCTTATCAGTAATGAAATTAAGTGTAAATAATATTTAACTCTCCAAATAAAAGTCAGACAGCTTCAGAATCAGCTTTTTAAAGTGATTCAACTATATATTGTCTACAAGAGACTGATTTGAGATTCAAAGACACAAATAGCTTGCAAGTAATACAGTGAAAAAATATGTGCCATACAACCTGTGACCAAGAGAGCTGAAGTAACTATACTAATACCATATAAATAAAACTGTAAGGTAAAAAGTATTCCTAGAGTGAGACAGAAACATTCCATAATGATAAAAAGCTTAATCTATCATACAGATAAAATGTCAAATGTATATACACCTAACCACAGGGCCTCAAAATACATTGTGCAAAACCAGAGACTTGAGATAATCTGGCTAGATTTGCAGACTTCAATATGCCACTTCCACTAATGAGTATACCAACTAGATTAAAAAATAGCAACAAAAAAGAAAGAATCTACTAACCAACTAGACCTAAAATATAGAACTCACCACACAACAAGAGCAAAATATACATTATTTTCAATGTACATAAAATATTCTTCAGAAAAGAACAAATATTAGGCCACTAAACAAGTTTAAATAATTTTTTAAAACTTTTATTTTAGGTTCAGAGGTACATATGCAGATTAGTTATATAGGTAAACTCATACCTTGGGGGCCTGTTGTGCAGATAATTTCTAAGCCTAGTACCCAATACTTGTTATTTCTGCTCCTCTTTCTCCTCCCACTCTCTGTCCTCAAGTAAGCCCCAGTCTGTTTTTCCTCTTTTTGTGTCCATGAGTTCTCATCATTCAGCTCCTACTTGTAAATGAGAACATGTGGTATTTGGTTTTCTGTTCCTCCTTTAGTTTGCTAAGAACAATGGCCTCCAGCTCCATCCATGTTCCTGCAAAAGACATGATCTTGTTCTTTTTTAAGGCTGCATAGTATTCTATGGTGTAAATATATTTAGTTGCATTGAAATAATACAAAGTATGTTATCCAACCACGAAGGATTGAGATTAGAAATAAACAAATGAAGAAAGTCACAGATACATAGACACTAAATTTCATGTTCCTAAACAGCCAATAGATCAAAGAAGAAATGACAAAGGAATTTAGAAAATAATTTGAGATGAGTAAAATGAAAACACAGATTGACAAAACTTACAGAATTCAGAGAAAACAAGACTCAGAGGAAAATTATTAACTATAAATTCTTATGGTAAAAAATAAGAAAGCTGTCATATCAGTGAGCCAACCCTCCATTTTAAGAAACTACAAAAACTAAAGCAGTTAAACTCAATGCAAGTAGAAAAAAAATAGAAATATTTGTGTGATTTTAGATAAAACAAAATATCAAATACAAAATAACAGTAGAAAAAAATCAACAAAACCAAAAATTGGTTCTTTGAGATCAACAAAATTGGCAAGCTTTAAGGTGAGCAATTAAAAAAATGAAAAAAATACTTCAATTACTATAATCTGGAATAAAAGAGGAGACACTACTACCCACCTTACATAAATACAAAATATTATAAAGAAGAAATGTGAAGAATGTTATGTTAAGAAACTCAATAGCTCAGATATAATTGAAAAACTCAAGAAAAAATATCATGAATCTAGGTAGAACTATAACAAACTTCCAATAAATGAAAGCTCAAGCGCAGATGCCTTCAGTAAACCAGTGAATTCCACCAAATGTTTAAAGAATCACCTTAACATAGAGCTAACTTCAAAATTCTTCTCAAAACAGAAAATAAAGAACACATCTTAATTCGTTATATCAGGCCAGTATCACATTAATCCCAAAAGCAGACAAGACTTCACAAAAAAGTATAGACCAATATTATGATATGTACACAAAAAATCCTCAACAAAATTCTAGCAAACTAAATATAGAAAAAAGGATCATATACCATGACCAAGTGAGATTTACTCCAGAAATGCAAAATGGTTCAATATGTCAATATCAACCAATGTAATACACCATATAAATAGACTAAGAAAGCAAAACAAGACAAGCACATGTTCAATTCAATAAATATAGTAAATCCGCTTTCCAAAGTCCAGCACCCTTTCAGTAAAAACATTCAGCAAACTAGGAATAGCATAAAAATATTCTCATGCTAATAAAAGCATCTATGAGAAGTCCACAGCTAACATCATACTTAGTGTCAAAAGAAGCAAAACTTTCCTCTAAGATCAGGAACAAGACAAAGATGGAAGTGTAAAATAGTGCATCCCCTTTGGAAAACAGTTTGGTTCCTGATTAAGTTAAACACAAGTTGCGGTATGATCCAGCAATGCCACTCCTCGGTATACACCCAAGAGAACTGTAATCGTATGTTCACACAAACACTTATAGTGAATATTCACAGCGTTGTTATTTCTAATAGTCCCAAAATGGACACAAACCAAATATCTATCAACAGATAAATAGATAAACAAAAGGTGGCATAAAATACAATGAAATATTATTCAACCATAAAAAGGAATGCAGTGGTGACACATGCTACAACATAGATGAGCCTTCAAAACATTCTGGTAAATGAAGGAAGCCAGGCACAAAGACCATATATTTTATGATTCAATTTATATGAAACACTCAGAATAAACAAGTCCATAGAGGAACACAGATCACATGTCAGGGTTTGTGGACAGAAAGGAAATAGAGCCTCAAACCTGTATTTTTGGTGTATGGTGATGAAAATATTCTGGAGTTAGTGGTGACAATTATACCTATAAATATACCAAAAACTGCTAAATCATAAACTTCAGATTGGTTAACTTTATATTATGTGAATTATATCTCAATTTAAAAAACAAAAAATAAAATAAGCACATAGTAGATGCTCAATATATTAAGCACTTAATGGAAAAGAGTATCTAGGATGAATATTCATCCAGTATCAGTATCACCATATACATGATATGTAGAGAAACAAAATATCAAAAAAGAGAGGAGTGCATATGTGAAATAATGTGAAAATAACTAAATGTATAAGGAATAAATTAAATAAGATACTATTAAACGTTGGCAAATATCTACAGTGGCCAACTAATATAATTACTGTTTAAAACTAAAAATGGTTGTTAGGACTATTTCTGGTTCTAATCTCAGCCCTATCAGTACATCTCACTAAAGTATTTGAATCTGTCTGAGAAACGTCATCATCATCCCAAAGCAGGAAGTTCAGGTGGCATGAATTCAGATAGTCTTGAAAACATTTAGTTCGGTTTATATGCTTTTGGGAAAAACAAAACAAAATAAAACAAAACCAAACAAAACGGGCACATTGGAAGAACATTCTCATAGCAGTATTTCCCCCATTACACACCATGAATTATTTAGGAACTGAGCACGATGAATGTAGATGTTTGTCAGGATTAAAAATAGCAGCTCTGTCAAAAGTTACTCCCCGCTGCCGCCTAGCTTCAACCCCTGCAAATGCTGATTGCTTTAGAACAAACACAGAAGAATCAGCAATTCACATAAGCAGGTAAGACTTGGGATTTTTTGAAGCACTATATTTTATTCTTGATTTTTTATGTCAGTGACCCCTTTTTGCTATGCCTTGAAAATTTCCATTTTAGGAGACATTCAAAACAGCAACTCAGCTGGTGCTCTAAAAATGGGATTTGACTCATCTGATATAAAATTCAGTTCATACAGATGCAGTTTCAGAAGTGGCCATAAAATCAGGTTTTCTTTGGTTCTCATTGGCTCCTTCCCACTCTGTCTTTGATATCAAGGAAGTCATTCTGTCTATTATATTTTATTATTCCAATTTTTTCAGCCTGCCACATTTTATAGTATTATCATTCAACTAGAGATTTATATACTACACATCTCTCTCTCTGCAAGACATTTTCTATCCTCATTAGAATATGCATGTTGATAAAATTAACATGATTACCAGCAAATTAATTCTTCCATCTGTCATGGTTCAGTTTATCCTTCATGGGTTATTAAAATATTTTCCAACTTTATAAAAAGAATGCAAATAGTTTGATTTAAATATATCAGTGCCTATTGTTTTAAATCATTTTGATGAAATAAAAGGAAAAGATCTTGCTTCAATTTGAATACGTTAAGTTTTATATATGTTAGCAGTTTCAACAAAGGGAAATAAAGCAATTTTCCAGAATTTGATCTAAAATTTTCACCATATCATCTAAATTATAGAGTAAGCACTGTATTGACACCGGTGACATGGGGAAAGTGCATTTCTCCTGTTCCTATGTTGTCCTGGAATTGTCAAGGAGCTGGCTTAGGTTAGCATAAAAGACACTGAACCTGGAATAGAAAATCTCAGTTACTGATTTCAAATGAGGCATTTGCTGTCTGCATCACTCAGAGAATTACAGCTAAGTCTCTTGAATCTCAGGTCCAATGAAAGGAATGAAGCTATGTTTCTGTTTGATATCACATGAAAGGAAAGGGAAGGGAAGGGAAGGGAAGCGAAGGGAAGGGAAGGGGAAGGGGAAAGAGAAGGGGAAGGGGAAGGGGAAGGGGAAGGGGAAGAGGGTAAAGAGGGAGGGAGGGGAGGGAAGGAAGGAAGGAGGGAGGGAGGGAAGGAGAGGGAAGGAAGGAAGGAAGGAAGGAAGGAAGGAAGGAAGAGCAAAGGAAAAAGAAACCATTGCAAACTTGGAGGCTCCTTTGCTGGCATGGCTGTCTTTGTGGACCACTGTGATAGATAAAACATTTAGGGCAGCAGCTGCAGTTGAGGTCTTTCTTCAAAGAAAGGCAAAGTTCTAAGGAGAAATTCCTGGGGAGGAAATGGGCACTGCTGGATCCAACAGTCTAGCTATTAGATTATGAGTTATTCTGGAGCAGTCCAGGGCAAGACGCTCCAAGAAGCAGCTCTGCAGGGGAACGGTTTGATACAAAAGCCTAATGGGGTCACTGGCAGAGCGCTATAAGTCAGCATGTGACCACATCATAAAGGATGTCTGTCATATTAGTGGACCCATCCTCCCTTCTTCAGTATTGGTGTCTGCCCTTTCTGCCCACAGGCCTAAGAGACAATTTAGCACAGCAGTTAGTAGCTTGGTTTCTGGAGTTAGATGGCTTGGATTCAAACTCAAGCTCTGCCATTTACTAATGCTGGAGTCTTGTGAGTCTTAACCTCTCTGTCTTCAGGTTTCTTATGTGTAAAATGGAGTTTTTATGAGTGTTAAAAGGAACACCTCATATGAAGTGAGTATTGGAGTAGAGGGTCTCCATATGTTGACACATCAGTGTTATTGGTTTTGATTAGGAAAGTGCATAGAAGAAAGTCTTTTTTTTTTTAAAAAAAAAAAGGAGTCTTGCTCCGTCGCCAGGCTGGAGTGCAGTGGCACAATCTCCTGAGTGCAACCTCCACCTCCCAGGTTCAAGCGATGCCCCTGCCACAGCCTCCCGAGTAGCTGGGAGTACAGGTGCTGCCACACCTGACTAATTTTTTTTTTTTTTTTGTATTTTAGTAGAGACGGGGTTTCACCATGTTGGCTAGGATGGTCTCGATCTCCTGACCTCGTGATCCACCCGCCTCGGCCTCCCAAAGTGCTAGGATTATATGTGTGAGCCAGCGTGCTCAGCCAGAAGAAAGTCTAAGAGACCCCGTGTCCAAAGTTGTCAGCCCTCTGAATCTACTGAGCTGCTGTGTGACTGTGGGATTCTTGTTCACCCTCCTTTCATGTTTCTGTTTACTCACCTGTAAATGGTAATAAAATACCTTCCTCACAAGTTTCTCACTAGCATTAAATGAGACAACAGAGTAGGGACAGGCATGCAGTGAATATCCACTAAATATTAGATGCCACTCCAGCGATTCCAGAGCAGCAAGGCAGGCCACTTTGAGGTTTGGTTGCAGACATTCTCAGTCTGGGTCTTCTCTTTCTAGTTGTGTCGCTGCCAGTGAATTACTTAGTCTCCTTGTTAGTACCCCAGGTTTTTCATCTGGGATATGATAGAAACCATGTCACAGGGCTGTGTGGAATTAAATGAGTTAAACGTGAAGCTTTTGGATTATTGCCTGACATAAAAATTTGAAAAGAATTGTAGCCCTTATTATCAGTGCTGTTATAATGATGAGGATGGTGAGGAGCAGGAGCATCTGAGTGAAAGCAACAGCATAGAGGTGCTTCCGGTTCTTACATGGCAAGTGGTTTGGACACCCCACAGGGAAAGCTCCCCTACATCATCCCAGGACATTTATAAGCCCACAGCCATTCATGGGGGAGAGCGGGAGGGGAAGCCCTCACGCTTGTATTGTGAAGCCCACATGGGACAGAGACAAGAGACTCTTTTCACATTGGTAAAATCAATTACGACAAATTATGATTAAAACCTCTATCTAATCTCCCTAGTAGGTTTTTATGTACATAGAAATTAAAGGCATCACATCTTTTTTTCCGCCACAGTGAAGAGCTATATAGAAAATGCCTAGTATATGGTAATAAAATATTTGACTCTGGGAAGGCATCATATTTACAACTCAACAACTATGGAGCAGCAGGTTTAGACATTCTCGCTTCTAATGTTTACCTGTTGAGTATCTGGTATGTGCCTGGGTCTGCTGGGCTCTGAAGAAACATTTGTGAGCAAGTTAGATACAGTCTCTTTCAGGAAGTTTAAAATTTGGTGGAAGTTATAAGAAAAAGAAAACATTAAAACCTCTACTTCTCTTAATTGTTTTACAAGTGTTTTTTATTATTTGAGGACACATATGCCCTAAGTGCAGTCAGGATACCTGTAAATAAGAAGTTGGGGCCACTTTCCCCAGAGCAGGTCTCAGAATCCGTAATACTATTAAGAACACTTCCTAAGCAAAAAGAATCCTATAAAAGCATAGAAATAGAATATACCAGCCGGGCGCGGTGGCTCACGCTTGTAATCCCAGCACTTTGGGAGGCCGAGGCGGGCGGATCACGAGGTCAGGAGATCGAGACCACGGTGACACCCCGTCTCTACTAAAAAAATACAAAAAAATTAGCCGGGCGTGGTGGCGGGCGCCTGTAGTCCCAGCTACTCAGAGAGGCTGAGGCAGGAGAATGGCGTGAACCCGGGAGGCGGAGCTTGCAGTGAGCCGAGATTGCGCCACTGCACTCCAGCCTGGGTGACAGAGCGAGACCCCATCTCAAAAAAAAAAAAAAAAAAAAAAAAGAAGAAATAGAATATACCTATACCCAACTAGTTTATATTTTTGATAGTCATTTATAGTAGAAATGCAAAATATCTGGTAATCCACCATTTGTGAATTCTGAATTCTATGAAAATAATGAACAACAGGAAGTTACGAGGAAATTGAACATTTTAAAGGTCATTCTAAGAGATGTTAGCACAAAGAGAGCCAAAGAGGCAAGACTATAAATGCTAAATTAATAAAGTCTGAAGAGGAACCATGTGGATTTATCCTTTACATTATCCAGGAGATAAGAGAGAAATTAGAAAGCCTTTCCCAGGAAATAATAGTAACTGATGATAGCTTGAAAGTAGCTAATTTATTGAACTCATATTTTTAACTCATTTTTAAAGAGTAAATGTTCTTAAAATACAAAACATATTTTTCTTAAAAAATAGACATTTAAATTAGAAAAAGGGTAATGTCAGGAAAAATTCATGTTAATGAAAAGCTCTAGTAAATATCTTTGAATCAGAGAACAAGCATGTAGGTAAAGTTTAGAAAAAATAGAGTTTGAAAGACCCTATATTGTAGACTTCTTATTCTATGCATGTGGAAATCAAGAGTCAGAACGATGACTTAATGACTCCAAGGTCCTATGGCAAGAGAGGTGCAAACCTGAGGTAGAGGCCAGAGTGTTATGTTCCCCAACAGAATCCTTAGCTTTTGTGCTGGACCCGTAGGTGCCATTCTTCAGTCCTAAAGGAAACACCATGCTAGTTTTGCTGAAAATGAGACACAGCGGTTCTTAGGTATGGGGATGATGCAGCACAGAACACCAGTGAAAAGTGGGTTTGGAACTGTCTAGATATGAGCTGCTTACTGTTGAACAGACTTAGTGAACAGTCCAGTAGTATTGCTGGGCTTATCAACATACACCCAATGGCCTCATCTATGCAACAACCCAGCCTCTTCAATTCTTATGACATGAGGTGTTCCCTGCTTCCTTGGCAATTGTAGTAGCTTGAGAAATGGGCGTTGGGCTTTAGCTGGATTAATCAGTGCTTCCACTTCTCAGTCACAGTGATTGTCTTGAGGGATAGACATGTAACCAAGCTTGGTTACTCTCAGTTATTCTCCAGAATCATAATAATTATACCTAGGTTATATGGTTTGGATGCTTGTCCCCCTCAAATGTTGTGTTGAAACATGATTCCCAGTGTTGGAGGTGGGGCCTGGTGGGTGGTGATTAGACCATGTGGACAAATTCTTCATGAATGATTTAGCACCCTTGGTGATAAGTGCATTCTCACCGGCTTAGTTCCCATGAGCTCTGGTTGTTGAAAGAGTCTGGGACCTCCTCCTTCTTCCTCTCTTGTTCCCGCTCTAGCCATTTGGTGCTCCTGCTCGCTCTGCACCTTCTGCCATGATTGAAAGCTTCCTAAGGCTTCACCAGAAGCAGACATGGGTGCCAAGCTTCCTATACAACCTGCAGAACTGTGAGCTGAAAAACTTCTTTTTAAGATAAATTACCCGGCCTCAGGTATTTCTTTATATAAATGCGAGAACAGACTAATACTCTAGGTATAAGAAGATTTATTTCTTTCTAGCTGTGAAGTTTAAATGCTAGGAGTTGGAGGTGGCCAAATTCCCACCAAGTGGAGAAAACAGAAGTTAAAGCCAGTGAATGGTATGATGCAAAGATGAAAGATGGAGAAATTATTACAGTAATAGGGAGTCACTTAATCAAATTGTTTGTATCTATATTATTTCTCCTTCGCATTTCTATGAGCTAATACATTTTTATCGTACCTAAGAAATTTTGAGATGTGTTTTTTAATCAACCTCAGACAATGTGTCCTGTCAAATATTTTTGCTAAACAAATGACTTCAATGGCTACAACATTAAGAATACATGGATATAGTGCTAAAATTTTCTATATTATTTACCTAATAATTATACCATAATCAGCTGCTACTTATTCAGTGCCTCTGTCATTCAAGTTATTTTATGTTATCCACTTTATTTCTCATTTCTCACAAAAACATCTTCAAATGGGGCATAATTTTCTTTACTATTTAGATGAGGGAACTAAAGATTACAGAAAACAAGGGACGTGTTTATTGCACTCATGGCTCTTGAAAAGATCTGTGTGCAAACAGAGTGGCCTCCTAATTTTCCACACGGTATGTGCATGCTATAGTAATGTCTGTGCTGCCCCCTCCGAAATTCATGTTGAAATTTAGTCCCCAGTGCAGCAGTAAAACCTTTAGGAGCTCATTAGAGCACTCATGGATGGGATTAATGTCTTAAAGGGCTGATGGGAAGTAGTTAGCTGGGCTCCCGTTTTTCCCCTTCTGCCCTTTTGCTGAGTGAGAACACCGAGGCACTTGCCTCTGGAGGATGTAGCAACAAGGCACCATTTTCAAGGCAGAGACTCAGCCCTCACCAGACACTGAACCCGCCTGCGCCTTGATTACGGACTTCCCAGCCTCCAGATCAGTGAGAAATACATCTCTATTTATAAATTATCCAGTCCCAGGTGTTTTATGATAGCAGCACAAACAAACTAAGACAGTAACTGCGACTGAGAAGTGGGGTGTCACTATAACAAATACCTGGAAATGCAGAATTGGCTTTGAAACTGGGTAATGAGTCAAGAGTGAATGAGTTTTGAGATACCTGCTAGAAAACCTTAGGATTGAAAAAGTACTCACTGGATAGGACACTATGCTTATTTCCTGGGTGATGAAATAACATACACACCAAACCCCTGTGACATTCAATTTATCTGTAGAACCAACCTGCACATGTAACCTGAAACTAAAATAAGAGTTAAAAAAAAAAAGAAAAAGCTTATATTGCCATGAATGGAGCATTAAAGGCAATTCTGGTGAAGGTTCAAAAGAAGAGAGCTGTAGAGAAGACTAATTCTTCTTAGAGATTATCTAAGTGGTTGTGATGAGAATGTTGGTAGAAGTATAGGCAGCAATGACCATTCTGATGACATCTTAGACAGAAATAAAGAATGTCTAATTGGGAACTGGAGAAAAGTCCATCCTTGTTACAAAGTGGCAACAAACATGGTTGAATTATATTCATTCCCTGGGGCTTTGTGGAAGACAGAATTTAACAGCAATAAGCTAGGATATTTGGGAGAAGAAATATCTAAGTAAAGGGTTGAGGGTGTGGCACGAGTTCGTTTAACTGGTTATAGTAAAATGTGGGAAGAGAGAAGCTAAGTAAAGGGAACATTTATAATCAAAAGGGAAGCAGAAGCTAAGGAACTGGAAAGTTCTCCGCTTGCAAAAAATGAGAAATTATATTCAGGAGAAAACATCAATGAATGGGAATAAACCAAGTGCTGTTCATCAGGACGATGGGAAAATGACCCTGATGGCTCTTCAGAGATTATCAGCATTGCCCCTCCCATTACAGGCCCAGAGTGCTAAGGCCTGGACAACAGAACGATGTCATAAAAGGGGCTTCAGGTGCCCTTGGAACCTGAGCACTCACTGCCGTCTCCTGCTTCAAGACTGCTCCCAGCATTAAGGTGCAGTGCCCATTTGTTTCCCTCTATGTGGCTTGAGTGGTCCCTGGTGCAGCTTGGGACATATCTCCAAAAGAAACAAGCCATAAACCTTGGTGGTGTCTGTGCCTGGCCAGCTCTGTGGTACACAGAGTGCATTACCTATGGAGACATGCTTACCTCCAAGTAGATGTCAAAGGATGTCTCAGAGAGCCTCAGGGCCCAGGCAGAGGACTGGGGGAGGGGCATGGCCCACATAGAGCATCCTCAGGAGGGCTCTGAGGGGATCATGGCGCTCTAGTGGAATCCTGGAGCGGGGCTACTCTCAAGATGCCAGAGCTGTAGAGCTGCCAGTGTGCAGCTCCAGCCAGGGAAAGCCACAGGCATGTGACTCCAACCCTGGAGAGCTGTCACGTGAACTGCACCCAGCAAAGGGGTGGGAGTGGGGCTGCCAGGAGCTTTGAGAGCCAATCCCTACCCCAGTGTGTTCAGAAGGTGGTTCATGGAGGGAAAGAATATTTTTCTAAAGAGTTAAGATTTAGTGTTTGCCTTGCTAGGTTCTGGATTTGGATGGAACCTATTACCCCTTTCTTCCTTCCTGTTTTTCCCTTTTGGAATGGGAATGTCTAACCCATGCCTGACTCACTATTGTATTTTAGAAGCACATAACTTGTTTGATTTCTCAGGCTTACAGCTGAGATAAATTTGCCTCAGGATGAATCATACTTTAAGTCTCACCCATATCGGAATTAGATAATATTTAAATGAAAATTTGGACTTAGACTTTAAAGTTGATGCCAGAGGGAATTAAAATTTCAGAGATTATGGAATGGATTGAGTGCATTTTGTATATGAGAGGGACATACATTTTGGGAGATTTGGGGCAGGATGCTATGGTTTGATGATTTGTGTCCCTCCCTAAATTTATGTTGCAGCTTTATCCCCAATGCAACAGTACTAAGGGGCAGAGCCTTTAGTAGGTGATTAGGCCATGAGAGCTCTGATGCTAGGGGATGGGATTAGAGCACTTATAAAAGTGTTTGAAGGGGTGAGGTCATCCTTTTTAACCTCCATCTGTTTTGGCCGTGGGAGGATTATAGTAAAAAGTCACCAACTTCAAAAAAGAGCAGGCATCACCAGACACCAAACCTCCCTGCATCTTGATCTTGGACCTTCCATCCTCAGTACTGTGAGAAATAAATGTCTATTACTTACAGATTACCCAGTCTTAGGTATTTTGTTACTGTAGCACAAATAGACTAAGATACTATACATGCCAAGTGAGGAGTTTAGTCTTTATGCTAAAAGTTAAGGAGATATATTAAATGCATTTTTGACAAAACACGGACACAATACAATTTGAGTTCAGTCTAGGGGATGAAGCAAATATCATATGTTAATTAGTATCATAACTTTCTCATTACATGATCATAACTTTAAATCTAAGAGTGTCTCAAACAATACATAGTCCAAGACCTTCAGCTGGTAGATGAGAGATCCAGGACCCAGAAATATAAAGTGTTTTTCAGGTTAAGTTTTCAAAAATTGTTAACATAAAAGAATCTAATTTGGTCTCCTGGTTGAGTCATCCATTTACACCATGGACATGTAAGTTCTATTTCTGGTGGCAAATCAGGACACTTCTTTGCATTACTTAATTGAAACTTCTTGGCCTAATAATCTTTGGTCAATTTATTTTCAATCTTAACATATATTTTTGTAGATCCCTTATGTCTTCGGTAAGACTTCTTGAATTAAGAAAGTTATATCACTTTCATTAATTTTCATTGGCAAATGTTTGATTAAGCTATGACTTTAGAGAAACTTGACTCTGCTGGAATCTGCCATGGTGAGACTTAACGTTCTTTGACAAAGCAAATAGTTAACAGAACAGTTTTCACTATTTAAGAAAATCTTCAAAACAGGCACCGTTTCATTTTAATGTTTGTGAATAGCAGTTTGTTACGGAATTTTAATGGTTTGATTATAACAACCATTTCTAAAATGAATCACAGTTATTTAAGGTATGGCATGAATTGTCAATTGTAATTGATTACAGACTTTCCTAAAACAATAATATGTCTACATCATATCTGGAGCTTGCTGTTGACTTAATAAACTGGGGAAAGATTATCACAAAACTAAAACAAAAGATGGAATGACAGAGAAAGACTGCTGTAGGAATAAAGATTTACTATTTCCTCAAAGTAAAAATTAAACTGAAATTAAAGCAGCAAAAAAGGTAATTTTCACCTTCGAACTTATAATCTTTATTGCATCTTCCTTTACTAGGGTCTGTGAGAATTTTATGTAGAAAGAATACTTGAAATTGTTTCAGCTAATGGATTTTTAATTTCTTTCTTTTTTTTTTTTTTTTTTGTCTGTCGCCCAGACTGGAGTACAGTGGCATGATCTCAGCTCACAGCAAGCTCTGCCTCCCGGGTTCACATCATTCTCCTGCCTCAGCCTCCAGAGTAGCTGGGACTACAGGTGCCCGCCACCACGCCTGGCTAATTTTTTGTATTTTTAGTAGAGATGGGGTTTCACCGTGTTAGCCCAGGATGGTCTCGATCTCCTGACCTCGTGATCCACCCACCTCGGCCTCCCGAGGATTTTTAATGTTTTTAGCTGTGGACCTCTCATTAAGAAATTACTCATAGTCTCAATAGGAAAAATAGATTAAAGATGGATTTTTTATACATTTGAATCAAGAGCAAAGGTTTCTGGACATTTGTACCTCAATCTGATCCCCCATTCCCTATCTCCTATTCAATTGGATATGCCCAAGTCACCAATGAAGGGTATAAACTCTGCAGCACTATTCTACTCATCTAATTATTTGACTGAAAATATTAAAACCAGAAAATAGACATGAATTTGCCAATACTTCAAACCTTATTAGTACAAATACTTCAAACCTTATTAGTACAAACCTTATTAGTACCAAGTACAATACTTCAAACCTTATTAGTACAAACTCTGGACTAGGAAGTCAGGTTTCTTGGAGGTAATAGGGAGAATATTCCATTGTGTTGGCTACTGTTCAAGAATCTTAGGATTTCTCCTACATTCATGATATTCTTCTGGAACTTGCAGCCCCTTGCCTTGTTATTAAATGCTCGAAAGCCCAACAATCCTTTGGCTAAAGAAATGAATTGTAGTTATGTGTAGAATATGCCTGAAAAGGTGGCTATAATTCAAAAATAATTTGGAAAAATATGAATATCTATTTTTATTTTTACCAAAACCAAAGAAGTCAAGGGAACAGAACATCTAAAATAGAAATGGTAAAATTTGAAGAGTTGGAACATTACTTTGTGAGCCAATATTCTAAAGGTAAGTTAATAATCTTCACTTAATGAATTCAAATTATAACCCTGTGTATCTTTGCCAGAGACAGAGCCTTGTTTTTTGAAGTTGGACTTACCAAATTTATTTATTATCTGCTGAATTGATAAATCAGATTCCTGCTATAATACTGCCTTACACATAATCCCACAAATCTTAGTGGCCTACAATAGCAAATATTTGCAGATCAGTTGCAGTAGGTTTCTTTCAGGCTGTTGGTTGGTATATTCACCTGCTTCCCAGGTAAGACAACACTATTGTACATACTGAACATCACATGCACCCACACAAACACAAACACACACTTAATGTATTTAGACAAATCCCCTAAAGAACAAATCATTGAATCAAATATTATGTACTCTAAAATAATGTCAATGGATTATCTTTGAATTGCTTCTCTAATGACTTGGGATTCACCTAGTATTTTCCTTTTAAATTTTCTAATCTTCCTTACTGACTAATAAATTTGTAACATCAGTCCAACCAATCAATGGCGTTTGGTACATGAAGAGCAAGTAAGAGGCCGGGCGCGGTGGCTCACGCTCGTAATCCCAGCACTTTGGGAGGCCGAGGCGGGCGGATCACGAGGTCAGGAGATCGAGACCACGGTGAAACCCCGTCTCTACTAAAAATACAATAAATTAGCAGGGCGTGGTTGGAGGCGCCTGTAGTCCCAGCTACTCGGGAGGCTGAGGCAGGAGAATGGCGTGAACCCGGGAGGCGGAGCTTGCAGTGAGCCGAGATTGCGCCACTGCACTCCAGCCTGGGAGACAGAGCAAGACTCCGTCTCAAAAAAAAAAAAAAAAAAAAAGAGCAAGTAAGGATCCTGTGTTCCTATATAGTGAATACAATTTTTTCACTATTATTATTGAGCAATTTTCACCAATAAGCAACTTTTTCTACTCATAGTTTCTAGTTCTCATATGTAGCATGCTGGCATGGTGAGTCATTCATATGTGCCTATCTGCAGAGGTGTGGAGTTTTCTTTCAAGTTTTATGTTTGTTCTCTCTCTCTCCATATTTCTTTTTCTTTTTCTCTTTCCATTATCAAAAGCTCATCAAATAGTGAAAAGGAAACTTAAAAATCAAATTGTCAAAAATTGTATTTATCAGCCTTCAGTTTCCTTGATTATTTGTTTGATTCTTTTAAGAACAAGAAAAATGAGTATCCAAAGATTTTCCAGCCCATAGGCTTTTACAAATGCCATTGTCTTTAAAACAAAAAGATGGGGAAAATCTAACAGTGCAACAACAAATAAGCTAATGTAACTAACTCCATTTTTGTTTAAGGGCCTTTACTCATTCCTCAACACAGGCTAGGATAATTTTAGAACACAGAGATAAAATGCAAAAAACAGCAATCATATAGTTTTTGAAACTAACTCTGGGATTAAAGAAGAAATATGTAAACAACTAAAAATGTTTTGTTGAGTTAATAGGAGCATCGTGAACTGACCAAAGACAAAGGTCTTCCCAACCTCCTCAGACCCTCTCTGGTGCCCAGATGTCTGAGGTCATCAGTCACCTCCTGATCCCAACCCCCTCTTTTCCCCCTGTCCTTAACACAAAAAGAGCCTGAAATTTGTACCAACTTGAGATGCTAGTCCACCGTATTCTCAGTTTGTTGCCTCTGTGAATAAACCTACTTTTCCTCCCACCAACCCTCATCTCTCAAGTTTTGGCTTTTGAGCGGAGAGCAGCTGGATTGCTGTTGATCCATGTCATGTCATTGTTAGCAAACACCAGGGGTTTGGTCCAAATCCCATTGCTTACCACACAGAAAACCAGTCACTGAAACAATGAGCATCACCAGGAAAGAAAAAAAGAAAACACTTTATTTTACGGGTGACATCTGCCAGAGAGATGGGAGCCAAATCCCAAATCCGTTTCTCCTGTCTGACAAAAGTTAGGGGTTTACACAATGAAGAAGGAAAAAAGAGAGGCGGGGAAGTGGAGTTGGTTAACAAGCAGCAGATGGTCAGATAAGGGCTCTAGTATTTCATTGTGACCACAGGCAGAAAAATAGAAACTAGAGAGAGATAAGGTAAGGAAGGGGAATGGGTCAATAGGCAGCAGATGTGTCTTATTGTCCAGGTGTGGGGATCCCAATAGCCTCATCTCCCTAATATCATCTGGGAGGCCTGAAAGTCGATTTTCTAAGAAAGGATGTAAGTTTAAAATTGGGCCAATTTCATCCTGGTTTCTGATCTTCAGTTCTCCAAGCAAAGAATTATCTTATTTGGAAAGTTGATTTTGTACTCTAGGTAAGTCCCTTTAGTTTGGGTGCTCAGAGGCTTTCAATATGCTTTTCTCTGTGATGTGTTTATCTGATCCTGATCCAGAGACTTGTTGTTTTAAATTTTTTCATTTGTATACTTTAAAAATTTTTAATTTTTAATTTTCGGTGTACATGGTAGATATATGTATTTATGGGGTACATGACATATTTTGATACAGGAATATGGTGCATAATAATCACATAATGAAAAACAGGGTATCCATAAACATTTATCATTTCTTTGTGTTACAAACATTCCAATTATACTCTTTTAGTTATTTTTAAATGTACAATAATTATTGACTGTAAGCACCCCATTGTACCAGACCTTATTCATTCTATGTATTTTTTTTAACCTATTAACCATCCCCACTCCCATACCAACTACCATTCCCAGACCTTGGTAATCATCATTCTTTTTTCTTATTATTATACTTTAAGTCCTGGGATACATGTGCAGAACATGCAGGTTTGTTACATAGGTATACACGTGCCATGGTGCTTTGCTGCACCCGTCAACCTGTCATCTACATTACATATTTCCAGTAATGCTATCCCTCCCCTAGTCCCCCACCCCCCGACAGGCCCTAGTGTGTGATGTTCCCCTCCCTGTGTCCATGTGTTCTCATTGTTCAACTTCCACCTTTGAGTGAGAACATTTGGTGTTTGGTTTTCTTTTCCTGTGTCAGTTTGCTGAGAATGATGGTTTCCAGCTTCATCCACGTCCCAGCAAAGGACATGAACTCATCCTTTGTTATGGCTGCATAGTATTCCATGGTGTATATGTGCCACATTTTCTGTATCCAGCCTATCATTGATGAGCATTTCAGTTGGTTCCAAGTCTTCGCTATGGTTAATAGTGCTGCAATAAACCTACGTGTGCCTCTGTCTTTATAGTAGAATGGTTTATAATCCTTTGGGTATATACCCAGTAATGAGATTGCTGGGTCAAATGGTATTTCTGGTTCTAGATCCTTGAGGAATTGCCACACTGTTTCCACAATGATTGAACTAATTTACACTCCCACCAACAGTGTAAAAGTGTTCCTATTTCTCCACATCATCTCCAACATCTGTTGTTTTCTTTTTAATGATCGCCATTCTAACTGGCATGAGATGATATCTCCTTGTGTTTTTGGTTTGCATTTCTCTAACTACCGGTGATGGTGAGCTTTTTTTCATATGTTTTTTGGACGTGTAAATGTCTTCTTTTGAGAAGTGTCTGTTCATATCCTTTGCCCACTTTTTGATGGGGTTGTTTGTTTTTTCTTGTAAATTTGTTTAAGTTCCTTGTAGACTCTGGATAATAGCCCTTTGTCAAATGGATAGATTGCAAAAATTTTCTCCCATTTTGTAGGTTCCTCATTCACTCTGATGACAGTTTCTTTTGCTGTGCAGAGGCTCTTTAGTTTAATTAGATCCCTTTGGTCAATTTTGGCTTTCGTTGCCATTTCTTTTGGTGTTTTAGTCATGAAGTGTTTGCCCATGCCTATGTCCTGAATGGTATTGCCTAGGTTTTCTTCTAGGGTTTTTATGGTTTTAGGTCTTATGTTTAACTTTTTAATCCATCTTGAGTTAAATTTTGTATAAGGTATAAGGAAGGAGTCCAGTTTCAGTTTTCTGCATATGGCTAGCCAGTTTTCCCAACACCATTTTTCAAATAGGGAAGCCTTTCCCCATTACTCGTTTTTGTCAGGTTTGTCAAAGATCAGATGGTTGCAGATGTGTGGCGTTATTTCTGAGGCCTCTGTTCTATTCCATTGGTCTATACATCTGTTTCGGTACTAGTACCATGCTGTTTTGGTTACTGTAGACTTGTAGTATAGTTTGAAGTCAGGTATTGTGATTCCTCCAGCTTTGTTCTTTTTGCTTAGGATTGTCTTGGCTATACGGGCACTATTTTGGTTCCATATGAAATTTAAAGTATTTTTTTCTAATTCTGTGAAGAAAGTCACAATGGTAGCTTGATGGGGATAGCATTGAATCTATAAATTACTTTGGGCAGTATGACCATTTTCATGATACTGATTCTTCCTATCCATGAGCATGGAATTTTTTTCCATTTGTTTGTGCCCTTTCTTATTTCCCTGAGCAGTGGTTTGTAATTCTCCTTGAAGAGGTCCTTCACATCCCTTGTAAGTTGTATTCCTAGGTATTTTATTCTCTTTGTAGCAATTGTGAATGGGAGTTCATTCATGATTTGGCTCTCTGTCTGTTATTGGTGTGCAGGAATGCTTGCAATTTTTGCACATTGATTTTGTATCCTGAGACTGAAGTTGCTTATCAGCTTAAGGTGATTTTGGGCTGAGACTATGTTGTTTCCAAATATACAGTCAAGTCATCTGCAAACAGAGACGATTTTGAGAGGTGAAGCCAGCTGGGCTTCTGGGTCGGGTGGGGACTTGGAGAACTTTTCTGTCTAGCTAAAGGATTGTTAATAAACCAGTCAGTGCTCTGTGTCTAGCTAAAGGTTTGTAAACACACCAGTCAGCATTCTGTGTCTAGCTAATCAGGTGAGGACATGGAGAACTTTTCTAACTAAAGGATTGCAAATGCACCAATCAGTGCTCTGTGTCTAGCTAAAGATTTGTAAACACACCAATCAGCACTCTGTAAAATGGACTCTGTAAAATGGACAAATCAGCGCTCTGTAAAATGGACCAATCGGCAGGATGTGGGCGGGGCCAAATAAGGGAATAAAAGCTGGCTGGAGGAGCCAGCAGCAGCAACCCGCTTGGGTCCCCTTTCACACTGTGGAAGCTTTGTTCTTTCGGTCTTTGCAGTAAATCTTGCTGCTGCTCACTCTTTGGGTCTGCACTGGCTTTATGAACTGTAACACTCACCACGAAGGTCTGCAGCTTCACTCCTGAAGCCAGAGAGACCATGAACCCACCGGGAGGAATGAACAATTCCACATGCACCACCTGTAAGAGCTGTAACACTCACTGTGAAGGTCTGCAACTTCACTCCTGAAGCCAGTGAGACCACAAACCTACTGGAAGGAACGAACAACTCCAGATGCCCCTCCTTTAAGAGCTGTAACACTCATGGCGAAGGTCTGCAGCTTCACTCCTGAAGTCGGCGAGACCAGAAACCCACCAGAAGGAAGAAACTCTGGACACATCTGAACATCTGAAGGAACAAACTCTGGACACACCATCTTTAAGAACTGTAACACTCACCACGAGGGTCCGCGGCTTCATTCTTGAAGTCAGTGAGACCAAGACCCCACCGGAAGGAACTAATTCCAGACACAATTTGACTTCCTTTCTTCCTATTTGAATACCCTTTATTTCTTTCTTTTGCCTGATTGCCCTGGCCAGAACCTCCAATACTATGTTGAATAGAAGTGATGAGAGAGGGCATCCTTGTCTTGTGCCAGTTTTCAAAGGGAATGCTTCCAGCTTTTACCCATTCAATATGATACTGGCTGTGGATTTGTCATGAATAGCTCATATTATTTTGAGATACGTTCCACAGATATCTAGTTTATTGAGAGTTTTTAGCATGGAGTGTTGAATTTTATTGAAGGCCTTTTCTGTATCTATTGAGGTAATCATGTGGTTTTTGTCTTTGGTTCTGTTTATGTGATGGATTACATTTATTTACATATGTTGAACCACCCTTGCATCCCAGGGATGAAGCCAACTTGATGGTGCTGTGCAAGTTTTTTGATGTGCTGCTAGATTAGGTTTGCCAGTGTTTTATTGAGGATTTTCGCATTGATGTTCATTGGGGATGCTGGCCTGAAATTTTCTTCTTATTGTTGTGTTTCTGCCAGGTTTTGGTATCAGAATGATGCTGGCCACATAAAATGAGTTAGGGAGAAGTCCCTCTTTTTCCATTGTTTGGAATAATTTCAGAAGGAATCGTACCAGCTCCTCTTTGTACCTCTGGTAGTATTTGGCTGTGAAATCGTCTGGTCCTGGGCTTTTTTTGGTTGGTAGGGTATTAATTACTGCCTCAATTTCATAACTTATTATTGGTCTATTCAGGGATTTGACTTCTTCCTGGGAGGGTGTATGTGTTCAGGAATTTATCCATTTCTTCTAGATTGTCTAGTTTATTTGCATAGAGGTTTTTATAGATTCTCTGATGTTTGTATTTCTGTGGGATCAGTGGTGGTATCATTTTTTATTGTCTATTTGAATCTTCTCTCTTTTCTTTTTTATTTGTCTGGCTAGCAGTCTATTCTGTTAACCTTTTTAAAATACCAGCTCCTGGATTCATTAATTTTTTGAAGAGTTTTTCTTGTGTGTCTATCTCCTTCAGTTCTGCTCTGATCTTAGTTATTTCTTGTCTTCTGCTACCTTTTGAATTTGTTTGCTCTTGCTTCTCTAGTTCTTTTAATTGTGATGTTAGGGTGTTGATTTTAGATCTTTCCCACTTTCTCTTGTGGGTATTTAGTGCTATAAATTTTCCTCTAAACACTGCTTTAGCTGTGTCCCAGAGATTCTGATATGTTGTGTCTTTGTTCTCACTGGTTTCAAAGAACTTATTTATTTCTGCCTTAATTTCATTATTTACCCAGTAGTCATTCAGGAGCAGGTTGTTCAGTTTGCAAGCAAAAGCAAAAGAATGGAAATCGTAACAGTTTCTCAGACCACTGTGCAATCAAATTAGAACTCTGGAATAAGGAGTCATTATTCTACACTCTATATCCATGAGTTCAATAGTTTTAATTTTTAGCTCCTACAAATGAGTGAGAACGTGTGAATTTTGTCTTTCTGTGCCTGGCTTGTTTCACTTAATTCCCTCTAGTTCCATCCATGTTGATGCTTTAAATAGCAGGATCTCATTTTTTAATGGCTGAATAGTATTCCATTGTGTATATGTATCACAGTTTATTCATTCATTTGTAGATAGACATTTAGGCTGCTTCCAAATCTTAGCTATTATGAATAGTGCTGCAATAAACATGCAGGTGCAGCTATGTCTTCTATATATTGATTTACTTTCTTTTGGGTATATACATGGAAGTGGGATTATTAGATTATATGATAGCTGTATTTTTAGCTTTTTAAGGAACCTACATACTGTTCTACATAGTGACTGTACTAATTTACATTCCCAGCAACAGTGTATGAGTTTTTCCTTTTCTCCATATTCCCACCAGCATTTGTTATTGCCTATCTTTTGAATAAAAGCCATTTTAACTAGGGTGAGATGATATTTCATCATAGCCTTGACTTGCATTTTTCCGATAATTAGTACCTTTCATATAGCTGTTTGCCAGCTGTATATCTTTTTTTGAGAAATGTCTATTCAGGTCTTTTGCCCATTTTTGAATCAGATTACTACATTTTTTCCTCTAGAGTTGTTTGAGCTCTTTATATATTCTGGTTATTAATTATTTGTCAGATGGATTGTTTGCAAATACTTTCTCCCATTCTCTGGGTTGTCTCTTCACTTTGTCGATTATTTCCTTTTCTGTGCAGAAGCTTTTTAACTTGATGTGATCCCATTTGTCCATTTTTGCTTTGTTTGCCTGTGCTTGTGGGGTATTACTCAAGAAATTTTTGCTCAGATCAATGTCCAGGAGAGTTTCTCCAAAGTCTTCTTTTGAGGTCTTAGATGTAAGGTTTTTATCCATTTTATTTCATTTTTATATATGGTAACAAATAGGAGTCTAGTTTTATTCTTTTGCATGTGATTATCCAGATTTTCCAACATCATTGATTGAAGAGACTCTCCTTTCCCCAATGTATATTCTTGGCACATTTGTTGAAAGTGAGTTCACTGTAGATTTATGGATTTATTTCCGTGTTCTCTATTTTGTTCCATTGGTACATGTATCTGTTTTTATGCCAGTACCATGGTATTTTGGTTACTATAGCTCTGTAGTATAATTTGAAGTCATGTAATGTGATTCCTCCAGTATTGTTATTTTTGCTTAGGGTAGCTTTGGCTATTCTGGGTGCTTTGTGGTTCCATATAAATTTTAGGATTTTTTTCTACTTCTGTGAAGAATGCCATTAGTATTTTGGTAGGGATTGCATTGAACCTGTAGATTGTTTTAGTTAGTATGGACATTGAGGAAAGATTATTCATATTCATGAAGATAAAATATCTTTCCATTTTTGTGTCTTCTTCAACTTATTGCATCAATCTTTTATAGTATTCATTGTAGAAATCTTTCGCTGTTGGTTAAGTTTATTCCCTGACATTTTATTTTATTTTTGGCTTTTGCGAATGAGATTATTTCTTGACTTCTTTTTCAGATTGTTCACTGTCGGCATATAAAAATGCCACTGCTTTTTGTATGTTGATTTTGTTTCCTGTAAATTTACTCAATTTTATCAGTTCCAATAGTGTGTGTGTGTGTGTGTGTGTGTGTGTGTGTGTGTGTAGTCATTAGGTTTTTCTGAATAAGATCATATCATCTGCAAAAAAGTATAATTTGAATTCTTCTATTTAAATTTAGATGCTCTTTATTTCTTTCTCTTTTCTAATTGTTCTAGCTAGGACTTCCAGTACTATGTTGAATAACAGTGGTGAAAGTAGACATCCTTGTCTTTTTTTAAGATCTTAGAGAAAAGGTCTCCTGTTTTTCTCCATTCAGTATGCTACTAGCTGTGGGTCTGTTGTATACGGATTTTATTGCGTTGAGGTATGTTCCTTCTATACCCGTTTTATGAGGATTTTTTTTGGTTATGAAGGGATGTTAAATTTTATCAAATTTTTCTGGATCAATTTAAATGATCATATCCTCTTTGTCCTTTGTTCTGTTGATATGATGCATCACATTGATTAATTTGCATACATTGAAACATTCATGCATCTCTGGGATAAGTCCAACGTGGTCATGATGAATGATCTTTTTAATGTGTTGTTGAATTTGGTTTGCTAGTGTTTTGTTGAGTTTTGAAACAATATTTAAGAATAATATTGGCCTGTGGTTTTCTTTTTTTTCTTTCCTTTTTTAAATATGTCTTTCTCTGGTTTTGGTATCAGGGTAATACTGGCCTCATAGAATGAGTTTGGAAGCACTCCTTCCTCCACTATTTTTTGAAATAGTTTGAGTAGGATTGGTATCAATTCGTCTTTAAATGTTTCACAGAATTCAGCAGTGAAGACATCAGGTACCAGGCTTTTCTTTGTTAGGGGCCTTTTTATTACAGCTTCAATCTTGTTACTTGTTATTGGTCTGTTCAGGTTGTGGATTTCTTCATGATTCTATCTTGTTAAGTTTTATCTCTTTCTTCTGGATTTTCCAGTTTATTGACATATAGTTGCTGATAGTAGCCACTAATGATCTTTTGAATTTATGTGGTACCAGTTGTAATGTCTCCTTTTTCATCTCTGATTTTGTTTGAGTCTTCTCTTTTTTTATGGCTAAAGTTTGTCGATTTTGTTTATCTTTTCAAAAAACTCACTTTTTGTTTCATTGATCTTTTGTATTGTTTTCTTTATTTCTGCTCTGATCTTTATTATTTCCTTTCTTCTACTAATTTTTGGTTTGATCTTCTCTTGCTTTTCTAGTTCTTTAAGCTGCATCGTTAGATTGTTTATTTGAATTTTTTCCTCTTTTGAGTAGGCACTTACAGCTATAAATTTTTCTCTTAGTTCTGCTTTTGTGATATCCCATGGGTTTTTGTATGTTGTGTTTCCATTATCATTTGTTTCAATTTTGTTCTTCTTTCTTTATTGTTCCACCAGTCATTCAGGAGCATATTCCTTAATTTTCATGGTTTGTACAGTTTCCAGAGTTTATCTTGTTATTGATTTCTAGTTTTATTTCATTCAAAGAAATACTTGGTATGATGCTAATTTTTTTGAATGTTTAAAGACTTGTTTTGTGACCTAACATATGATCTATCCTTCAAAATGATCCATGTACTGAGGAGAAAAGTGTATACTTTGCAGCTGCTGGATGAAAGGTTCTGTAAATATCTATTAGGTTCATTTAGTTTATAGTACAGATTAAGTCCAGTATTTCTTTGTTGACTTTCTATCTGGGTGATCAGTTCAATGCTGAAACTGGGATATTGAAATCTATTATACTGGGGTCTATCTTTTTATTTGTATAAATTTAAGGGGTACAAAATCATAAGTTAGCCCTTCCAAATCTCTTCTTTACTTTTTTTTTTCTCTGTTGAAGTTGTGTTTCTTTGTTTTTTAAAGGTATTTTTTTAAAGGTATGTTTTTTTTTTGGTATTCCATGAGGGAAATCTGAAGTGATTATTTTTACCCTAGAACTTCTACAGATTAATTTACACAATTATTTTCTCAGTATGTTACAGTAAAGATTTTGGGCAAAAGAGGATGAAGAATGATGAAATAAATAACTGGAGTCAAGATTTCTGTTGGCCAAAATTGGAAATTTGATGAGTATTCCTCCTGGTCCTTTACATAAACCTGACCCTCAGTCACAACACTCTCTAGAAAGTTCATGAAAGCAACCATGGTACCAGCCTATATCTCTGGATTTTCCCAGATATCCTTTTTTACTAGCCCATTTGACAAACTGTTGTCTGCACCATTCTTCCTAGCCTATCATCTAGCTTTATATATCTCATCTTCATATTTGTCTGAGTTCCTTTTTCCTGCCAGCACCCTCTATCCACATTGTCAGGTAAAAGTGGGAGAGCTAAGGTTCTTAAGCTGTCACCACCTGAGATGTCGGGTCTGTTGCCTTGGGAGCAGTGGTGACAGACGGCTATGCCCCTCACTGTATCTAGACCATAAAAAGCAGCTTTGTGATGACAACCCAAGGTTGCACCTACAGGTAACAGCCCTAAAATATCAACTGTCGGAGGCAAGAAAGGACTGGCCTCTTCCAGGCACCACCGACCCCTTGATGCCTATAGATGCTGTCTGTGTCCAAAGAGTTTCATGGGGAAATTCGCCACATTTCTAGCTTTATAATGTAAAGAGGGAAACTTGAATGAGTAGAATGTTCTTATGACTGATAATTTCAAGAGATTGAGTGGCCAAGCATTATCCTCTTTTTGCCACTAAATGCTGTTCAAACCAGTTTCTTGAGCTCATCTGTCAAAGTGCAGCGAATAAAAATAATTTTTGACTTAGAAATGATTTGATTTGGCTGGGCACAGTGGCTCACACCTATAATCCCAGCTCTTTAGCAGGCTGAGGTGGGCAGATCACAAGGTCAAGAGATTGAGACCATCCTGGCCAACATAGTGAAACTCCGTCTCTACTAAAATACAAAAATTAGCCGGGTGTGGTGGCGCGTGCCTGTAATCCAAGCTCTGTAATCCCAGCTACTTAGGAGAATCCCTTGAACCAGGGATTCGGAGGTTGCAGTGAGCCAAGATCACACCACAGCACTCCAGCCTGGTGACAGAGCGAGACTCTGTCTCAAAAAAAAAAAAAAAAAAAAAAAGAAACGAAAAAAATGATTTGAATTATCGTCATTCTCAGTAACATGCATCATCTGACAAAGAAAACTTGTCGAAAGGACAGTGGGACCTAAACCCAGCAGATCCTAGGGGAAATGCTCTGCAGATCTCACCTTCACAAGCCTGCATGTTGTGCTCTTGCCTCGGACTACGATATTCTGAAACCATTTATTGCAAACTGGCTTTTAACATCCCAGTCTCACCTTGTCAGTCATCCTTCAAAGAGGCCTTCTCTGACTACCCAAATTATAACTTTCTTTTTTCTGATTTTAATATTCTACCTCTTTCATATGCTTGATTAGACTTCATGAGTCTTATAATTATTTTATGTATTTTCTTTCCAGCTTGTTTATCACCTTTATCCTTTGAAGGAATGCAAGCCTAATAAGGACTGAAATTATGTCTGTATGTCTACCTTACTTGCTATTTTATCCCCAGGGTACAGATTTTTACACATGGTAAATTATAGACAATATATCAGGTATCCTGACTGAATGCCACTAAACCACTTCTATTCTCTTTCCTGAAACTCCTGCATTTTGGCAACAAGTTCTGATACAACTTCTTTTTACCTCATGCCTTTCCTGTCTGGGCTACTGTTTTCCAAATCCTCCACCTATGGTTCCTTTATGTGGCTTACAAACCCAGCGGTTCATGCTCAATGTCCTTCTCTGCCTTCTCCTGGTCTGAGCATGAAGTCTTCTATTCTGAAAGCTGACATTCTACATGTTTAAAATGCAATTACTTTCTACTCACAGACTCTAGCGTCGTCTAGCTCTATTGGTTCTTTATAGCTTCCTCTGTTTCTATGGAGATGGATGGATTTAGCTACTACTGTGTAGGGCCAAAGATTACAGAAACAGAAGAGATGGGATTAACTTGGACACTCTTTGTGTAATTAGCATCTAATGAATCTATCCTCAAAATAGATCAGTTACAACCCCATTAGTCCAGAATCATAGCCGCTCAGACTTCATGTTATAAGAGGTCGAATGATGATTCACAGCAGGGACTCTAGAAAGCACTTCTGGGGGAATATGTTTACTGAATAAACAGTCTGATCACCAGAGAGAGAATGACTCATTTTCGTTTCCTGCCTTAATGTGTGAAAATGCTTTTCCTATAGAAATGGACCGCATTAAGAAGCTTGGAGGCATTTTGCCAGACTCATTTGTTCAGTGGATTAGGATCTAAATATCATTATTGAATTGTATGTCTTAGAGAAGAAAGAGAAGCATGTATGGTGTGTGCAATTTCTCTTCACTTTCAAAACCATGCTACAAGATTTTTTTTTTAACTCTGGTAGGAAAGAGTCTATAAAAGTCTTCCCTTTCACAAAATAGAAAAATTAGGCTGAGAAGACAAGGGATTAGAACAATGTTAAAGACCTAATAAGTCACACAGTGAGCCTAAATCTTGGGTGCCCCGATTCCTGATACTTCTCAAGGCAGAACACTTTCTCTCAATTACTTGGCAGCCTCTCACACTTACAAAATTTTAAGTCGTATATCATGATAGAAGATGGAAGCTTCTTGACTAAAGATAAAAGGAAAATTACAAAACCATACAGCAGAAAGTAGAAATTCTAATGGAGCTCATGCTCAGGAAGTAATTTCAAATCAGACTGCCCTCTGTCCTCACTTAACAGAAAGCATCCCCCCCATGTTTCAAGGTGTCTCTGCTGTTGCCCTAAATTGTGATCTAAGCTTAAGTCTCATGGATTAACATGTGTTGCTTATTCCATTAAATCACACTGCTTTGGGACAAACTTGAATGGCCCTAAAGGGGTGTGGTGGAAATATTTGCTATCCTGTCTCACAGTGTCATGGTCCCTCTTTTTGATCCAGTAATCGTGGTACCAACCACCTGTATGTAAGTGTAGTCTCATGGCTCTTGGTGTCAGCTACACCATGCTTAACTTGCTCCCATCTGTGGTCTCTTTGTTCTCTTTGTGGCAACAGCATGCAACATCAGGAAAAATAAAGGGATTAATACCACAGGGGTGATATTGACAAACAGGGCATGGACTTCAATGGACAATTGTCCACTTCCCCATGCCTCATGTAGATTACACTGAAGAATACTCTCTAGGGTTTCTCACAGGGTGCTAGTGAAAGTTAGCATTCATTGCCCTGTGCAGCAAGCAGCTCAATTATTCTCCCTTGCTATTTATTTTCCTGAAACCTTCAATGTTTCGCAGGCCACCCACTTTTTCCCACAGGGTTACATTCTAAAATAAATTGTCTGTGTACATATGCTTGCTTACGCTCTGTTCAGGAAGAACACAAGCTGCACAGGACTATTTCTTGTGTACTTAGTAGATGCATTAGCCATATTTCTCCAAAGAAACAGAAGCAATAGAATCCATCTGTCAATTGATTTATTACAAAGAATAAACTCATGGAATTATGGAGACTGAAAAGTCTTAAGATCTGCAGCTGGCAAGCGGGACACCCAGAATAGCTGATGGTACAGTTCCAGTCCACATCTGAAGCCCTGAGAAGCAGGAGAGCTTATTGTGCAAATTACAGTCCAAGTCTGAGTTCAAAGGCAGGAGATAAGAAAAGTCGCAGCTCAAAGATAGGCAGAGTTCCCTCTTACGTAGCCTTTTTTTCAAGTTAGGTTTTTTAATTAATGGGATGAGACCCACCCACATTGGGGAAAGCAATCTGCTTTTCTCAGACTACTTATTCAAACGTTAATCTAATTCAAAAACACTCTCACAGTCACACCCCAAATAGTGTTTAACCAAATGTCTGTTATCACATAGCCCAGTCAAGTTGACATATAAAATTAATCACAGTGGGGTAGAGTATTGCATTAATCAAAATTAATAAAAAAGCTGTATGTTCTAAAATTTATATATGTTATGTTATAAATCCTTTTAAAAACCCACATATCAGATAGATAGTCATTTTTAATTTTAACTTACAGAGACAAAAAACTAAGGAACAGCCTGGCACGGTGGCTCATGCCTGTAATCCCAGCACTTTGGGAGGCCGAGGTGGGCAGATCACCTGAGGTCGTGAGTTCAAGACCAGCCTGACCAACATGGAGAAACCCCATCTCTACTAAAAATACAAAATTAGCCAGCCAATTGTGGTGGCATATGCCTGTAATCCCAGCTACTCAGGAGGCTGAGGCAGGAGAATTGCTTGAACCTGGGAGGTGGAGGTTGCCGTGAGCCAAGATGGCACCATTGCACTCCAGCCTGGGCAACAAGGGTGAAACTCCGCCTCAAAAACAAACAAACAAAAAACTAAGGAATGGTGGGTTAGATAAATTAGTCAAATTCACACACATACTTACAGTAAAGGATCAATATAACACAGAAGTATACAATTTTTCTAAAATAAAATACTACCTTTCTAAGGAGGTCAAAGTCATGTCCTAGGCACACCAAAATAATTTGATTTATTATTTTTTTCTTCAAAATCTAAGCTCCTTAGTATGTTACCCAAATCAATTATGATGATTATACTGTTATCTATTCATGCTTATTTATTTTCGACAACCCAATCCTTATTGGTTTGTTTTATGACAATTAAATGAGATAATTTGTAAAAAGTACCAATAAGTACTAGTTATTGCTGTCCTTTGACTTCCACTTTATTAAGAAATAGAGATCTAGGTATGAATAAATATAAATATATAGACACAGAAATGGAAAACAAATAAGTGTATTCATAGCTTCATTTGAGAATGTCTGTTTTAATGTTCTTACATTACTTGTTTCAACAATGTTCTCATGGAAATTGTATTAGTCCGTTATCACACTGCTATGAAGAAATACCTGAGACTGCGTAATTTATAAAGAAGAGAGGACTAATTGACTCGCAGTTCCACATGGCTGGGGAGGACTCAGGAAAACGTAACAATCATGGCAGAAGTCACCTCTTCACAGGGTGGCAGGAGAGGGAATGAGTGCAAGCACAGGAAATGCCAGATGCTTATAAAATCATCAGATCCCATCAATCATCAGAGACTCACTCATTTTCATAAGACTAGCATAGGGGAAACCATCCCCATGATTCATTTACCTCCACCTGGTCCAACCCTTAATATGTAGGGATTATGGGGATTACAGCTCACAGTGAGATTTGGATGGGGACACAGAGCCAAACCATATCAGAAATCCTCACATATTTAACCATCACTTTAATAACATTTATTTCTAATTTCTAAAGTGACACAAAAATGAATAAAGTAATGCGTGTGTTATAAAAAATTTGTAAAGTACCATAATCTATATTGAAAAAAAAACATATCTTCTCTACCACCTTGAGAATAACTATTAATATTTAATGATAAGGTATTTGTGTGAATGTACATTTCTGTCTTTATGTTTGTTTCTATATACCTATCCATATGTTCACCTATATCCATTACAGCAGTTTAGCTAACATATAAAAATATAGGTGTGATGATTAATTTTAGGGGTCAACTTCATTGGATAAAACATAGCCAAATAGCTGGTAAAGCGTTATTTCTAGCTGTGTCTGTGAGGGTGTTTCTGGAAGGCACTGGCATTTGAATCAGTGAACTGAAAAAGGAAGGTTCACTCTCATCCAGTATGGGTGGGCACAATCCAATCAGCTGAAGGTCCATATATATATATAGAGAGAGAGAGAGAGAGAGCTTTTCTAGCTTCCTAGCTTGCAGACAGTGTGTCATTTTCAGCCTCTCTTATCATATGAGCCGATTCCCCTAATGAAGCCCCTCTCATATATTTGTCTTTTATCTAACAATCAGTTATCTATCTATCCTATTGGTTCTGTCTCTTTGGAGAACCCTTGCCTTATAAATAGGAAAATGATGATCTATGTATTTTCTTTCAGATGTTTCAGTTTGGAGTGATGTGATGTCTTTTGAAGGCTGCTTCAGTTTCAGTGAAAGCAGATGATTAAGGGAAATAAAAACATTCATAACAAGTTTTGTAGGGTGGGATGGTGGCATTTCAAAGTGAGTTTGGTAAGTAACTGAGAAGAGACCTTGATTGACAGGATTTTCCAGATTATTCAGTCACTCACAACAGATACCAATTATCAAAATTAGGAAGATAGGAAAGTGATTATTAACACAGACACTGTGGAAACGATCCCAGGAGTTTCTCATCTCTTATAAGGCACCAGAGGAAGATGTATGAAATCAGAGGAAAGCTATCTGTCTCAGCTCTCTTTTACTATTGGTGTAGACTTGCATATATGCTGTGATCTGAATGTTTGTGTGCCCTACAGATTCATATATTAAAACTATATCTCCCTGGGTGATAGCGTTAGGACGTTAGGTTATTGAAAGGTGATTAGGTGATGAAGGCAAATTCCCTTCTGATTGGAATTAGTTTTCTTATAAAATAAGCCAAGAAGTCTAGCTAGCTCCTTTTACTATGTGAGAACATGGCAAGAAAATGCCATTTATGAATCAGAAAATGGGCCTCTACCAGATATCAATTCTTTTAGCAATTTGTTTGTGGTCTTCCAAGTCTCCAGAACTGTGAGAAATCAATTTCTGTTGTTTCTAAATCACCCAGTTTTTGGTATTTTTTCATAGCAGTTTGAACAGATTAAGAATATATTTAGCTTAATACATTTATTAAACTTTATTTTTGTTCTCCCTAAAATGAGAATCAATAGTCACCCTATTAAGTCTTCATGCATTACTGTCTATTCAACAAATATGTTGAATAAATGAATGAATGAACAAATATAAAAGGGCCTTATCAACTGTTTGCTTTATAAAAAAGTGTAAGCAGCAGAGGAGGCCGAGCAAGATGGCGGAATGGAAGGCTCCACCGATTGTCCCCCCATTCAAAGGCACTGATTTAACAATTATTTACACAGAAAACAACAAAAAAAGCACCTTAATAAGAACAAAAATTAACACTCACAATACCAGGTTTTAACTTCATATCACTGAAAGCGGCACCGAAGAGGTATGAAAAATAGTCTTGAATCGCTGATGCCATGCCTCCTCCATCCCCTGGCAGCAGCAGTCTGGAGAGCGTTTCTGTTCGTTGGAGAGAGGGAGAACTCAGCAGTTGTAAAGCATTGAACTCAGTGCTGCCTTGTTATAGCAGAAATAATAAGCAGACCAAACTCAGCTGACACCTGTCCCTGGAGAGAGCATTTAAACCAGCCCATGCCAGAGGGGAATTGCTGATCCCAGCAGTCAGAACATGAGTTCCTCCAAGTCTCGCCACTGTGGGCTAAAGGGCTCTAGGGTCTTAAATAAACTTTAAAGGCAGTGTAGGCCACAGAGACTGCAACCCCTGGGCAAATCCTAGTTCTGAACTGGGCCCAGAGCCAGAGGACTGCAGGGGCACAAGACCTACTGAGACACCAGCTGGGGCAGCTAAGGGAGTGCTGGCATCATTCCTCCCTTAAGCCTAGGCTGCAGAGCTCAAGGCTCTAAAAGGGACCCCTTCCTTCTACTTGAGGAGAGGAGAGAGAACCGTAGTGAAGACTTTGTCTTGCATCTTGAACACCAGCTTAGGCATAGTAGGATAAGGTACCAAAGACATGAGGCTCCCTTTCTAGATGCTACCTCCTGTACAACATCTCTAAACACATATGGGCCAGAAGGGAACCTGCTGCCTTAAAGGAAAGGATCCAGCTCTGGTGGGCTTCATTACCTGTTAACTGAAGAGCCCTTGGGCCTGGAATAACAAGTAGTGATTCCCAGGTACTACGTAGAGGGATTGGGTGAAACATTGAGACTTGCTGACTTCAAGTGAGACAGCACATCCCCAGCTGTGGTGGCTATGGGGCGAGACTTCTGCTTGAGAAAAGCAGAGGGAAAAGTCAAGGGGATGTTGTCTTGCATGTTAGGTACCAGTTTAGTCAGAGGGTAGAGCACCAAGTGAGCTGTTGGGGTCCCTGATTCCAAGCCTTGGCTCTTGGATGGAATTTCTGGACCTACCTTGGGCCACAAGGATGCCCATTTTCACCATTATTCAGTATAATATTAGAAGTCCTAGCTAGAGCAGTCAGGCATAAGAAAGAAATACAGGTAATACAAATTGGAATGGAAAATTTCAAATTATTTCGGTCGGCAACTGGTATAATCTTATATTTGGAAAAACCCAGAGATGCATAAAAATACTATTAGAACTAATAAACAAATTCAGTAAAGTTGCAAGATACAGAATCGATATACCAACATCAGTAGCATTTCCGTATGTCAACAGTGAACAATCTGAAAAAGAAATAAAAAATCAATCCCACTTACAATAGCTACAAATAAAATTAAATACCTAGGAATCAACTTAACCAAAGATGTTAAAGATCACTATAATGAAAGCTATAAAGCACTGCTGAAAAAAAATTGAAGAGGACACCAAAATAAATGGTAAGATATTCCATGCTTATGAATAGGAAGAATCAATATTGTTAAAATGTCTATACTATCCAAAGCAATGTATAGATTCAATGCAATTCCTATCCAATTACCAATGACATCCTTCACAGGAATAGAAAAAACAATCCTAAAATTTATATCTAACCACAAAAGACCCAGAATAGCCAAAGTTATACTAAGCAAAAAGAACAAAACTGCAGGAATCACATTACCTGACTTCAAATTATACGACAGAACGATAGCAATCAAAACAACATAGTACTGGCATAAAAACAGACACATAGACCACTGAAACAGAATAGAGAAGCTATAAGTAAATCCAAACACCTACAGTGAACTCCTTTTCTACAAAGGTGCCAAGAACATACACTGAGGAAAAGACAGTTTCTTCGGCAAATGGTGCTAGGAAAGCTGGATATCCATATGAAAAATAATGAAACTACACCCCTATCTCTCACCATATACAAAAATCAAATAAAAATGGATTAAAGGTCATCTGCCTATATCCAAACATCTCACATACTCACTAAATATATACAACTACCATATACCCACATACATCCAACAACTACCATATATCCACAAAAATAAAATTTCACATTTTTTTAAAAAAATATGAGCAGTAACCATTAACAATAGCATTTTCAGGTCAGTGCCTTTGTGATGAATCTTTCCAGTAAGAAGAGGGAAATCATAAGCCAACAAATCCAAAAGTATAGTGAGGCAACATGGAGGAATGAAGAAACAAAATGTACTGAGATGCAGATGTTCTAGGTTTACAATGTAGCTGCTTATGTTTCCTTTCAGCAACTCGATCAGTTTTGCTCCACTTTCTCCATCTCTATGATGGGCTTCATCTTTTAATAAAGGACTGATGACTAAATGTTAAGAGCTCACTCCATGCCAGGGACCTGTCTAAACATGTAGAGCCCAGTGGCATGTCTCTCCTACAGCCAACGTCCTCCTGTGTTATAAGAATGTCCTTCATTTTCTCTAGTAAAAACATCCTTTTCCAAATTCAACCTCATTGTGTAGGAGGAATTGACGTGGCCCTACACCACAGGATTAGCCATCACTTTTATTCTTGACTTGCTAAGTAAATCAGCACATTGTCCTCCACTGGCTGCAGGGATTGATTCAGGGTCAAAATTTACTTCCAAATCAAGCCAATGCGAATTAAGGCAATGCTTGCTGGGGTTTCTGGGAATGAAAGATTCTTCCACTTCATCTAGACATTGTGTGAGAAGATCAGCAATTTATTAGCCCAATCTGAAAATGAAGAATGTGCTCAAAAGTAGTAAGGCTAAAATATGGGTACTGGTAATTACATGTGCAGCTTGTATCTTTGTAATTTATATTTATGTAAACCAATATGTGCATGTAAATTTATTCAAACGAAGTATTTTCTGTTTAAACCCAAATCACTTTAAGATGGACTTTCTATCAGTTGACAAACATGTGAAGACTTCTGTCTAATATCATATGATTATCTCTTAAAATAGCCCTCTGTCATTATATAGACACTGTCATTCTCATTCTCATCTTATGGATCTTAAAGTTGAGAAAGCAAGAATTTTAATAAATTCTGAAAATCCTACAATTAATAAGAAACAAAAACAATTTATACTGATTGTAAGCTTAGTGTCTGGATTTTTAAGCATTCCGCAATACTGACTCTGCAGATTTAGACCCAGTTCCATTTTCCACATTGTGTTGTATGCCAACAACTGTGATGTAGTGCAATGATGCTATAATAGTTCTTTATATGAACAGAAATGAGACCAAAGAGGAAGCGGTCATTAACCATTTGCTTTATGTTACCTTATAGGTATTGGAATACTGATAGATCTGTCTTTCTCACAGAGTAATTTTAAGGAAACAGTAGCATAAGCAAGATTAAGTTTGAAAGTCCACTAAATGTTATATAGTGAAGCAGAAAATCTTTCACCTTAGTCAGGAGACATGAATTTGAGCTCTTAGTTTATTCTAAATATATCTACACTTTTCTGGTCCCTGTTTTTCTTATTCATAGGAAAGGAACTTCAACTAGATTTTCTCCCAAATCTAACTTTGGAAGGCTGTGGCTCTTTGGCATGTTTCTATCAGCTAGAGCTCTGCTCCCTGCACTTGTGAGTGTGTGGTGGTGAGAGTCCTGATGGTGATCACGCTTCCAGCCTTTCTTATCCCTGTGCCTTCAAACTGACCTGTGGTTTGATCACTGGTGTGCAAAATGTTGCAGAATTTCACCCCCAAAGCAGTTGCATTTCAGATGGCAACCCTATAATAGCAGGTGAGAAATAGATGAAATGGTGAAATAGCATAGTTATCAAACGCTGTGACCAGAAAAAAAGCAGAACAGCTTAAAAAATCAGCCAATCAACAGTTGCTGCTAATGCCAAGTTTTCCATAAATGATTAAGGGGTAGGTTATTGCTCTGCCTGCCATCGCGAATTCCTTAATTATATTATGTTCCTCAGCAGTGCCTGGCACAGGCTTGGGAGTTTTCAAAATTCTCCTTTAAATAATTCATAATTATCAACAATTAAAAATGTATCAGTAAGAGGAAACAAACAAAAATCTCACATGAGCAAATATTCACACAGTAGATGAAAGGCTAAAACATGGAATACCCATGGGAGATCTTTCTATATTATTTAAACAATGAACTCAATAATCTACTTAGCTTAGGGTGGATATGTCTCTATGATACCTAATTCCATAAACATGTGGAGATTCACTGTGACAGAGGAGAGTGAAAAAGATACATCTCCGTGTGTGTGTGTGTATGTGTGTGTGTATACACATGTGTGTACTCATTCAGTTGTCAGAATGGCAATTTACTAAAATTATCCACCCAGTATTGGTGATAATATAGTGAGACAACCTCTTTCTCCATCCTGAATATTACTGGTGAGTGTAGAAATGACTGTTGAATTAGTAAAATATTAAATTAGTGAACTCAGATTCAACAATTTAAACTCTAGAATTTATCCTAAACAAAAAGAACTTGTGTACAAATATATAATTTTAAGGTTTATCACAGCAAGTTTTATAAAAGACAAAATCACAAATAACTAAGTTATTAAAAAGGGGATTACTGAAATGAAACAAAAAAGATATTAATACAACAAACTGCTACGTAATAATTAAAACAATGACTGGTAATGATTTACATCCACTGTCATGCAATTCTTACTCATAATATAGTGTGCGATGTGGCTTAAAAACACTCACCCATGAATTCCTACTCTATATATGTTCACAGAAAATATTAGGTGAAATGAAATACAGTGTAATGAGTGGCTACCTCAAGACAATTACTGCTTACTTTACTGCCTACAATATTTTATATTTCCCAAATACTATTATCAACAGTTCAAAGAACATATGTTAAACCATGATAGTTAATTTAAGCCGCACTTTCCTTTGTATGTTTCTAGTTCTTTCACTGATCCTGGAGGAGAAAACATGGTGCTGAAGAAAGTATTTGCATTTATTTTTAAGTATATTTTCATTAACTCTTATCTCATCTTTACTCTTTCCCCACTTAAAGCAACTCCTCATCCACTTCAGGCCCCAAATAGCCATCTCCCTGTACCAGGAATTTAGGGAAGAAAGAGCTTTCAATTCAATCCCAATAATGTCCTCAGGAAGCTCACAGTTTTATCATGTAAAATAAGAAAAGTTCATAGAATATTAATTGAAAGGTAGAATGTAAAAAATGGGCTTGTTCAAATGAGAGAGGCATTGTTTCTAGCTAAGGTAAACCAGGGAAGTCTTGAGAGTTGAAGGGTCATTCAGTAGACCAGAAAGATAGAATAGGAATTAGATCTTAAATGATTAAAGGAGAGTATCCAAGGCAAAATGATAAATAAAGGCCATTCTGCATGGGCAATGACTGAGTCATAGTGAATAAATAGGAATTGTGGGATGAATATCTGGATACACATATTGGATCAGACTGAAAAGGTCTAGAGGTCATTTTTAAATATTTAGGGCCTTATTCTACTATCAATATGGGTTTTTGGAAGGCTTTTAACGGAGAAGGGTGTAATTGTCAAATTCACAATTTGTAAGTTTTCATAGTTTGGTGTAGTGATTTTAAATCAAACTTAATCTTTTTATCATTATTAGTTCCTCTATTCATCTACTCATGTCATGAGCATTTGAGCTCCTTCCATATGCAAGGCAAGATGCTCTTAGGTCAAATAATACCACTAGGATATTTGTGGTGTCACCAGAGATGAAAGTATTACACAGAAGGTCAGACATCAGCCAGCTTCGTGGACAGATATCACAGTCTCTGAATAGTGTGGTGAAAGACATGAGCTTTGGGCTAAACCAGACCAAAGGATGAGTCCCAGCAGGAGCCAGTCCCTCCATATCCTGAACTTTAGTTTCCTTTTGTATTGAACCAATGTTCATACACATGCCATAAACTCACAAGAAGGTTGCAATGAGATACTGCAAAACCAGGTGCTTCACACATGTTAAATTTCTCTCCGCCTTCACTTTTCTCACCTTTTAGTTTATATCTAAGTAATGGAGAAAAAAAGCGATGTTGCTTTACTGCTGCTAATTGGATACACACAGTAGATTATTTTATCTCTATATTTAATATGTTTCGAAACTCTAGAGTCATGTATACAACTGTCTAACAGACATGTCTATCTCACTATTTCTTAACATACTCAAACTAAGTATGTCCCATACTGCCAAAATGTACCACTAGTCTCTGTCCATAACTGTCCATACCCAGACACATGAGTAAAAAACTTTAGTCTCATCTTCAAAATTCTTCTTCCTCTCAAATGTGATGCTCATTCCTAGGTCTTTAATTTGCACTTTTATTGTCTCTCTGGATGACAAGATTGTGATTTCAATTATCTCCAGCTTCCTGCACAGTATCTGGCAAAAAAAGGTACATTCAAGTTTATTCATTTGAATAGACTTTTGGTTTTCAAAGCTCAGTATAGGAAGTACTTGTAGACTAACCACAAAGAAAATAAATTATGGTTTGTTGCTAGTCTCCAAAGAGAGAAAGTCAGACTGATGGAGATATATTCAGAGAAAGAGGCTAAAGAAACCATTTATTTCACTCAAGGGTGATGTTTACAACAAGTAATAAAATAGGTAATGTTCCTTTACATCTCCAATGAATGATTTGAAGAGAGCTAACTACACACAGAGTGTGGTTTTTCTCCCAGTAGGGATTACATAGAGATTATAATGAATTATTTAATTCCAGTAATTCAACCTTAAAACAGATCCAGTCACTTTTCCCTTAACAGTGTAATTAATGCTCCAGGAAGCATATTTCCCTGGATGTTACTTACTAAAGATTTTACTGTACTAAAACTGGAGAATAGAAATGAGCAATTTGGAATGCTCTAGAATGTCAAAGGACGTTTTGGGTACATTTTAGACAGACCAGCCCTAAAAATGTCTCTCTCTGTTTCCATAGTGACTACAGAGGACAGAAATAAGGTTTTGTTGAACTAGTCTACATAGCTTGGTTCTAGTACCTATGGTTTTAGTCTTTCTTCAGGATTCTATACATTAAAAGAGGAGGCAGAACATTGGAGGACTACAAAAGTGGGCATTATCATGAGAGTTTATTGATCCTTTCTCCCAACTGTTACCAGATGAGATTCTGTGATATAACACACAGGGTGAAAATTACTGGAAATGCACACAAGGAAGCAGTTGAATTACAGGAGAGCAGGGCAAGAATTCCATACCCAGACTTGAAACCATGGGAGTGTGAGAAAGGAGCTGAAGATGAGAAGATACTGTACATCAATGAGATTTTGTTCATACTGACCTTTCCCCAGGGCTCAGCCCTCAGTGCCCCTATTTTCCTTTACTCTCTTTTTTGGTGACCTCACTCTTTCTCATGTTTTTAAACACATGCTTATGTTCACAATTCTGATGTTTATATCTCCAGTTGAAACCTTTCACTGAATTTCAAAATCTCATGCCCAGCTTTCTACCCAATTCCTCTGCTTAGACATAAGCATATTAAACTTAATTTCAACACTGATCTCTTAAGAGAGTCTTGTCTTAAAGTATCATCTTCCCTTAATAACTGCTCTTCCCATCTTATTTGCAACCATGAAAATAGAACCATATTTGGTCCATGCTGTCAAGCTATAAAACTGATAATCATCATTAACATCCTTCCTTTTGCACCACCATATACAAACTTTACTTCCCTTTGTTGATTCTACCTCCAAAATGTCTTGAATCTTTCCACTTGTCTCTACAACAACTGCCCCTCACTTACTCCAGCTTGTCATTAGCTCTAACCTTGATCACTCCAATATCTCACTTTTTTCTTTATTATCACCTTCATCCTCTTATAATCAATACTATGCACAGCAACATAAATAATATTGTAAAGAATCAATCCTTTTATACCAAGCCCAAGCTTAAGTTTGTTCAAGGGTTAAATAAACATGTTTTCACTTAAGCTAAATTCCAATATCCCTATGTGACCCTTATGGCCCATATAGCCTGTCTTTTGCCTACTTTTCCAATTACACATTATTCAGCTTTCCCAGTATAATTCAGCAAAAGTGGCTTTATTTTTCACCAGTTTCTTTCTCATTTTAATGGCTTCTGGTATTTTCTTTACCCAATATTCTCCTCTCCAATTATCTGTAAATCTGGCTCCTTTTCATCCATTACATCTCACCTTATACATCATCTACCGCAAGAAGTTGGCCATGTCCACCATGAGCAGGCAGGCATTTAGCATTAGGAATTATCTCTCCCATGTGTTTCCTTCATAGCGTTTATCACGAGGTACATGATTACTTCATTTTTCTTTATTGTCCCTCATCCCCAGTAAACTGCAAGCTCCGTAATGGCAGATGTGTGGATATATATACAGTATACATTTACCAAGGTGAATAACTTGCAGAGACTGTCACGTAGTGGGCACTGAGCACATATGTGAAGAACAACTCATGGACATACTGAATGAATGAATGAATGAATGTCTTGCATTGACCTAGAAAGCTAGCTGCTCTTAAAAATATAAAGCCTTCATTCAATCAAATTTTACTGTATGCTCGTATTTAGGCCAGTGTGGGTGTTCCAGGTCATGAACTGCTGCTAGGATACTTTTCTTCACCAAGGACTAAGTCTCTTCTATCTTGCGCCTTCCCCAATTTTAGATT
Organism: Hylobates moloch; assembly: GCF_009828535.3. Taxonomy (NCBI): domain Eukaryota; kingdom Metazoa; phylum Chordata; class Mammalia; order Primates; family Hylobatidae; genus Hylobates; species Hylobates moloch. The sequence continues at coordinate 118,102,087 of NW_026652284.1, forward strand.
CCCAGAATTGTCTCCATTCAACCTCTGGATGGAAAAAGAGAGATCAATGTGAGAGGTCACTATAGGGCAGACCTGGAAGTGCATCCCGACTGCTCACCTTCCTCTGGACATGCCTGTCACAGGACCCACCACATGGCCCTACCTAACTGCATGTGGGGCTGGGAGATGTAGTCAAGCTCTGTATCTGGAAGGTAAAGAGAAGAGTTGGGTCAAAAATCTGACCATCTTTGACATAAAAATTTTAATTTCAGGGTGTGAAACCCTATGCTGCACCTTGATGTTTTTCTACAATTTCAAATCTATAGTTCATCAATCTCGTGTGAACTCATGGTGTGAGCTAAAACTATTAGTCAATTATTTGGACATGTTTTCTACATATTTTCCAACATTGATCTTATTTCAAAATGTGTGTGCATAAGGGAGTGATTAAGTATCCAAAGTCGAGGTGGAAGAATGAATACTTTACTTTCTATTTATCCTTTAAGTTATGTACTTCAAAGCACGTAGTAAATGAGGAGAATTCCACAGCTCCCATCTTTGATTTGGGGAATTCACTGGCTGCCTATTACGTAAGCCCCAAAGTGCAAAATTCTCCCACATGCAAACATTTCTGATAATAACTTGAGATAATATCCTATGATAGAAAACCCTGACATCTGAGGAGGCAGTGGACAAGTGATTCTTTTTTTGTTGTCGTTCTGGCAAGGACAACAAATCTGAGCACTATAATTATAATTGAGACTTCCCCTTAACAAAATCCACAAGCAATAAGAGTAATGAAAAGACACTAGGGAAGGAAAGATAATGAAAGAGCCCACACACAAAGCTCAGAGAATGTCCTTGGCAAAAGAATGTGAGTAGGAGATTAAGAAGTGCTTGAGAACAAAATAAAAAGGTAATACAATTAATTCTATGCTGGGGCAGCTGTTTTTGCTATTAAGAAAATTGAAGAAGATGTACTTAGCCCTTGGAATAGCACTTCAAATGTATGAGTGGAAGGACCCTGAGCGAGCTGAAGGCTCCATGCACTCAATTTTCAATACATGAGTGAGCACATGAATGAAGCAAGACCAGGGATGAGGGAGGCATGCTGTGCCAGCTAGTTTGTCAGGGTCCTTTAATGTTTCAGGACGTTCTGGAATATGGTCAACATAGTGGTGAGAACAGGGTGCAGACACTGTAAGTATGGGAGGATCAAAGGATCGGCATCCTCAAAAAGGCCCCCTCAGTGAAGTCATATAGCAATGTCCTATTTTCATCTGGAGTGGTGTTAAGCCCAAGACTGAGATAAGGGTGATGGCACTAAGGCAGGACGTAGAATGCGGTTACCAGATGAAATAAAGGACACAATTTAAATGTGAATTTCAGATAAACAATATTTTTTACTGTCTCCAACATTTTACGGAGCATCCTAATACTAAAAAAAATCTATGTATGCATATATGTGTGTGTGTATATGTGTGTGTATATATACACATATATACTTTACAAATATATATATAAAGTATACATATACTTTATATATATGCATATATACACTTTACAAATATATATATTTTACAAAATAAATACAAAGTATACACATATGCTTTATATTTATATGTATTTATTCTTGCTTATACAAATTTTCAATTTGGGGGGAAGCTGGTATTTATATTTGCTAAATCTGGAGATACTAAACTAGAAGATCTAAAGATTATACCATGTCTTTGAAAAGACCTTTGAGTTTATAGCCAAAGCCCAGTATCAACATTTTTTCATAGGCTCTTACACCTGAGTAATAAGAAGCATCTCATGACTTACACTCAGGCACACAAAGTCACCTGAAGCATACGTAGTTGTTTAGGTCAAGGTCTTTGCTCCATAATGCAGCATCCTCCCTTTTTGGAGCTCTGAACTGTGAGCATAGCTGGCACTGCAGGAGTTACTAGGTAATATGATTTGGCTCTGTGTCCCCACCCAAATCTCCTCTCAAATTGTAATCCCCATGTATTGGAGGAGGGGCCTAGTGGGAGATGATTGGATCATGGGGTTGGATTTCCACCTTGCTCTTCTTGTGATAGGTGAATTTTCACAAGAGCTGATGGTTTTAAAGTCTGACATTACCCCATCCCACCCCCCACTTCTCTCTCTCTCTCTCTGTCTCTCTCTCTCCTCTCTCTCTCCTGCTGCCATGTGAAGAAAGTCCTTGCTTCCCCTTTTGCTTTCTGCCATAATTGCAAGTTTCCTGAGGCCTCTCCAGCCATATGGAACCATGAATCAATTAAACCTTTTTTCTTCATAAAATAGCCAGTTTCAGGTTCTTCTTTATAACAGTGTGAAGCCAGACCAATATAGAAAATTGGTACCAGGAGTTGAGACACTGCTATAAAGATATCCTGAAAATGTGAAAGTAACTTTGGAACTGAATGATTGGCAGAGGTTGAAACAGTTTGAAGGGCTCAGAAGAAGATAAAAAGATGTGGGAAAGTTTGGAACTTCCTATAGACTTGTTGAATGGTTTTGACTAAAATGCTGATAGTGATACGGACAATGAAGTCCAGGCTGAGGTGGTTTCAGATGGAGATGAGGAATTTATTGGGAACTGGAGAAAAGGTCACTCTTGCTATGCCTTAGCAAGGAGACTGGTGGCATTTTGGAACTGGAGATCTTTGGAACTTAAAACTTGAGAGAGATTATTTAGGGAACCTGGTAGAATAAATTTATAAGCAGCAAAGCATTCAAGACATGACCTGGATTTTTCCAAAAGCATACAGTCATGTGCATTCACAAGCATTCACAAAAAGATAGTCTGACATTGGAATTTATGTTTAAAAGGCAAGCAAAGTGTAAAAGTTTGGAAAATTTACCTCCTGACCATGTGGTAGAAAAGAAAAACCCATTTCCTCGGGAAAAATTCAAGCTGTCTGCTGCAGAAATTTGCATAAGTAAAGAGAAACTGAATGTTAATAGCCAAGACAATGGGGAAAATGTCTCCAGAGCATTTCAGAGATCTACTTGGCAGCCTATCCCATCATAGGCCCAGAGGCCTAGGAGGGAAAAATGGTTTCATGGACTGGGCCCAGGGCTCTGCTGCTCTCTGTAGCTTTGGGACATGGCACCCTGCATCCCAGCTGCAGCCATGGCTGAAAGGGCCAAGGTACAGCTTGGGCTATTGCTTTAGTTTGGAAGCTTCCACTGCCAAGGCTTGGGGCTTGCACCTTCTAAAGCAGTACTCCTTTCAACATCACATGGTGTTAAGCTTGCAGGTGTGCAAAAGACAAGAGTTGAGCTTTGGGAGCATCCATCTAGATTTTAGAGGATGTATGGAAATGCCTGGATGTCCAGGAAGAAGTCTGCTACAGGGATAGAGCCCTTGTGGGTAACCTCTACTATGGCAGTGCAGAAGGAAAATATAGGGTTGACACCCCCACCACAGAGTCCCCACTGGGGCACTGCCTAGTGGAGCTGCAAGAAGAGAGCCACCATCCTCCAGACCCCATTAAGGTAAATCCACTGACAGCTTGCCCCATGCACCTGGAAAGGCTGCAGACACTTAATGACAGCCCATGAAAGCAGCCAAAGGGGGCTGTACCCTGCAGAGACATGGTGGGGGAGCTGCCCAAGGCTTTGGGAGCCCACCCTTTGCATCAGCTTGCCTTGGATGTGAGACATTGAGTCAAAGAAGATTATTTCAGAGCTTTAAGATTTAGTGACTCTCCCACTGGGTTTCAGACTTGCATGGGGTCTGTTGCCCCTTTGTTTCTGCCAATTTCTCCCATTTCGAACAGGAACATTTACCCAATGCCTGCACCCCCATTGTATCTTGGGAGTAACTAACTCAATTTTTATTTTACAGGCTCATAGGCAGAAGAGACTTGTCTTGGCTCAGATGAGATTTTGGACTTGGACTTTTGAGTTAATACTGGAATGAGTTAAGACTTTGAGGGACTTTTGGGAAGGGATGATCGGTTTTGAAATGTGAAAAGGGCATGAGATCTGGGAGAGGCCAAGGGCAGAATGGTATGGTTTGGCTCTGCGTCCCTACCCAAATCTCATCTTGAAATGAAATCCCCACAAGTTGGAGGAGAGGCCTGATGAGAGATGTCTGGATCATAGGGGCAGATTTCTCACTAGCTGTTCTTTTGATAGTGACTGAGTTCTCACAAGATCTGATGGCTTTAAAGTGACACTTCTGCCCTCACTCTGTCTCTCTCTCCTGCTGCCATGTGAAGAAGGTCCTTGCTTCCCCTTCACCTTCTATCAGGATTGTAAGTATCCTGTCACCTCCACAGCCATGCAGAACTGTGAGTCAATTAAACCTTTTTTTCCTCATAAATTACCCAGTCTCAAGTAGTTTTTTTTTTTTATAGCAGTGTAAAAATGGACTAATACACTGGGCATGGTTGCAGCCCTTTCCAACCAGTAAAAAACCATAAAATCTCCCGAGAGATTTTACTCCCAAGGAGTAAAAAGGCAAAGAATCCTAAAAGAAGGAACCAATTGTATTTGGTATTGTACTGTGTGTTGTTTCTTAGAGGAAATAAAAGTTACCCCTTGAAATTGAAAGTATCTCTCTTATAAAACTATCTTGGTAGCTCTATAGTGTTCACGACCCAGTGGAGCTCCAAGCACATCTGTGGAAGGTAATTCTTCACAGACACTGTGGGATTTCATTGCTGCTTTTGGGTTGTGACTCAGCTCCTTTGGTAAATATAGCCCATTACATACTTTCTCCAAGAGCTGAATTATAGGAATTCAATTTTTAAACTCACGAAACATTTTGTCACAGAAATTAACCCAAAGGCTTTAAATTATATCATTTCTTGATGGATCACTTATATTTCTATTTTCTTGATTTCTTACTGGATTTTAAAAATAGTCCCCTTTGGTCTTTCACGTGATCTTATTTAAGCCCCTTTCCCCTAGTGTGACTTTCTTTACAATAAAGTTATTGGGTAAAACTCATTAATTCATTGACAGAAGGTATTGAACTCCTGGGTGTTTGAACAGATATACAACAGTTGAGTTGAACAGAAAAAATTGGAGGGAAAATAAGTGGTTCTTTGTTTGCAGAGATACAGTAGGACAACTGCATAGCTCGTCTCTGTTGGTCATGGAACTAATCATGAAGAGGATAATGAGAACTAGAGTCTAAAGGGAGAGATTTGGAGACAGATGAGAGAATAAGGCTTCTCATCCAATTAGCTGTGGTCAGACTAAAAGTGGTACAAAGGCAAACTAACATTACAAACACCTTGACTTCATTTAGATATGGTTCCAACAATGTATCTATATACTGTACAAAAAGCAAAATCTATTCATATTTCTACATATTGATTTACATATTGTGGCAGCTGCTGTTAATGGCCAACAAAAATCTCTTCAGCAAATATCACCCTATAACTTCTGATTGTGTCCTAGTATAACCACTTACAACTTTCTACTTGCATGCTTTCTTTTACACTGGACCAGGCAGTCAGGACATGCTAGGGAGTAAAACTCCTGAGACAGTCTTCAGCTGGTACTAACAAGTTAAGATAATTTTGAAGTATTTTTATAAGGTCTCCCACAGGTTGCAACAGGACCAAGTGTCTGTTCCCTACAGCAGAAGTCTGCTCAAGAAAATAGTGCTGGCCAGGCACGGTGGCTCACGCCTGTAATCCCAGCACTTTGGGAGGCCGAGGCAGGTGGATCATGAGGTCAGGAGATCAAGACCATCCTGGCTAACATGGTGAAAACCCGTCTCTACTAAAGATACAAAAAATTAGCCGGGCGTGGTGGTGGGCACCTGTGGTCCCCGCTACTCGGGAGGCTGAGGCAGGAGAATGGCATGGACCCAGAAGGCAGAGCTTGCAGTGAGCAGAGACCACGCCACTGCACTCCAGCCTGGGTGACAGAGCAAGACTCCGTCTCAAAAAAAAAAACAAAACCAGAAAATAGTGACTGCATGGGCTTTCTCCTCTACTTAGTATCACTGTTAGTTTGATGGAGGATTCTTTGTAGGTGAGAAGACATTTTTATCTTGCTGGTTTTAGAATTCTCTGTTTATCTTTGAGTTTAGACACTTTGAATATAATGCATCATACAGAAAACCGTTTTGTATTATATCTCGTTGCTGGTATCAGAGCATCCTTTAGTTTAATATTTAAATTTCTTGCTAGACTTGGAAAGTTTTCATTTATTGTTTGATTATTGTTTTTTACTCTTTCATTATTTCTTTGGCCTCTGAGACCCCAATTAATTGAAAAATTATTCATTCTATAGTGTCCCGTATGTCACATATGCTTTGTTCATTTTTAAAAAATGCTTTTTCTCTATATTATTATTTGGCTGGTTTATTTAAAAAGACCTATCTTGAAGTTCTGAGATTCTTTCTTCTGTTTAGTCTAGTGTATTGTTGAATCTTTGGAATGCATTTTGTATTTTATTCAATGAATTCTCTAGTTCTATAAATTCAGTTTGGTTCTTTTCTTATGATAGCTATCACTTTGGTGATTTTCTCATTCACATTTGGAATTATTTTTTCTGATTTATTTGTTGTGTTTTTCAGAATTCTGTTGTATTTCTCTGAGCTTATTTGGAATAAAAAAAATTGAATCATTTTTCTAGAATTTTGTAATTATTTTTATTAAGATCTGTTGCTGGAGAATTATTGTGTTCCTTTGGAGGTGTCATATTTCCTGGCTTTTCCATGTTTCTTGTTTCCTTAGTTGATATCTACACATCTGGTAAAACAGTTACTTCTTCAAGTTTTTAGAATTTGTTTTTGTAAGAGAGGACTTTCTCCTGAGGATGTATCTATTATGTTTTTTGGGCAGGGCAATCTGGCTTTGATTCTGAGTGTGTGCAAGAGTGTAGTCTCTGTATGCTTTATTTACCTGTAGACATTTGTGTTATTTGCAATTTCCTTAGTGGCTTAGGATACAGTTATAAGTGGAAGTTGTGGTAAAGTTGAGTGGAGATTAACCTGCCAGGTAGACCAGACTTAGATCTCTAATGGTGGCAGTAGTGAGCTGAGCATGCCTATCTTTAGGCCTTAGGGTGGTGTATGCTGGCACCTGTGTTAGTAGGTACAGTCAGGATGATTCTTGACCCTCCAGGTGACTTACTTATATGCTGGTAGTCGCATAGTAGCATCAGTGAGCTTGGTGGGTAGATGGGCTCTCAGGCTCTGAGAAGCTGGCAATGGCAGTGGCAAGATGACCTTCTGGTTCTTAAGTGGTATGCACTGGTGTTGGCAATGGCTGTGATGGACCGCATGGACCAGTCTCTAGTTCCACATGTGGCATAAGCAGGTAGGTGCCAGCTGAGATGGTAGTGGCTGGGTGCTTAGGCCCAACATCAGGCCCCTTGGTAGAGGTTTAGAAGCCAACACTGGTGGACAGGACTGTGTGATCCCTTGGTTCCTGGACTGTGTGCTTTGGTCTGCGGGTTAGGGGTAAAGGCAGGCCAGAAGGCCTTGTCCTCAGGCCCCTGATGATGTGTGCAACTGCCAGCAAGGGCAGGGCAATCCCCAGGCTACCTGCGGAATTCTTGGGTTGGGGGCTTCGGTGGCCATGCTGCTGTTCTGCCACTGTAAAGAGCAGAGGTACTGGCCGGTAGAGGATGCATACACTGCTCACGCCTTAGCTTTGGTAAGTGGCACACTTTGGGCCTGATGTAGTAGCTGGTGCCTTGGAAATGTCTTAGCTCTGAAAGTTGTAGCACATGATCATTCGTATCTCAGCCCTTAAGGTAAGAGTCCATGCTTCTCTTGTGCCTCAACCTCAGAGTCAGTGGGCTATAGGAGATTATACATCTGTTGGCGTTGGGCTTTAAAATGGTGCCTTGCTGCAGCTGCTTATGTCTCAGGGAGTGTGTAGGGCCTGCAAATCCTGTCTCTTGGAGCAGTCCCCTCACACAATTGTTTGGAAGTTCCCTATGTTAGGGAACTTCCCAATACTTGGGAAATACTCACACTTAATTTAATTAATTTTAGCGCCAATGAGGGTCAAAGAACTCTCCTGTTGCTAGAATTGCAGCTGTCCATGGTGAGAATGTGGACCACTGGGGTCTCTCACTCACTTTTTCCTTGTATTAGGGAGTCACTCGAGGCTTCCAGCCAATCCCAGATGAGCAGGCAGCCTGTCTTCCTTCTTCTTATTTGCTTTGGGTATTGCCTTCGACTTTATGTTAAATTTCAGTGTTCTCTCTTAGATGATCTATCTGAAGTGGAATTATCTACCCTCTATTTTGGTTCCTTTTAGTGGACAAGGTTTTCATCACCCAAATAGTCTTACTCACAACCTCCTTAGATGTGTTAATTAATTATAGCATCATCTACCTCTTTTCCTATTTTGGAAACTGTAATGTCATCTGCCTTGTTTGGTTAAGGCTCTCGTGAGGAAATCATCATTCCCTATCAGCTGTTTTTTTCAATTCAATCCCCAGACAGTAGGTAAATTTAATATACCCTACTGTATTACATGTTAGAGTTTTGGCTTCAGCTTCAGTAAGCACTTCTACGCTGCTGAGCTGGATGGAGTCACACTTTAGCCCCCTAGTGAATGACAACTATGAAATCCTATTTTCCAAGCCTCCTTGTCTACATTCTACCTAATTTCTTTGTGGTGCTTTAAGGAATAAGGCAAAAATTGCCTCTTTCCAAGCCACAGAGAGTCTCAGGTCCATCTGGCTGCAGTTGTCCTACAGAAAAAAAAAAAAAAAAGAATGCAAGTTTGTTCAGAAGTAAGTGATTACCATTACAGAGAACCACATGGTAAAGCAACATTTATAAACACACACACACACACACACACGTGTGTGTGTGTGTGTGTGTGTGTGTTTTACATCTGAAATATATTACTGAGTATGAACTAACTGGGCATGTCAGCTACTTCACTAAAATCTTTAGGACTAACAAAATTTCTTCTCCTTAACCTTGGAAGGAAGTGAGAATGGGGAGGGTAAAGCAGTTCCTTGTCTTTACCAGAGATTGATGTGGTAATGATTTCTTTTTGTTTTAATCTTATCATTACAGCCAAAGTCACCAAAACATGAATGTGAAAACATTGTCTTTAAAGGCAGTGAGTAAGGTTTATTCATCGCCCTGTCACATAGACAGCGATTAGAGAAAAGAGGAATGAGTAAATAATTGCTTAAATAACTGTGCTCAGTTCTAATTGCCATTGGACATCTGGACCATCTCCAGAGGAAATCAAGCAGCTACTGAATGGTCTAGAAACAGAGACAGATGATAGACCTAAGGATGTTTAGCTTAGGAAAGACAAGGCACAGGGGAGACACAAGAGCTATCATCAGATATTTTAAAGACTGTTGTGTATAAAAAGAATTAACCTTATCTTGAGAACAAGAGTCAATATGAGACAGTCAATATGAGAGAAGGCAGATTATAACATTATTTATAACTTCAGCAAATAATTATTTTTAACTGTCACATAGGCATGCATGTATGAAGTTGTCAATATTAATGAGATATTTGTCATTATAGACCCTTTAACATAAAGTTGAAGATAGACAAATAAATTAGTCAAAAAAATTAATAATTAAAAAGTATAGAATCTTTGAAGTTTAGTCCAGACTATTGTTGTTGGTAAAAATGCAAACACATATCTTTCACTTATTCCAAGCACACACTCTTGAGTATCTTGATATATTGAGCCCCTTTTATTGAGTAATGCCCAGTACTATTCCTATGATGATATAAAGATGTAACTTTATAGTCCTTGCCTTTAAAGATGAACACAGCCAGGAAGGTAAGACATATGTGCATTAAATGGGAAGTCTCATATGCAAGTGATATATTTATCAGAAGTATGTTTAGGATTACATATAAAATGTTTGTGGTCCTAAGTGTCCAAAAAAACGAGAGACTCACTATGGTCAAAAAATTCAGAGACGCTTCACGGAGGAGCTAGGAGTCAGGCTTGACTTCAGGGTAGAGTGAGGTTTATTAGATGGAGAGAAGAGAGAAGCTGCTGTAACTAGCAGAATCCCAACAGGACCATAATGCCAGAAGTCCTCATGAAACAATCTGTGATGCGTGGAAATAATCAGACACAATGAATGCTGCCCCTGGAAGAATTGGCATGCCAGGCCATTGAAGCCTATTGACTACTTAGCCAAGTTTCTGTGCCCACTTTGTGAGGTCTCAAGCAACACAGAATGGTGGTTAAGATTGTTATGAGTACAGAAGGGAGAGTAAGCACACAAGCCACCATCCACAGTAAAAAATGTGTGTGTGAGTGTGTGTGTGTGCAGCTGTATACAATTTTGTAAATGCATATACACATATGTGTACATATGCATCATATAATAAAAATACAAATATATATATTATAACGATATACAATTTAGATATATTTATATACGGAATAATTATATACTGATATAACACTCTCTCATTATAGTTCTAGCTATAGGTTATAAGAAGTTGTTCATCTTGATGTAATCAAGAGAACTGAAATTGCTAAAGAATTTTGGAGAGGAATGTTGACTATCACCTATAGCATTTTATACTGGGAATGTGTTCTGTCACAACACATGCCAGATTATATCTGCTTCTTGAGTAAATGATAATTTTGTTATCTTTTTGCTTATTTCTATTTTCTATCATTCTACAATAAACATTGTTATTAATGAAATAAATAAGAAAATGTGTATTTATAAGAAATATATTGCATAATGTTGTATAGTGTGTAAAAAATTTCAATACATACTCATTTATTTAAATTGTACAACATTCACAGCATTTGTCCAAGGGGAAATTCGGTATTGGTTATCTGGCTGACCTGCCACGGCCACAGACCCAGTAGGCATCAGACTAAAAAGGCAACTACCCACAGCCTGTAAAAGAATCTGGCTCACCTCTGTTGTGCCATTTTCAATGAACAGAGAATCAGCTCTGCCAGCCAGACCGTCAGAGTGGAGTGAGGTGGATTTTCCTCTCCGGGTGACTCCACAGCTGCCCTTGCTGTGACAATCTGATAACCTTCTTTCTCTATAAGTGCAGAGAGTAGCAGAAACATGCAGGATCAGATAGGAGAAAATGGATTTTGACAAGGCATTTTCAGGTTTTCAAAAGGCAGGTCTTCATTCTGGCCTGATGTTTCATCTGGATTTGTAATCTCCCCATTATGAGAAAATCAAAAGAGGTCATTTGGAGAGGTTTTATCTTCTTCTTCTGTAAAGTCCTTATGAAACATTTATGAGTTTTCTGACGATATCAAACCAAGCTTTCTTTGCCATTCTTCCTTCCAAAGCTATGCCCTTCAGAGGTTCCCGGCTTATTCCAGTTGATAGTGAATATGACCTACACTGTCTTTTGAGATAAACTCATTAATGACGAAGGTTTTCCCTTCTGCAAATCTCTCAATCTCTACTACTCCTAACTTTCTGAAATAACTAGTGCTGAATTTATCAAGTGCAGCTGCTTAATTTTAGAGGTTAATTATCTATAGCAATTGTTTACTTTGCAATTAACCCTAAATATGAGATAGCATGCAAACACTGAAATAGAAATTGGGTTTTTTATTGGATTAAAATTAGATTTTCTCTCTCTTACTAGTTGCATGTTCTTGAACATGATTCAAGATTTCTTAGTCTCAGTTTCTTCATCTGCATGCTCTAGGTAGAATTAAAGCTCACAGACTTCTGCTGTAGGAAAGAAAATTTTTGCAAGTATTTTATCAATATGTATGAGCTACTTAAATATGAAAAAAATCAATATTAGTAACTTAATTTTTCAAATATTTATTATCTACCACATGCCAGAGCCCTTGCATCTGTAGTGTGATCATTCCATAGATGAATATGGTTACAAATACTTAAGATCTCTGAAAGAAAACACAAGAACAAACTATTAAATTCAAATAAGTCAGAAGTATAAACACCAATAGAAAACTGTTGATAGATCAATATAATAAGAAAGAAAAATAATTTAAAAATTAATTGAACATCTACTATGCACAAAAATTTAAAATATTGTTTCAATTCTTTCTTATAATCATTCAGTTTGGCAGATCGCATTATTTTACTGTTACTAACAGAAAAAAGAAGTGACGTTAGGGAATACTAACCTGTCAAAGGTGTAGGAATAGAATTTTAGTAAGTTATATCCAACTTCAAACATATTTTTTCTATTTTTTCCTACCACACTATATTTTTTATTTTGTTCATCTGTTTTGTGTAATATGACACCATAAAAAAATCTTTCTTTCTCTTTCTCTCTCAAATACACACACATAATACATATATTTTATATATTATAAATATATACACACAATATCATATAACGTTATATTCATAAAGGCTCTATGTGTGTATACACGCATACTTATATTGACACAATTAATATAATTAATATAAATAAAATATACATAAAAGACATAAGTAAAGATTCACAAAATAAAACTGAAAACAAATTGTGCTCAATTAAATTTAAATTCAACTCCATAATAAATTAAATTCTTTTTTTTTGAGACGGAGTCTAGCTCTGTCTCCCAGACTGATAAATTAAATAAATTCTTAACATACTACAATAGCTTCCTTCAAAATTAACTTACTTTTAATTTTAAAACACCGTGCATTTTGCTTAACAGTTTTCTGTTTTGTCTGTGTGTGTGTGTTAACTGTTCACATTCATATTAAAATCTGAGATTCCCACGAGAAACAAAAAGCAGAAAGTTGTATGCTTGCTGTTTTCATAAGAAATGTATAAAATTGAAGCTATTTAAGTTTCGAACAGTGTACTAAGTTTACTGTAAACAATCATGAAGACTTAATGTGAGAACTATAAGAAAACAGTAATTTAACAGTGCTAATTTTTGAAGTACTGATTAAATCTTAGCTAAACCCTGTTGTAAAGAAGCTTCTGTAGTAAGTGTCTTTTCACAAACTTTTCATTACCCAGTCTCCAGATTCCAGAAGTCTATATCTTCTTCTTTCAAACCCGGACGGACTCTCATGACTGACTTGGCCAAAACAGTATGAAAGACATCCAACTCTAGGTCAAAATATTCTGTGCGCTTCTCCCTAGGTATTTTTCTTTGGGCAGGCAGGTGCCGGAGAAGATGGGAGAGTGACTGACTCCTAAAACACTAGCCACCATGTTGTGAGAAATCTCCAGACGTCTTTAGAGGAGCTGACATGGAAAAGAAACAATACACAAGCCACATTCTCGGCTGGGCTGCTGGGCAATAACCAGCACCAACTTGCTTAGCCTTGCGAGGTCACCATCTTGAAAGTGTATCCTTTACCCTCCAGTTAAGTGCCCAGGCTGATGCTGTGTGGAGGAGCGACAAGTTTTCCCCATCACACCCCACCTAAATTGCAGATGGATTTATAGGCAAACTAAGGAGTCATTGGTGCTTTAAGCCACTAAATTTTGAGATGGATTGTTACATAATAGTAGCTGACTTATTCAATTCCTAAGAGAAATGCTCTACAGGGACTCGAAGTCTATAGACCAAAGTCTACAGCGACTATAGCATGATCAGTTTTCTTTTATTTACTAATTTTTTATTAATGGTGTTTTCTAAACCGAGGTTTTCAAAACAGGGATTAAGTGTGTTCTTGTTTCATCCCCTGGTTACAGCACTGTACATTGGAGTTTTTTTTTCAGTACGTATGTTCAAAGACTGACATATGTTCACCCTTGCCAAATTATGTACTGGGAAACATGAGTTCAGAAAAAAGATGATGAGTTCTTAAGGAACGAAGGTTCAGTTCTCTACTAGATTTAGGCAAGACGTGGAGCACCAAAACACTTATTTGATATAGGTAATCTATGAGAAGTCTTACAGGACAGGACTTTTAAATTTTGTTTAATACTTAAGCAAATATTTTGATCAACAAATTTTATTATTCACTTTTACAAATGATATTATTATATAGTTGTTTTACAACAAACTACACATATATGAGTTTTGCAATTTGGTAAGTTTTATTATATTCATGCACCTGTGTGACTACAATCACCATCAGTATAATGAATCTATCACCCCCAAAGCTTTCTCCTGTGTAATCCTGTATAATCAATCCGTTTTGTAATTAAAATTCCTCTCTCCCACCTGTTACCAGCCCCTATCTAGGCAACCACTGCTCTGCTTCTTTCACTTTTGTAAAAATGAAACCAACTTATGTGGTGAGCGTCTGGGCATGATGCACTGAGAAGGACGTAACATTATCTCTGTTGTATTATTGACAAAAATATTTAACTGAATATAATTACAAGAAAAAATTAGATAAAATTTAGAAGATGGGTAGTTCTACATGACAGATTTCCTGGACTTTTCAAAAATAGTAATAAAATGAAAGACCAAAAAAGATGAGAACACTATTTTAAAACTATTTTAAAGAAGATTAAAGTTATATGGTAACCAGCTACCAAACAGGATAGTTGTTTGTATTTTGAAATAAAAAATAAAAATAAAAAATTTGAACAGTTAGGAACATTTGAATATGAATTATCTTCCAGGTAGTATTATTGCTTCAATGTAAAATTTCTTATGTATATGAGTGATTATGTGGAGAATATCCTTGAGTCCCAGAGATGAGCTCTGAAATATTCAGGAATGAATGTCATGACATCAGAAAGTTTTTTTTCAAATCAAGAGGCAAAGACAGTAAAATGTTAAAATTGACGGATATAGATAAATTTTGAGGGGATATCTGTTGTATTAAATTGTCTATAGGTGGAGATATTTTAAAATAAAAAGTAATTAAAAAGCTGTTATTTATCAGTAGTCTTAGTTGAAAGCAACTGAGACCTAATCTAGCTAATTAAAGCAGAAAATAAGTTATTAGAAGTTATTGGGTAGTTTATAGAAGCTCCGAGAAGGCCAGATAGTTAGGTGTAGAACTTCATCACCAGAAACAATGCCAGTGAGCTCATTTCATGAAGATAGTGTCACTGATTATCCTGGGAATAGACCGTGCTGCTGACACTACACCTGAGCAAGGACAGAGCAGCTCAATCAACCACCCCTGTGCCCATGGGAAGAAGCTGCTCTCTTTTTTTGCCAGAAAGGATTATGCAGAGTTTCCAGGTTCTGAGACAAAGTCCAACTTACATCCAAATGATAGGTTAAGCTTTATCATAGGTTCCCAGGAGCCGAAGAAATCTGAAATATGACTTCTTGCACAGTTAGAGGTGGTTTTCGCCTTGTGCTAAAACTCACAAAGTAAGACGGTCAATTAAGGAAGAAAGGGAGTTGGCATGCTGGACGGATGTCAAATGACGAAGGCCCAAATGACAATAACCTTCACCAGTAACTTCAGCGTGACCCTCAGGTAGCAGGAATCTAACTTAGGGTATGATTTTTGGAAAGTAAAAGATTAAACTGATCTTTGAGGTTTCTACATGGTACAGCACAGCTAACCAGGACAGGAAGCAAAATAGGAATTGGGACCTGGAAGCTTTTCAATGAATAGTGATTGATCTGCTTATTGGCCTGGAGAATGCCTTAGCCATGGATGATAAAAATAGACCTCAAATACCAAATAAAACTACAATACACTATTGTACTAGGATTAGTGTTGGGATTGAGAACACCAATCTCCTGATTCTGGTTGTATCTTCTCTTGGTAGATGAGATGGACATTTTAGGACCAGGCTAATCTTCCAGGGTCTTTTATAGCTTCTTTGTATTTACCATAGAATAAACTCCCTTACCTCCCCTCACTCAACAGGGAGCCATCAGCACCTTCTGGAGTATCTGTCAGTCTCATGAGGTCTGTTTAAGGGTTCACCTTCACACAAAGCCTCATTGGCCTGGCAGCTACCATAGCTGAAGGAAGCGATTGCTCACCTGAAAGGGGTCAACACGGTGAAGCTTTTCCCACCCGCTGCAATGAGACTGGGCTTTTCCCTACAGGCTTTCCCCTTTCATCGCTTTGCAAATATCTCCTCTAATCCTGGTCTTTTAGGTATGTTTTTCATTATAATTATAAGCTTTTTAATAAACCAGGGTATTTTGTCTTTTTCCTTTGCATCTCATGTTCCTCTACCATAGGAGGCACACAATAAATGTTTGTTGACAAAACACCACCAATGAAAACAAAACCACACTAAAACAAAATGTTATCTTTAACATGATTTTTCCATTCTTATTTAAAGTATAAAATGAATAGAAAATTTCCAGAGATTTCACCCAAAATTCTAGAGGTCGTATAATTCTAATAGATTGCTACTCTCATAAAGTCAATTCAGCAAAGTTTCGTGTTCAGCCCATTATGAACAAAGCTGTTGTTGTAAATTGTATGTGCTTTATTTTATGTGTGAAAAACAACAAAGACTTGTCTTTCAAGATTACAAACTTATTTGGAAAAATATACTTGTCAAATACCATATTTATACTCAGCTTTTAATTAATGTCAGAAACTGTTTTAATACATAGTACCATGCATTCATGTGACCCTCATAACAATCATATGAGTTGATACTTTTATATTAATACCTCAATTTACTGATGAGAAAAATGAAACACACAGACATACACAGCTAGTAATCTAAGAATTCTAGCATTAGAAGCCAGGCAGTCTGACATCAAACTGGAAGAGAAAAATAATATTAGAGAAAACTAAAGAAATCTGAGCAAAATATACAATTTAGTTAATAATAATGCATTGATATTGGTTCATTGGTTGTGCCAAATGTACCATGTGAGATGTTAGCAATTGGGGAAACTGGGTGTGGGGTATGTGAGAATTCTCCATGCTATCTTTACAACTTTTCTGCAAATCTAAACTCTTCTTAAACAAAAAGTTTGCTCAAATACAAACAAAGGAGAAAGCACTGAAAATAATAAACTTTCCAATAAAATTTATACAGGAAACATTATTTGAACCTGCATTATATAAATGCATTGAAAAATCCTTGAAGTATACATAGCTAAGAGTTTACCAGTGTTTAAGGAGGGGCTGCATATATTTCTGTATAATCTAACTATTTTATAATAAGAATGTTTTTTGTATTTCACATTTATTTTGGGCAATGCAAATAAGATGATAAAGGAATTTTGAAATGGGTCATATTTAAAATTTATAGAGAGGAGTAAGAGAAAAACATTCTGGATAGCAACAACATTATAAGGAACAGGTCAAATTTACAATGTGACTTATTCAATATCTGGAAAATGTGTAGCTATGAATTCTCTTTTTTGTGCCTATAATTTGGTCATGTTCTATGAATGAATTTCCACTCCCATGAACTTTTACCATAAATTCAAACTGCCTCATATGAGGTCTATGTAATCGAAAATGCACCTGCTCTACTGAAATCCTGGGCAGGGTGGGGGGCAGGGCCATGGATATAATCAAGAAGCATCAGTCACCTCGGCCAATGGCAAGCAGCCTTGGATATGGAGTCAGTGTAAAAGCTCCTTCTGACAGATGTCTTTTTCAGACTCTTCATTTATATCTGAGAAGTCGCTGTAAAATTGGCATTTGAGCAATAACAAGACTTTGCAATTCTCTCTTTGGGATTGGAGATTCATGAATTATGCATGTCTATGCAGATTTTTCACCTGTGACAGGTGTAGTATGGGCAATTTCTCCAATATATTAAGAAAACCAGCCATGATACCAGTAACGGATGTAAATGAAATATTCCCATCAGTTAAGTCAGTTTATTTAACTATTTCACATTAGCATGTGTGGTGGGAGAATGCTGAGCATGGAAATCAGTTATTGATGAGAATCTTAGAAATAGCAGCCCCTGATCATGAGGTTCTCAGTTAAAAGATGGACAGGTTGTTGCTTGCTTACTGCTTCATTTATGTATTTTTTTTTGCTGAACCATACCACCTGAGCTGTGGCACATCCCGCATGAGAAACCAGCTGGTTAGCTCTGCAGAGCATTTCTCTGAGAGATCAGACAGATGTCAAAAAAGGAATAAAAAAATTATCTGTAACCAGCATCCTCTCTGAATGCATTGGCAGGCAAGGGGTTATAACTTGATGTGTTTTGGATTTCAGGCATTTGGGTCTCCTAATTCCTCGTATTGAGGCTCCTCATTCTCTGTCATCACTTTTATCTGGCAAAGTCCTAAATAAATTATATTTAGGGAAATTAGATATTGCTTTTGGTACCGTAGTGAACTATGCATGCTAAAGATTAAGAAAATATTTTCACAGTAAGAGAACTCTGGACTGGGAAAATAGGAATCTCATTTCTTGCCAAGACTGTGGAATTGACCAGCCACATGCCTCCAGAGGGAAGTCACTTGACTTTGCTGTGTCCCACTTGCCTTATCTAAATGTAAAGCAATAGGACTTAGTTATATTCCATTAATGAAATGCCCCAAGCCTTTCCTCTGACTATTTACCAAAGAAATGTTGACTTCCAAGACAAACAATTTGAAATGAACTCTGCTTAAATGTTTGCTGCTCTTCATTTCAAATAGCTATACTCTGCAGTCCGCAGGGATGACAACAATGCCTCATCTTTATAGTCTTACTGTTTCTCTTCCCTCAGGTTGTTCCTTTATTATTCCATGTGCTGTATCAGATCACACCACCAACAGACCTGAAGACGCAGCCAGTGTCCTCATCATTTTTCACACAAAAAAAGAAATCCACATACAGAAGGAACCACATCATGTGCTGCAATGCGGCTTCTTCTTCCCGCTCTCTCTCCTCCTCTCTATTTGGTGTATGTCAGTGTGATTGCCCTTAATGTCTTTTTGTCCTAAACCGAGAGGGCACCATCAGACTCTTCCATTGTGCAGTGGGCTTATCCTTAATGTCTGCTTGTCCTAACCCAAGCGTGCAGCATTTGACCTTCCTGCTGTGCAGTGTGCATGTCCTTCATGCCTGCTTGTCCTAACCCAAGAGGGCACCATCTGACCCTCCCACTGTGGAGTGTGCTTATCCTTAATGTCTGCTTGTCCTAACCCAAGAGTGAACTATCTGACCCTCCCACTGTGCAGTGTGGTCTGTCTGTCCCACCCCTCTACCACATCTCTCATGGTTAGAGAAGCATCTTGCCTTTCTATCCCTTCTGTAATGGTTAGGCAAAGCAACAACAGCAACAACAACAGTGACAAACAACAACAAAGGTCCTCTGTCTTGGTTCAGTAGGGATGATTGCATACAAATGGCCAGTTATTTATCTTGCTTATATTAAAAAACAAAGTGAACCCATGTGAATTTTTTTTTTTTTTAAATTAGGCTGGGCGCAGTGGCTCATGCCTGTAATCCCAGCCCTTTGGGAGGCCAAGGTGGGTGGATCACCTGAGGTCAGGAGTTCGAGACTAGCCTGACCAATATGGTGAAACCTTTGTCTCTACTAAAATTACAAAAATTAGCTGAGCATGGTGGCATGCACCTGTAGTCCAAGCTAATTGGGAGGCTGAGGCAGAAGAATTGCTTGAACCTGGGAGGCGGAGGTTGTGCCGAGCCAAGATCACACCACTGTACTCCAGCCTGGGTAACAGAGTGAGACTCTTCAAAATAAATAAATAAATAAATAAATAAATAAATAAATAAATAAATAAATTTTAAAAATGGGAAAAGTATCAGGATGTGCTTTTTAGTATTCAGGGTGAGAAATAAAATCTTACTTTTCTTTAAATAAACATGAAGGCAAAATGCAGAAGATGATGATATTTGCCATGAATCTTTGAGGAGAAACCAGGGTAAGGTTAATGAGAATCTCCAACTAATTTGTGCACTTCTTAAGAGCAGGAATCATGTTTTTGTTTTAATTATCTCTCCACCGCCACAGGCAGTTCCTAAAACAAAGTTGAAAGTGAACACAGACAAAAATATGTTTGCTTAATGAGTGACACGGGTTATCAGATCCCCCATAAGACCCTGTGAGGGAAAAAGGGCAGATGCTCCTCTTTCATAGTTGAGAAAACGAAAGTACAGAGGGTAGAGTGACTTGCCCACTGTCACTGACATTTGGCAGAGACGTGTTGCCTTGTTGCCATCTAAGACCCCAGTTGGCGTCTCTCATGTATGGTGAATTGAGCTATCTTACATTGCCTGGATAGAACACCCTTTATAGATAATGAGCCTTTCTTTCAGTCTTGGAAAAACTACAACTGAGGGCCACCTGCAATGAGTGTCATAGACAAGCTTCAGAAGCCACTTGTTGTGGTTATGAGGGAAATTGAGATGTACTAATGCGGGTGTGGCAAATGATTTCAAAGTGAGAATTAATAAGCTGGGTTGAGAAACTTGGCTATTGACCATGCAGAAGCTGCTATTTAGTGGAGTACTCACCAGCCATGCTGCTTGTGATAAAATGCAGTTTTTCTGTATGCTCCTGTGACAGTATATTAAAGAGGCCTGAGATACCATTATTAACATGTAAAAGGATACCAGATATTTCCCTAAGAACCTGCACTGATATCCTAGCATGGACCCTTAATAACCCTTTGATCTGCTCCAGTCATAGGACCTTTCCCAGGACAAGCTCCTCACCTGTGATTTAAGGAAAGTGAGAAATGGCATTTGATAAGAGGCTAGGTACATAGAAGATAAGTTTACGGTCCAGTCTCAGATGAGATAAAATAAAACATATATATAGCATTTGTTTGATATTTGCCATGAATCTTTGTTTAATACCAGGTACCATTTGTTTAATACCAGGTACCCTTGTCAATGCTTAATGAATATCAACTCACCTAATTCACTAAACTCATTAGAGAATAAAATAATTCCCATTGTAGTCATATGGGATATGAGAAACAGGAAGTAATTTGTCCAAAGTTCAATGGCTATAGGTGGCAAAGCCAGGATATAATCCCAAATCAAATAGAGATGACAGTAAAACAAACAAATTAAAAAAAAAAAAAAAAAAACAGGCTTTGTACTGCATTTCTACTTTTCTGAAATTGGATGAAATAGACTAGGTCCGAGTAGTTTGCTGGATTCTGACTTATTCTGTGAGAGAGCTACCTTGGGTGCAACTAAATCTCTATGACCTGTGGTTTTGGTGATGGGAAGAGGGTGAGCCCATAGGCCTGACTTGTTTCCACTTGGCATCTCTCATGTATGGTGGATTGAGTTGACTCTTACATTCCCTGGATAGAACACACCCCACCCTTGATAGCACACTCCAGCACAGAGAGCAGTGTAGCGTAGCAGCTAAGAGCAGAGGCTCCAGTTGGGTTCCACTACTCCCAACTCTTCTCTTTCTGGGGTGTAACTTTGTGCAAACCAATCAACTTCACTCCAACTCAGCTTCCTCATATTCAAATGGTTGTGAAAATGTGCAACCCTTCCAGCCCATTGTGAAGATTAAATTACATACATATATATGTATGCGTACATGTGTATATATATATAATAAATTCTAAAATATACTCTAAAACATTATTTAAAACTATATAGTGTGTGTGTGTGTGTGTGTGTGGCTTAGTAAATGATATGTAAGTACTAGCTATATCATATTTTTTGCTTAAATATAGCAGAATTCATTCTGAATATAAGTAAAAACTAATACATGGAAATAGGTTTAGATTTTTAATAAACATAATGATAACTTAGAGTCCAATAACTTGGTTTTGTAATTATGCTTTCCAGTTTATTATATGTAAGACTATGGATAAGTTACTTAAACTTTCTGAATCCTGATTTCCTTCATTGTAAAATATAGATAATTATATGTACTTTTAAGATTTTCTATAAGGAAATCCTTTTCTGGCACAGTCTAGATGATCGAGGAAATTGAGATCATTCTCCTTCTGCAGAAACATAGGCAGGACACTCCTCCCCACTCTTCTGTAGATTGCTGGTTTGTAAAAGGCATATGATGATCAAATATATCCCTATGGTATTGACAGGTAAGTTCAATTAAGGAACAAGCAGAGGATTTGAAAAATAGCTATCCCATAGAATCTGTTAGAGTACACTCCACTAGATATTAGTCACTGCCAATGTCTCTAAATGACTATTAAACTTGAAGTATATGGGCTCTTAATCATCAAAAACAATATATATCTGTTAATTTACACTCCACATCTGAAAATGCTGAGACTCCACAACTACTGTGGCAGGCAGAAAATGTTCATAACAATAAAAAGGATTCCTAAAGATGTACAATTGGTATTCACGTGATACTGAAATAAAACCCTTGGTTGATGACTATAAAAACAAACAAAAACAAACAAACAAAAAATACATCAACATCCTACAAGTTATGACACCTACCCGAGTAAATTCCATGAAATCATGCACTGCCTTTTAGGTTCACTTATAAGACTGCCAGTCTCCTTTCAAGCCTGAACCATGTTGCATAATTGCCGTTCCTTCTGCTTTGGTCATTCCAGAGTTAACTGCCTTGAGATATATAAATTGTACTTCATTCTTCTTTCCCACATAATATCAGCCTCCCTCATCATGGGCAAATTACTCTGGAGCCAGATGGATCTTTTCAAAACATAAATCTCACCATGCCACATCATTACCTTGTTTATGACTTCTCTGCCTTTAGAATAAAGTTTGAAAAATACTCTATTAGGTGTGTTTGTCCTGGCAGGATCTAGCCCCTGAGTCCCATAATTTTAAATTACTAGGCTTGAGTT
This sequence comes from Hylobates moloch, assembly GCF_009828535.3. NCBI lineage: Eukaryota > Metazoa > Chordata > Mammalia > Primates > Hylobatidae > Hylobates > Hylobates moloch. The sequence goes on from NW_026652284.1 coordinate 118,124,604, forward strand.
CTTCTACATCCCCTCACTCCCAAAACCTTCCACACCACACACTTCCGTTCATCCTTCCGGTCAAAATTTAATGTTCATTGGTTCTTTGGTCAGGGAGGCCTTAATCTGATTATTCACATTTGATGTGAAGTCCGCCTTATGTAACATTCACCCCACTTGAATTTTCCTTTATTGTTTCTTCTTGAAACTTAGCCCACTGTCTTTATTTGTGTGAATGTCCATTAAGACCATAAACTGCATGAGGTTGAAAATGAATATTCTTGTTCACTGCAATAGTCTCTGCATGTAAGGCAGAGTCTAGTACTTAGCATGTACCAATCAAATATATGTTGAATTATATTAAAATATGAATATACCCCTTGGCTCATTAATCATGCTCTGTGATTATTATTATCATTATTTTTATTAGTAGTAGTTCTAATAATAAACTTTCTTTTTTAGCTGTTTGGCATGTATCAATACTGGATACTGAAAGAGGGACTTTCTTCCATTTCATTTCATCTCATGTTTACCTAAGTTCCCTGTATCTGAAGTCCCTTCTAAAGTACTGTGACTTTCATCTTGATGGACTAGCCTATTATTTTCCTGTACTCAAGGACACATGGATGCTTTTTTCCCCACTCTAGTCTAAGTTGTTTTAACAGCTCCTATGAAACCCTTCTTATAAGGAAAATGCATCCCTATAAAAATTCTTTTAAGGCTTTTTGTTGTTGTTGTTTTTCAGGGTTTCTTTGCATGGGTTATGCAAATAATGCAGCTGTGGTTCTGAAATACTTTCCATAAAGGAAAAAAAAAAGAAAATCTACTAAAATAGAATGGAGATAACACTGAATAACCAATTTTATACTTTTTTTTTTTTTTTTTTTACAAATTACATTGAGTATCACTAAAATCATATGAAATGAACCAGGCCTTTCCCATATGGATTAGTTTGTTTCCAGCTACATGCTACAATTAAAAGTGGCTGCCTTGCCACTGGATATTCATGTGGCCAAACCACAAAGCTACATCCCAAGAAGGAATCATTGTTGGTGAGCAGAAGTGTCGCATCCACTGTCCTCCTTCTCTATGACAGCTTTAGAACCAGAAGCCCTTTCCCCACGTCAAGGACATGCCCTAGTTTTAGCTCCCCCTTGTTTCTTTTCTCATAAACTTGGGATTGGTAAGAGAAGATAAATCTCTTTCAGAAGATGACAATAACAGTTCTACCTTCTCATTTTCTTTCTTCTTCTGTAAAAGAAACGTTGGAGAAGAATAATCCACATAGAGTTTTAGCTGGAAGGATCCCTGTTGCAAAAGACAGGTTAACAAGAGAAAATCAAACAAAAGTTCACTAACATGTACATTTCACATATACATGGAGGACACCCAGAGAATGAGTATTCCTCAAAGAGGTAAATTTGAATTCCAGTTTATATGGCATCATTAATAAAGAACAATATTTTCACTCGCATCCGTGTGAAGAGACCACCAAACAGGCTTTGTGTGAGCAATAAAGCTGTTTATTTCACCTGGGTGCAGGCGGGCTGAGTCCAAAAAGAGAGTCAGTGAAGGGAGATGGGGGTGGGGCCATTTTATAGGATTTGGGTAGGTAAAGGAAAAACAGGGGTTGTTCTCTGGCAGGCAGGAGCGGGGGTCACAAGGTGCTCAGTAGGGGAGCTTTTGAGCCAGGATGAGCCAGGAGAAGGAATTTCACGAGATAATGTCATCAGTTAAGGCAGGAACAGGCCATTTTCATTTCTTTTGTGGTGGAATGTCATCAGTTAAGGCAGGAACCAGCCATCTGGATGTGTACCTGCAGGTCACAGGGGATATGATGGCTTAGCTTGGGCTGAGAGGCCTGACATTCCTGTCTTCTGATATTAATAAGAAAAATAAAATGAAATAGTGGTAAAGTGTTGGGATGGTGAAAATTTTGGGGAGGTGGTATGGAGAGATAATGGGTGATGTTTCTCAGGGCTGCTTCCAGGGGGATTAGGGGCGGCGTGGGAACCTAGAGTGGGAGAGATTAAGCTGAAGGAAGGTTTTGTGATAAGGGGTGATATTGTGGGGTTGTTAGAAGAAACATTTGTCATTCAGAATTATTGGTGATGGCCTGGATACAGTTTTGTATGAATTGAAAAACTAAACGGAATAAGAGAAGGAGAAAAACAGGTATTAAAGGACTAAGAATTGGGAGGACCTAGGACATCTGATTAGAGTGCCTAAGGAGGTTCAGCATAGTCCTGCCAGCAAAGATTATTTATTTACTTCAAGAGTTAATAGTGGCGGTTTGGGGATAGCACCAGGAGATATCAGCCGTGATGGCTTGGAGAAAGTGTAAACCGGCAGTGTAAACAAGGGCAGGGCATGTATGAGTAGTTGAGAACGGTGAATAGGAGCATGACTAGACAGAAGATAGTAGGGATGACAAGTTTTTTGGGGCACAGTCCAAGTTGGTCTAGTGTCTGGAATGAGACTGAGGCCTAATAAAAAGGGGTGTCTGTACAGGAGCTCAAATGGGCTGTACCTTGTAGCATTCCGAGGACAGGCCTGAATTCTGAGAAGGGAAAGTGGTAAAAGTATTGTCCACTCCTTTTTAAGTTGGTGGCTGAGCTTGGTGAGGTGTGTGTTTAAAAGACTATCAGTCTGTTCTACCTTTCCTGAAGACTGAGGACTATAAGGGATATAAAGGTTTCACTGAATACTAAGAGCCTGAAAAAATGCTTGGCTGATTTGACTAATAAAGGCCAGTTTGCTATCGGACTGTATAGAGGTGGGAAGGCCAAACCGAGGAATTATGTTGACAGAAGGGAAGAAATGACCGTGGTGGCCCTCTCAGACCCTGTGGGAAATGCCTGTACCTATCCAGTGAAAGTGTCTACTTAGACCAACAGGTATTTTAGTTTCCTGACTCGGGGCATGTTGAGTAAAGCTAATTTGCCAGTCCTGGGATGGGGCAAATCCCTGAGCTTGATGTGTAGGGAAGGGAGGGGGCCTGAATAATCCCTGAGGAGTAGTAGAATAGCAGATGGAACGCTGAGAAGTTATTTCCTTGAGGAAAGATTCCCACGATGGAAAGGAAATGAGAGGTTCTAAGAGGCGGGCTAGTGGCTTGTACTATAGCATAGCCTGCCTTTGCTGGTGTGTGGCTATTAGGCCTGGTGGAACTGCCATCAATAAACTAAGTGTGATCAGGGTGAGGAACAGGAAAGAAGGAAATATGGGGAAATGGGGTGAATGTCAGGTGGATCAGAGAGATACAGTCATGGGGGTCAGGTGTGGTATCCGGAATAATGTGGGAGGCCGGATTGAAGTCCAGGCCAGGAACAATGGTAATTAATTGTGGGACTTAACAAAGAGTGAGTACAGCTGAAGGAGCTGGGGAGCAGAAAGTATATGCATCAGGTGGGAGGAAGAAAATAGATTTTGGAAGTTATGAGAACTGTAGAGAGTGAGTTGAGCATAGTTTGTGACTTTTAGGGCCTCTAAAAGTATTAAAGTGGTGGCAGCTGCTGCACGGAGACATGAGGGCTAGGCTAAAACAGTAAGGTCAAGTTGTTTGCACAGAAAGGCTACAGGGTGCGGTCTCGACTCTTGTGTAACAATTCTGACCGCACTAACCATGCCTAGGAAGGAAAGGAGTTGTTGTTTTGCAGAAGGGATTGGGGTTTGGGAGATTAGCCGGACACGATCAGCAGGGAGAGCACATGTGTTTTTACGAGAATTATGCTGAGATAGGTAACAGATGAGGAAGAAACTTGGGCATGACTGAAGTAACGGGGGCTGTCTGTGAAGACTTGAGGCAGTACAGCCCAGGTAATTTGCTGAGCCTGATGGGTGTCAGGGTCAGTCCAAGTGAAAGCGAAGAGAGGCTGGGATGAAGGGTGCAAAGGAATAGTAAAGAAAGCATCTTTAAGATCAAGAATGGAATAGTGAGTTGTGGAGGAAGGTATTGAGGATAAAAGAGTATACAGGTTTGGCACCACAGGGTGGATAGGCAAAAACAATTTGGCCGATAAGGCACAGATCCTGAACTAATCTGTAAGACTTGTCTGGTTTTTGGACAGGTAAAATGGGGGAATTGTAAGGAGAGTTTGTAGGTTTTAGAAGCCCATGCTGTAGCAGGCGAGTGATAACAGGCTTTAATCCTTTTAAAGCATGCTGTGGGATGGGATATTGGTGTTGAGCGGGTTAAGGGTGATTAGGTTTTAATGGGATGGTAATGGGCATGTGATTGGTTGCCAGGGAAGGAGTACAGATGTCCCATACTTGTGGGTTAAGGTGCGGGGATACGAGAGGAAGATGCAAAGGAGACTTTGGGTTGGGGAGAAGGGTGGCAATGAGATGCAGCTGTAGTCCAGGAATAGTCAGGGAAGCAGATAATCTAAAGTGTCTCGGCCTAATAAGGGAACTGGGCAGGTGGGGATAACTAAAAAGCAGTGCTTAAAAGAGTATTGTCTAAGTTGGCACCAGAGTTGGGGAGTTTTAAGAGGTTTAGAAGCCTGGCTGTCAATACCCACAACAGTTATGGAGGCAAGGGAAACAGGCCCTTGAAGAGAAGGTAATGTGGAGAGGGTAGCCTCCATATTGATTAAGAAGGGGATGGACTTACCCTCCACTGTGAGTTACCTGAAGCTCGGCGTCCATGATGGTCTACGGGGCTTCCGAGGCGATCGGGCAGCGTCAGTCTTCAGCCACTAAGCCGAGAAGATCTGGGAAGGAGTCAGTCAGAGAGCCTTGGGCCAGAGTTCCAGAGGCTCTGGGAGTGGCTGCCAGGTGAGTTGAACAGTCTAATTTCCAGCGGGGTCCCACACAGATGGGACATGGCTTAGGAGGAATCCTGGGCTGTGGGCATTCCTTGGCCTCGTGGCCAGATTTCTGGCACTTGCAGCAAGCTCCTGGGGGAGGCGGTTCTGGAGGAACGCCTGGCCACTGCGGTTTAGGCGTTTGGAAGTTCTTGTGTGCTGGAGATGTGGCTGGGGTTTGTCTCACAGTGGAGGCAAGGAATTGCAAGTCAGAAATATGTTGCTACTTGGCTGCCTCTACTTTATTATTGTACACCTTGAAGGCGAGGTTAATTAAGTCCTGTTGTGGGGTTTGAGGGCCGGAATTTAATTTTTGGAGTTTTATTTAATGTCGGGAGCAGACTGGGTAATAAAATGTATGTTGAGAATAAGACAGCCTTTTGACCTTTTAGGGTCTAGGGCTGTAAAGCGTCTCAGGGTTGCTGCCAAACGAGCCATGAATTGGGCTGGATTTTTGTATTTTATGAAAAAGAGCCTAAACACTATCGAGTTTTGGGTCCACGGATAAAACGTGTCTCCTTTGTCTCTACTAGAAAATGAAAGGAATTGAAATTAAGAGAAGGGAGAGATTGAAGTGTGGCACCAAGATTGAAAGGAGAAAGAGGTTGAGGGATAGTGAGGGAGGTTGGAGAAGAGAGTAAAAAGAGGCGGCTTACTGGATTTGAAATTGGTGAGATGTTTCTTGGGCTGGTCAGTCTGAGAACCTGAGGTCATAGGTGGATTTTTCTCACAGAGCAAAGAGCAGGAGGACAGGGGATTGATTTCCCAATGGAGGTCCCCCCCGCCCCCCGATCCGAATCACGGCACCAAATTTCACTTGCGTCCATGTGAAGAGGCCACTAAACAGGCTTTGTGTGAGCAATAAAGCTGTTTATTTCACCTGGGTGCAGGCAGGCTGAGTCCGAAAAGAGAGTCAGCTAAGGGAGATAGGAGTGGGGCCGTTTTATAGGATTTGGGTAGGTAAAGGAAAAAGGGGGGTTGTTCTCTGGCAGGCAGGAGTGGGGGTCACAAGGTGCTCAGTAGGGGAGCTTTTGAGCCAGGATGAGCCAGGAGAAGGAATTTCACAGGATAATGCCATCAGTTAAGGCAGGAACAGGCCATTTTCATTTCTTTTGTGGTGGAATGTCATCAGTTAAGGCAGGAACCAGCCATCTGGATGTGTACGTGCAGGTCACAGGGGATATGATGGCTTAGCTTGGACTCAGAGGCCTGACAAATATGTTTTTAGAGAAGTGACAAGATAAAGGAAAAGAATTTTGAGTCTCTAGGGGCAATAAATTGCAAGAAGGCAGATAACCGGCAGATAAAGGCTGGTTGGTGAAATTTGTTAACGTAGATTCCTCTGGTCCTATTGCCAGGTCTATGAGGGTTCAAAGTTGTCTTCAGTAGTTACCTCTGTTTCCCCTGACAGAGGAGGGGTGGATCTCTTGTCTTTGTAAATCTAAGTTCTGCTTTTAGGCAAACAGAGGGAGGGCAGAGAGCTTTCTTCTATCTTCTTAATTATCTTCAGCTTATCAACCCTTCATATTTTGGGGAGGCATATTCTGGTCTCTCCAAGAAGATAAATACGATTTTCCTTAGGTCTTTCCATGGCCTCTCCTTTCTCAACTTTCAGGTTCCAGCTTGATCAATGTTATTTCCTCTAAATGAAGCTTCCTTGACCAACCTGCTTTACTCTGATTTAGTATCTGCATGGACTTACATCTGGTTCCCTCACTATGTGAACTATGAATATATGCACTATGAGGACAATTAATCCAACTTTTTCAATGCCAAATTTTTATCTATCACAATGACAGGCACACAATGATAGTCAGAAACATATTTGTGGAAGAAGAAGCAAGGAAGGAAGCAAGGAAGGAATAGGAGAGGGAAAGAAGGAACATTTAACTAGCAAAATTTTAGCCTAGGGATGACTTAAACTAGGATAACATCTAAAGAGCTAAAAATATGCTGGGGAAGGGGTGAGGGAAGGATCTCTCAAGGCTAGTTTTTAATCTAGGCTCATAAAGGGATGACCAACGGAACCTTTTAAGTTCCCTATTTAGTCTTGTTCTCCAGAAGAGAAACATGAACTTCAGAGAAGGCTTAATCCCCGGGAATGCAGTGTAGTTATGTGGCTGGAGTGATCATGTGCTGGCTTTGAAATGTGGGTTTGATTTACTTTCCAACACAGCATGCAAAACTCACTAATAGACAAGACCACCAACAACAAATGATATGACCTTGCAAGAAAGAGACTAGAATAAGGTCTAGGAGAAGGAAAAGGGAAGCCTTGGGCTTAGGGCTCTGTTAACCTTTAAAGGAAAGGCCTTAAAAGGTTATCATAGTTTCTGCATAAGGGAGTTTTCAACAATTTAGGAACATAGAAAGAAGTTCAGGGCAAAATCTTCAGGCTGCTAAGTGTTACAGATGCAGGTACAACTCAGGCAAATATATTTTTAATAAATAAATGCTAAAATATGCTCTAAAAACATAAGTTAAACAACAGTATTCAAATTTATATGTAGTCACATAGTAATTATCTCTCTAAAGCGTTCTCACAGGAGCATTCCTTTCTTTGAAGCCCTTGTCTTGCTTAAGAGTTACTATTCCTCCTGCTAGTGAAAAGATTTAATTCCTCAGGGATCCTGCCACATCAAATGTTTGATTGTATGAGAACAATTTCTAAACAGCATAATCCTGCTTGACAACAACCCACTTTGTGGAAAGCAGACAAGCTCTGGGAATCCCCCGGGTGTTTCCTCAGTGCACAACGTATTTTAGTCAACTCACCACGTGTATGCACTCTTCCTTCCGCTCACATACCAGGCATCTGTTATTCTGCTAGTTCCTATCAGGGACAATAGAAACAACTTCTTTCTCCTAACATCAGTGAGAGGTCAATGCTTTTTTTTCAAGTCCTAGATGTCTGGAGGCTAACATCCTCCAGTCCTTTCAGAGGGGTTGCATCAGTCAGGAGAGGCTAGGCTGTTACAAAATAACATAGGGCACCAACCTAATGGTCTAACGCAACTATATTAGTCTGTTTTCATGCTGTAATAAAGACATACCTGAGACTGGGTAATTTATAAAAGAAAGAGATTTAATTGACTCAGAGTTCCACGTGGCTGGGGAGGCCTCAAAATCACGGTGGAAGGCAAAGGAGGAGCAAAGTAACTAACATCTTTCATGGCAGCAAGGAAGAGAGCACGTGCAGGGGAACTCCCTTTTATAAAACAATCAGATCTCGTGAGACTTACTCAGTTTCATGAGAACAGCATGGGCAAGACCTGCCCCCATGTTTCAATCCCAACCATCCTTTCATCATTGCTGTAGCACGAAAAAGAAACATGAGGAATTGAGCACCAGCTTTTATTTATTTATTTATTTATTTATTTATTTATTTATTTGAGACAGAGTCTCGCTGTCCCCCAGGCTGGAGTGCAGTGGCGCGATCTCGGCTCACTGCAAGCTCCGCCTCCCGGGTTCACGCCATTCTCCTGCCTCAGCCTCCCGAGTAGCTGGGACTACAGGCGCCCACCACCATGCCTGGCTAATTTTTTTTGTATTCTTAGTAGAGACGGGGTTTCACTGTATTAGCCAGGATGGTCTGGATCTCCTGACCTCGTGATCTGCCCGCCTCGGCCTCCCAAAGTGCTGGGATAACAGGCGTGAGCCACCACGCCCAGCAGAGCACCAGCTTTTAAATATTTCAGCTTGGAAATGGCACCCATTACTTCCTGATATCATCAATTGCTGGGAACTGTTTACATGGAACCCCGTTAAGGAAAGGGGAAGAGAAAGGTAGTCTTCCATGCATCTTGGAAATATTAGACACACCAAGATTGTCTACCACAGATTGCTAATAGGACTTTTAGTCCTTTTCTCAATCTTTTAGCAGATTTTCTGTCTTACAATTCAATATGTTCTTCTGCACTCCAGCTCTGTATAACCGCACTTATCATATGGAGTGATGGTGGTTGGAGGTAGAAGGTGGAGACAAGAATATTGAAAGAAGAAGGAAAGTTCAATAAGCTAAATCATAATGTCAGGAAAAGAACAGTTCAGATATATTGTCCTGTGAAATTGGTAAATAAGAATATTGATAGATATACATAAAAAGCATTCATAAAATTAGTTACAATGACTAGGGAGGATTAGATGCCAGAGCCTCTGCTATGCATTTTATGTAAGTTGACTCCACTTCCATCACACCCCTCCATGTAATCCCTAAAGTCATACAGTTAGAGCACAGGAGGGTTTGATTGTAACTCTGACTGGCTTCAAACCACATCCTTTTTCTACCACACATTATTAAGCAGTGACTATTTAATTAATGTTCGCTGGTCTGAACTGCAGAGATGAATAAATGCAAAGAAAGCCCTGGATGAATTGAGGGAGAAAGTTCTGAAGTCTAAGAGGATGTAGGTGGTTGCTTGCAAGCACTTCTTTAGGTGTTTCAATGTCAAAAATTCAATGAGAAATAATTATATTCATTTCCTAAAGACCATTGAATGCTTATGATAAAAAGATAAGGGGCTTTAACAAATATTAGTGGAGCTCCCTGAGACATTCAAAGAAGTTTAAAATGTAGTTCCCTCTTTCATTTTCATGGCCAGAAATGTTAAGTACTTTATTAGCATTTTACTTAATTAATAACTCTGAAATAAAAGGGAAGATCAAGAATGAAACTATCTAAAAACAGAAACACTATCTCCAGCCTACTCACTCCAATATCTTCTGGGAAAAAAACAAAGACTACAGAGAGCTCATGGTTGATATTTTAGCACTAGCCATCTTTCACATTTAAAAGGTGATTTCACTACTATTTAATTTTAGATATTTGAAAAGTTATGCTGGCCTTGCAATGAACTTAAATCCATCCACACCACCTCAGGGGAAAATAAATTTCATTGCTTAAGTATTCATAATAAAATAATTATAAGGGGAAAAGAGAGCTATATCTCAATGTTGTGCTCCACTACTTGATCTGCAAGAAGATACAGATAATAGCTACTGGGTTTTGATTCACTACTTTTGTTAGTCTCTGTTCAAGGTTTTGCATGTGTTTATGAACTTATTCCTCATCATATTAAACATCACAGCTGGATGAGGTATTATAAACACCTCCAGTTTACAAATATGGCACCTAAGACACATTCTAGAGGCTTGGTTAATATTTGTTAACATTTACTAAGTATTCATGAAGTGACAGTCTATTAAATGCTTTCTGAATTAACAGTAAAATCCTCACATCAGTCCTATGAGATGGATACTGACACTAACCCTCTTTTACAGATGAGAACACTGAGGCTCATAGAAATTAAATAACTTGAGCAGGGTCATCATACAAGCCATAGGTGACAAAGCTAGGATTCGACTTTCACACATTGTCCTGGTAGACCTTAGATCAAAACGTTAGCTTGCCTGGTTCCAAATGTAAGAATGTTTTCTTCCTTTCTAGTGGCTCTGTAATTAAAACAGGGATGTAATTTTTTAGTTTATTTTATGGTTCAAAAATATGCTTCATTAATCCATAGTGATTAAGTCTTCTTTAAAAAGCTCAAGCACTCCTAGAATGTCTGTAAGTTTCTTCTGGAGTCCTAAAAAAGAGAAATTGTGATATCTAATCATTAAAATTAACTGCACCAAAACGTGCTGGAAACTCAAGCTTCTAAGCCCTGCTTTCTTGGTCATAACCTCTAGTGGCTCTTATCCAAAATACAACTGAAGCTGTCTACGGCATTTGATGCCACTCACTTCTTTTTTCTCTTCTTGTATTATCTCTTCTGCTCTGGATAACTTGATATGATGGTATGACTTTGGTAGAGTTTGGGGATTTGGTGCTGACCCATTAATTTTATTTATTCTACATATAATTTGACTCATTCCTTGGCATGAAATCAGATCTTAACCTTACCATTCAAATATCCAGGCATAATGTGTATCTGTTGTTGAAAAAGTTCATGAATAGATGAAGGCACATATGTTCCGTGTCTTTGGGGGATTGCAATCTAAATCCCTCTCATATTCCTTGAGTATTACAAATCTATTGCTTCTTCCCTCTTTCACATTCTTAAACCTTCTACTTCTGAGGGAATGGAGACAATAACATTATTCATAGCTAACGTTAGTGCCAGAAACTGTTTCAGATATTTAAAATATATTAGCCCATCTAATTATCCCAATGGTAACATGAGTCAGGAGCTTCTGCTACCCTACCAACCTAGAAAACTGGCACACAACATACTTCAGCCAATTAAAGTGCTCAGTTGGAGAAAATTTCTGAGAGCACTGGAGGTTGACATACTTCGGTCATTTCCCTCTTCCCTTGCTAACAAAACATTGACTTTCCTGCCCACTGCCATATGGCCAGTCATTAGCACTCCAAGCCTTTATTGTAATAAGGTAGTCGTGTGACCCAGATATGAAGGGCAGTATGCAGGGGTTAGAGGAACCCTTCAGAGAGAGTTTGTTTTCTTTATAAAAGCATGGAATCTTACAAGGAGAAAATCTTTTTGCCTCTGATTCTTCTTTCCTGTTTTGTTGTCTGCACAAAGGTTATAAAGAATAACAGAGACCTTTTTTTTTTTCTTTCATAATGCAAGAGGCACACAGGCAGCAAATGTAATTCCTGGACATAGTAAAGAATAAAGAGGGAGCACATCTATTCTCTGATTGCATTGCTGAGCTGCTGAGCCAGCACTGTGGCCACCTACCCTCAGAAAGCCTTTGATTTCAGATGGCTAATACCTTGACTAATTAAGCATTATAAATTGATATTCTGTTACTTGCAGCAAAAAGTAGTTTTAGCTAAAACGGAATTTCACACTCGAAGTGAGTGGGGCACTGCAAGTTACAGACCCAAGGATAAGGATTTGGCTAATTAACAAATATAGTTATAGCAGGAGATAAGAATCCAATATTTGCAGGCATGTTAGACAGGATTCCAGCCTGACCCCCAAGGTTCCTGCCTCTTGGTGTACTCATACCCTCTCTGTTATTCTGTCCATCACTAACCGAGGTACCGCTGTGAAGAGGTTTTGCAGATATAATGAAGTTCCCTAATCAAATGATCTAAAACTAGAAAGACTATCTAAATGGGTCTAATTTAGTTACGTGAACCTTTTAAAAGCTGAGAGTTTTCTCTGGATGGCTAAAGAAGAGAAAGTCAGAGAGACGTGTCTGGAAGTTAAAAAAATAAAAAAATTTTAGAAAGCATGTTTGGAACTAATACGGAAGCCACATGTCAGGGAACATTAGGCAGCTTTATTGATGTGAGAGACAGTCCCTGGCCAACAGCCACCAGGAAAATGGAACCTCAGTCAATAGCTGCAAAGAAATTAATGTTTCCAACAATTGGTGAGCTTGGAAAAGACCTTGAGTCTCAAATAAGAACCACATGCTCTGCCAGCATCTCAATTTCACCCTCATGAAACCCTAAGCAGAGAACCCAGCCATGCCATCCTGTTCTCCGAATCCATGGAAACAGTGAGATATATTTTAAGCTGCTAGATTGTGATAATTTGTTATGAAGCAACAGAAAACTAATGCAGTGGGCTAAAAGTAGTTGACCCTGGTTATAGAGGAGGAAGCATTTAATTAAAATATCTGCGACTGCACATTGAGACTAAAACTACATCCCATCTGAGGCTGTAATGTTAGGGGAAAGGAAAAAAAAGCATAATAATGGATATTTAAGTTTCTTATAGTTGTCAGCAATGCTGTACAACAGAGATATCAGATTAGGTATGTGGTGAGAGAGCTAGACACACAGAGAAAAAAATATGTAGCCTTCTAAGATGGACCTTTTTCGCCGGTAGCCCGCAACCTTAGTTTACCAAGAATTTCATAACTTGGAACCATTTTGTATTATAGAAGTCAACTTTTGTAACTCAAACTAATGTAAGTAGTGCAACCCAAACAGTGGATTCAGCAGAAGTTTGACAAGAGGTCCATGAATTTCTCGAACCCTTTCCATTCAGCAGTTTTAAATGAAGCAATTCATGTATGCCAGCAAAGTAATATTAAAGTTGATTCTGTGCCCAGGACAATAGACTCAAAAGGCCATAGGTCAGACACAAGTAAACTACAAGTTAGAGGAATACACGAGGTAGCTTTGACAATTAAAAGGCCTATTACAATGTCATTGGGAGGAAGATAGTATCTTCAGTGCCCACTTGAAGAAATGACTACTGAGTTCGCTTAGTTCTCCACGCCATACCCTTGGTGACAGAAACAGCCTGGATGGATCACAATTCCCCAGGAATTTTTATACCACACCTAAGTTGCACCCCTACTTAATTTTAACATGTGTCTTATATATACTGCCAACTAGTTTCTCAGCTATTCTGCATAACAGAAATGGTTCAGAATTTTAAGTTGGACAAGCCTGTGTTTGCCCCCAACTCTATCACTTATTAGATGAACTGTGGCCACTTGACTCACCATGTTTGTTAAATTATTCTAAACAAGTAGTTGATGCATAGGTTAATGATCAACCTCTACTTCTATACAGGATTAAAACATATGAACAGGGGCTGTGATTTCAAATATACTGACTGCCAGTATTCCCTTCAATGCTTAAAACGGCAGTTCCATTCTCAGAAATGTTTCTGTTTCTTGTGCTCCATGTTAATGTACAGGGAATGGCTGAAAGGACCATTTTTGAGTCCCACATATGTTATTCACTAGCTGCATGATTTTGGCAAAATTATTTCCCGAGGCTTGGTAAAGTACCTGACACAAAGTCAGAATACATAAGACGTTCAGCACCCTCCCCCATGTTCCCTCCAAGGTTTTAGTCCCTGTATCTCTAAGGGGATTCATTACTTAATGGGTACAATGTATACTATTTGCATGATGGATATCCTAAGACTCTTGATTTCACCAGGATACAACCTATGCATGTAAGAAAATTACGCTTGTCTACCATACATTTACACAAATAAGTAAGATATTTTTCCATTTGGAATCCTATTATTTTATAATTTGAAGCACTTTTTTCTGTAGGGTACAAGGAGACGATGGGGTTCAGCAGACAAAGACACAATGTTCATTGTATAAAAATGAACGGTGGGAGAAAATCACGTCATGCCTAAGACCGACTTGATAATCCATATGGCTCAGCACTGTTGTTAGGTAGCTGACTTCCTTTTATTCATGCTAAAATGGCCCAAAAGCATTCCATATATTGGCCTCAAGATTCCTTGCTTACAAGGTTTTGTGATTAGTTTTCAATAATTATATTTGTTTGACCTCCCCAACTCCCATACCTCTGAAACATAGTTAATTATTGTTAGGTGATTAAACATCATAAATGTTATTTTTAGAATCACATTTTAATGAATTGATCCTTCTATGATTCTCAGAGACCTTTCAATTCAAGTGTCATTTGGTTCTAATCACTATCCTACCTATAAAGTATGTCAATTTGTTGGAATAGATTAATTCAGGAATAGCCACAACTAATGCCTGGACTTTGAGTAGTTTGGCATAGCACGTGTGCCTTTCTTGCTGACGTCAAGGTCTGCTGTGCTCAAGCACTCTCTGAGGGAACTGTGCTGTAATATTGACAAAGGGATCTGACCTTACATCCACGAATGTTGTCATCTTAAGGTGATGTGTTTTCAGCAGCAAAGACATGAGAGAAAGAATGACAGAGTTTGCGGGGATGTTTTAGGGCTTGTTCTGAAATTAAAGAGCATCATTTCCAACCACATTCCATACGACAAAAAATCAGTTGCATTGTCTTGGGCTCACTGCAATGGGTTTGGAAATATAGAGTCCACAGGGCTCACTGCACAGGGTTTGGAAATCTTGACTCCACATATACACACCTCCACAGGTGTAGATAGATAGATAGATAGAGAGATAGATAGATCTTTTAAACTCCCGCAAAACTTGGGTTCTAAATCAGTTTATTCCATTTACGAATTCTTTGGTAGAATGTTGTGTAATTATATCGAGCCTATTTCCTTAGCTATAAAATAGTACACTTGTTTTTAATCAACTTTTTGTTTTCACAACTAAGAATCACTATATGTCAGGCACCCTACTGGGCATTTAGGAAACAAATAGGAACAAAGTAGATACCCCCTTTTTTCATGAAAGTCACATGGCACCAAAAAAGGCTGTTGCTAATAAAATAATGAATAATCAGAAATCTAAATGGAATGCTATATTAGTTATGAATGTTAATAAGAGAGTGTGCAGGATGTTATTCGAAGGTATTTTGGGGTATTTGTCATAAGAAGCTGTGGAAGGTTTTTTTGTCATAACTATGATGTGAGCTCTATTTACACAAATAAATAAGACATTTTTCCATTTGGAAGTTTATTTTATAATTTGAAGCACTTTTTTTCTGTAGGGTACAAGGAGACAAAATAGAAAATAAGTAGACTAAAAAATAATGTGGGGACATTTTCAAAGGGATTAAATGGGATATATTGAGATTGGAAAAATAAATTTCTGTTTTCCATACATCAATAGATGCAATGAAGAAGATAAAATTTATTTCTTATACTGTGTGTAAGAAAAGATATTACCCTACAATCCACCCGAAACACAAAAGCAAAACAACAACAACAAAGGAAAAACCTCTTTTCCCCAAAAGACAATAAACACTTCTTTAATAAATGTACCCTGTTTTACAGATGACTATTACTTAGTTCACCTCCGTTCTTCATTTTAGCAGTTACAGGTCCTCTTACACTGGGTTTCAGACTCCAGCCTAAAAATATCTGTGATGTCTGAGCTTTCTGCTATGTGTCCTTTTGAAATAATTCATCATTCATGCCTGAGATATGGATCACACCTGAACTGTTCTTTGTGCTAAAGGAATGGCACAGTGCCTGGTATACAGTCAGTGTGTAATACATTAGTTAGTTTTTACCCTTGATCTCCACAGCCCTAGAGGTGGAGACAGGTAGAAATAGAGCTGCCATCATCATGGCTACATTAACCAAAGCAGATTTTAATTAGGTTGTCTTTAATATGTTTCTTAGAATCTATAGGCCATGTCTCCCCTGGTGAGAATTTTTCTCTGCATGTTTCAGAATATTATGTCTCATTGAGCTTTATTGATATTATCACTGACTCCCAGTCACCAACTAAAATCTGCTGGATTTTGTCTTGAAGTTTCATAGTGCCCTATATTTAAAAATCCTAAGTCCCACAAACAGATATGTGGTTATTAAAAATCATGCAAATTGATGATATATGATAACTTAAGCATAGATGAAACACATCTGATACTTAAAAGAATAGGCTTCTTTTCCTCAATATTCTATTCTTTTTCATATTCCAGGCAATAATTATAAATTGAGTGTGCCTTTTCATATCAGCTGAAGTTGCGATTCCATAAAATAGACACCAGTACAAGGTTCTGGGTGAGCAAACACCTGCAGTCTAGATTCGATTTTGCCATTTTTCATGAAAGAACATTGGATTCAAAGAGCAATATGTGCAAATGTTGGTTTTACTACCTACTTAATTGGTATGAGGTTTAAAGGACACAGCAATCTGGGCTCAGCAGAGGAATTCCATGATGAATTAGTGATGTCTGTCAGGAGCACGGGGAGGAGCTATGATGAAGGGGGTATGTGGCAGCCCAAGATTTACTTATTTGTCATCCCTGTAAAAAGCAATTACTGTGACTTCCCACATTCCATAATGTCCCTTGGCAGCAGTGGCCTCATGAGTCTAATGGGTATAATCACATCTACTGTAAAACCAAAGAAAATTACTGAGGCAAGTTTAAATCAATTTAGAGGTTAATTTTGCCAAGGTGGAGAACATGACTGGGAAAAAGGAACGAAAAATTGCAGGAACACCTGTAATCAGTGCTTTCTTCAAAGAGGGTTTGAGGACATGAGTATTTAAAGGGGAAAGAATGGACAGTAGGGAAAAAAGGAAAGAACAAGATGGGGTGGGTTGGTAAAAGAGGCAAGTGGTTGTATTATTTTGAGGCTTTGATCCGCATTCACTGAATTCACATTTTACATGTGAAAGAGGGGGAAGAACAGTCAACTGTGAATTAGCCTTGCACTCAGTGAATCTGTATTTTTCATATAAGGCGAAGTAAACATAGAGTAGAGGAAGCAGTCAAATATGCAATAGTTTCAGATGAGTGGAGGGATGACTTTTAGTCCTGTCTTTGTCCTGTACCTTTTTTTAGATTGCGCTTCAAGGTATTTTTTTTTTTTCTTTTTAAGACGGAGTCTCACTCTTGTCACCCAGGCTTGAGTGGAGTGGCACTATCTCGGCTCAGTGCAACCTCTGCCTCCCGGGTTCAAGCTATTCTCCTGCCTCAGCCTCCTGAGTAGCTAGGATTACAGGAGCCTGTCACCATGCCTGGCTAATTTTTGTACTTTTAATAGAGACAGGGTTTCGCCATGTTGGCCAGGCTGGTCTCGAACTCCTGACGTCAGGTGATCTGCCTGCCTCAGTCTCCCAAAGTGTTGGGATTACAGGTGTGAGCCACTGTACCCGGCCGTCGTTGTATTTTTTAAAAACATTTTTCTAACTTTTATTTTAGGTTCAGGGGCACATGTTCAGGTTTATTTTAGGTCCAGGGGTACATGTGCAGGTTTATTTTTAGGTCCAGGGGTACATGTGCAGGTTTATTTTAGGCTCAGGGGTACATGTGCAGGTTTATTTTAGGTCCAGGGGTACATGTGCAGGTTTATTTTAGGTCCAGGGGTACATGTGCAGGTTTATTTTAGGTCCAGGGGTACCTGTGCAGGTTTATTTTAGGTTCAGGGGTACATGTTCAGGTTTGTTATATAGGTAAATTGTTGTGTTGTGGTGGTTTGATGTACAGCTTATTTCATCAACCAGGTAATAAGCACAGTATTCAGTAGGTATGTTTTTGATCCTCACCCTCCTCCCACCCTCCACCCTTAAATAGGCCCTGGTGTCCCTTCGTTGTGTTATATGAACTTGATGTTTAGCTCCCACTTGCAAGTGAGAACATGAGGTATTTCGTTTTCTGTTCCTGCATTAGTTCACTTAGGATAATGGCATCCATCTCCAACCATGTTGCTGCAAAGGACGTATGTCATTCTTTTTATGGCTGTGTGGTATTCCATGGTGTATATGCACATTTTATTTATCCAGGCTACCATTGATGGGCATTTATGTTGATTCCATGTCTCCTTTGCTATTGTGAATACTGCTGACACGAACATATGCACACATGTGTGTTTATTGTTTTGTACCTTTGAAGATAAGCTGTTTATTTACATTGGCAGGATAAAATTTAACAGAACTTTGTTTTAGGGTAAAGATAAGAGGGCCCACAGGGATTTCCTTGTGAGCAAATGCTGAGGAAGTTCCTCTGGGTGGGTACGTGACCTTCTGTCTTTGCAGCTATCTACGAAGGAACAAAATGGGAGGCAGTTTTGCATGACTCAGTTTCCAAGCTTAACTTTTCCCTTTGGCATAGTGAATTCCAGGACCTAAGATTTTCTTTTCTTTTCACAATACCATACATCCATTCCAGGATAACAAGAACTTCAATTGAGTCGATGCCTGTAAAAATTCTTCAAAAAGCAAGGAATTGAAAAATAATAGGTTTGAGTAATGATGATCGCATTGTTGAGTCATTTAGTGGTCATAGTTAAGGTGGCTTGAAACACCTTATAATTTTATTGCATCATAACCCTCAGGAGAGTAGCACAAAATTAGAACAGATATTCTTGAGAATTAAATGAGTGCATTGATTTTGACATGAAGCACAATCTCACCCTGAGTGAGGTATGTTTGCTTTGAAAAAGTAAGAGTGCTGCACGGTTTAAACCTTTGTGGATACTGGTGTTCAGCAACTCTAAAATCAGAAAGCTTGCACTTTGTTATTTGCTAGCTCTGTTATCTTGCACAACTGTATCTCTTAATGTCTAGGTTCCCTCATCAATAAAGTTGTAATATTAAGAGTACTTAACACATGGAGTTGTTGAAAAAATTAAATAAGTTATAGATGAATTAGAATTATTCCTGATATAATGGTTCATAACTATTATTAATCAAATGGCCCTCAAAGGCAGAGGATTCTGGAACCAGTAAGCCACACAAGCATTTTAGGAAAAGAAGACATCTAAAATTATATGGGGTGAGGACTGAGAAACCAAAGGGGCTGGGGACCCCAAGCCTGGCCGGGGGAGTTCACTAAGTACTGTGCAGTTGTCAGATGCAGTACTAATCTTTATGAGATAGAACTTGATCATGACCAGCACCCTCAAATCACTGATGAGCCAAATACTACAGTAGATTTTCCTAAGGAAGACAGCATACCTACCATTTTAATTATAATCTCTGTATTTAGTACTAAAAGGTGTTGGGCCTAATTTTCAGTTCAGTGGAAACTGAACCTGGTAAGCCATATAGCTCTACATAAGCAGACATAAATTCTGCATGGACACATAAAGACCACACAAGAGTATCAGGCGCACAGTAAGCCTGCCCTGCAGAATCGTATCTCCTTGACCCCATTCTAATCATGCTGTAACAGAAACTCAAGTTCACTTGTTCACCACTTGCAGTCCATTAATAAGTGCAAGGCCTGCTATAAAGAAAGCAACTTTTTATTCCGAAGCTAGCTAAGGAGAAGAAGTACAGGCTCACCACCTTAAGGGTGCCACTTTGCTAATGGAGCAGAAAGCAGGTGCTTTTTAAAAGCATGAATGGCACATGGTTGTGGGAAAATACAGTGGGGGAGTCAATGTAACTCACTTTGCTGCCTTATCTACCAGGCAGCTGAACTGGTGACCACTGATTCCGTTGTGGAAAGAACTAAGTTGTTAAAGTGACTGAAAGTCTCCAGGTGGGAGAGAGTTTCATAACAGGCATACTTGGGGGTGTAGATGGACTGTTGTCTCTCAAGGCAATCTCCTGGTGGGAGAAAGTTCTGCTTTGGAGCTTCTAAGCACAAAGATAGATGGACTTGCCCTGTGGGGAGTGTGTGGTGAAGGAGAGGTAAAAGGTTATAACTGCACTTCTAGAGCAAAGTAGAAAGTGGGAAAAAGGAGAAAAGAAGGAGGAAAATAATTAAAATATCTCTTTGAAAAATGGGGGTACTGGGTTACAATGTCCCTTTGGATATTGCTAATTAGAAAAAGTTAGCCCATAGGTAGTTAGAAAAAAAAAATGTTTGCCTAATGACTATAATAGAAGTAGTCTGATTACCCCCATTTCTTTCTAAAAAGAGGATATTCCTGCATACTGGGGGAAGGGATACATGGGCAGTCTATATTTTCAAATCAATTTTGGTGAGAACCTAAAACTGATTAAAAAATAGAAAATATAAAAGAATATATATTCCTTCAAAAGGATGAAATCAAAAAAGAAACAGGGAGAAAGAGTAATTCAAAGAGATTATCTCCCTGAAGGTATGAGCTTTGAACCTTTTCTTAAAATCAGAGTGACTAGAGCTTCTTGTCTTGTTCCTGGTTTGACTCGTCTCTATTAGGATTGCTTTTCTGCCCGGTAGAGTCAGATAAATAATGCAAGGGAGAGGCATCTCAGTTAAAGTAGGGATGTGGTTCAAAGTTGGGATGTGGTTCAAAACACTACTATTAGTGATTCTAGCTACTTGATTTTGAGGCTACTTAATGATGAAGCTCAATGAAGAAGAAATAAGTCCACAATGCAGAAATAAAAAAGTGATTTGGAGAGTACAGCTGATTTCAAGAGACCAGAGGGAAGATTCTATTCTCATTGCTTTTAATCAAGGGTAACCAGGGTGCAGAGATGTCTTAATGTGTTCGGGCTGCCATAACAACACGCAAAAAACTATAAGCAACAAACATTTATTTCTCACAGCCCTGGAGGTGGGAAGCCTCAAGGTGACAGCAGATTAGGTTCCTGATGAGGGCCTGTTTCTTGGCCTGTAGATGGCCACCTTCTTACTGTGTCTCCACATGGAGGAAAGAGAGGAAACACTGATGTCTCCTTCTCTTCTTACAAGGGCATTAATTCCACCATGTGGGCTTCAGCCTCACAGTCTCCTCTGAAACTAACTATGGTCATGTGTTGCTTAATAAGGAGGATACATTCTGAGCCATGTGTTCTTAAGGTGATTTTACCAGTTTGTGAACATCATAGAAAGTCTTTCCACAAACCTAGCTGGTAGAGTGCACTACACACCTGGACTATGTGGTCTAGCCTGTTATTCCTGCGCTACAAAGTTGTACAGCACATTACTGCACCGAATACTGTAGGCAGTTGTAACACAATGGTAAGCGTTTGTGTATCTAAACATAGAAAATGTACAGAAAAAAAATACTCTATAAAGGCTAACCAATTTAATTTATATTTAAACATAGCTGGAAGAAAAGATTTGGAATATTCCTAATGAAAAGAAATGGTAAATGTTGGAGGTGATGGATATCCTAAATACCTTGATTTGATCATTATATATTGCATGTGTATATCAAAATACCGCATGCACCCCATAATTATGTATTATTATTTTGTATCAATAAAAACATAGATCTATAGATAAATAATAGATGAAAAATGGCCCACCTGTGCACCTACACAGGGCACTTACCATGAAGGGAGCTTGCAGGACTGGAAGTTTCTCTGGGTTAGTGAATGAGTGCTGAGTGAGTGTGAAGGCTGAGGATATTACTATACACCACTGTAGACTTCATAGACACTGCACACATAGGCAGCACCAAATGTATTAAAAACATTATTTTTCTAATAATAAATTGAACAGTATACAGTAACTCTTTATAAACTTTTCTAGTTTTTTTTTTTTTTTTTTGAGATGGAGTCTCGCTCTGTCGCCCAGACTGGAGTGCAGTGGCACAATCTCAGCTCACTGCAAGCTCTGCCTCCCGGGTTCACGCCATTCTCCTGCCTCAGCCTCCCAAGTAGCTGGGACTACAGGCACCCGCCTCCACGCCCGGCTAATTTTTTGTATTTTTAGTAGAGACTGGGTTTCACCTTGTTAGCCAGGATGGTCTCAATCTCCTGACCTTGTGATCCACCCACCTCGGCCTCCCAAAGTGCTGGGATTACAGGCATGAGCCACCACGCCCAACATTTATAAACTTTTCAATTGTTTTTGTCTTTTTATCTTTTTTGTCAAAACAGTTTAAAACACAAACACATTGTATATCTGTGCAAAAAAAAATTCTTTTCTTATATCCTTATTCTATCTGTTTTTCTATTTTTAATTTTTTTATATTAAACATTTTTATTAAAACTAAGACAAACACACACTAGCCTCGGCCTACACAAATTCAGGATCATCATAGGAAGCCAGATACAGCCTTCTGACTCAGAGGACCACCACAGTCCTAAAGAGAGGACAAATATTTCAAAGTAGAGGTATAACCCCAGGGGGATGATGACTAACTGAAGAGCAGCCAGGCAGACTCTAGAAGAGGAGAAAACGTAGATGCCTTGGGCTAACATCCTCTTACTGATCTTATTCTTGATTTCTTTCCTAACTTACTCCTCTTTGTTCACCACACTGAAGCCTGCAGAGTCATTTTAAAATATAAAATGATTTCTTCAATGTAGTCCCACTGCCCATAGAATAAAATACCATTTATTTCCATGCTTTAGAATATAGAAGATAGACCAGGCACAGTGGCTCACGCCTGTAATCCCAGTACTTTGGGAGGCCGAGGCGGGCGGATCACCTGAGGTCAGGAGTTCGAGACCACCCTGGTCAACATGGTGAAACCTCATCTCTACTAAAAAATACAAAAATTAGTTGGGTGTGGTGGTGGGTGCCTGTAATCCCAGCTACTTGGGAGGCTGAGGCAAAAGAATTGCTTGAACCCAGGAAGTGGAGATTGCAGTGAGCCGAGATCGTGCCACTGGACTCCAGCCTGCCGATAGAGTGAGACTCCGTCTCCATAAAAAGGAAAACAAACAACAAAAAAGAATCTAGACGATAATTCACAAAATTGCACTCCCTGCCTCACTTTCCAGTATTGGCTCCCCTATGCCATGCAATAACCTCCTTGGAATTCTTTCAGTTTGTGGAAGTCCTTCTCACACATTGGCACCGAGGTTTCTTTCTATCTCAGGTCTTCACGTGGCTGGATCCCTTTCATTTTATTTTCTCCTTTTAAATGTCACTCACTCAAATGAGCCTATCTAAATAAACAACTTATGCTGTTCTTTTCTATTTTATGTTATTTTATTTATTTTTTATGATACCTTAAGTTTTAGGGTACATGTGCACAATGTGCAGGTTAGTTACATATGTATCCATGTGCCACGTTGGTGTGCTGCATCCATTAACTTGTCATTTAACAATATAGTTTTAGGAGATATACCTAATGTTATTGTATTTTTAGAAACAGTATCTCATTCTGTCACCCAGACTGAAGTGCAATCATAGCTCACTATCCTCAACTCCTGGGCTCAAGGGATCCTCCTGACTCAGCCTCCCAAATGGCTGGGATTATGGGCCTGAGCCACCATGCCCAGCCTGCTGTTCTCTGTTGTGCCCTACTATTTGTTTTCTCTCTATCATTTATGACAACCCATTCATTACTTTCTTCATATTTTATTGACTGTTACCCTTACTAGGCTGGAAACTTAAATGGAAACAAAGACCATGTTTTCAATCTTCTTGATACAGTTATCTAAAATAGAACCTCGCCTAAGTCATGACTGAATGTACATAATGGGACTTAGTAAAATCTACTGAAGGAAAGGAGGAAGGAAGGAAAAAAGGAAGGAAGGAAGGAACAAAGGAAGGAAGGAGGGAGGGAGGGAAGGAGGGAAGGAAGGAAGAAAGGAAGGAAAGAAGGAAGGGAGGAAGAGAAGGAAGAAGGGAGGGAAGGGAGGGAAAAGAGGAATGGAAAGAGGAAGAAGGAAGATGCACCCACTCACTATGTCAGGGAGAGTTGCAAATCCATTGATATGTAGGAGTCAGCATCACTAATGCCTACTCTCATTCTTCAACATCGAGTTCAAAAGGCACCCCTATGAAACCATCCTTGATAACCAGGAATAGGGTTTGGTGCTACCTTCTTCCTGCTTTCATCACATTCATTCTGTATCTTCAGAAAGAATAAACAAACCTAGAGTTAAAATCTTGTCTGATGCCACACCACCACAAATGCCTTGATGACTGAGAGGATGTCTAATTAATCTCTACATTCCTAGCACTCTCTGTCGGGATGGAACATAATAATCAGCCAATAAAATTAACTGTGGTTGTTTCTGTTAACACTATTGGTCTTAGTGGTATTATCATAAATTCAGTACTTAAAGTAAAGTAAATCAAATTACACCTTGATATTTTTAGCTTTATGTCAGTTGGTAGTCTGGTCCATTCCTGAGCACATGAGCCTTTTAGGCTGAATCTACTACTGTGCTCACCGCCCCTATACATCAGCAGCATCTGTGGAGTGGAAGTCTTCTCAGATAATGCATGTCAGTTTATAGCAACATAGCTGGTGATCTTGTTAGAGTGCAAATCCTAGTGCAGGTATCCGTGGTGGGGCCCAATGTTCTCCATTTCTAACAAGCTGACAGGAGATGCTGATGGCTGTAATTCACACAACACTCAGTAGCAAAGTTGTAGCGCACACGGGAATCAAGAGGGTCAACGTAACAGCCCTTTATCAACGTTAGGAGGAATTTTGTTTTCTGTTGGCAGAAACTCCTCAGTTAACTTACAGCCATAATTCAGTGTCAAAACTAATTTCAGGTAAATGAAAAGTTAATGACAAGCCCATAAACCACTGGTTAGGGACTGGCCAAGCATAACAGAGGATTAGTGTTATGTAGTAGTGACTGAAGACCCTTGAGTCAAACTGTCTGTGTTCTTACCTTGTTATGCCACTGGCTTGCTTCGGGACCCTGGTAAGTTATATAGCAGGTTTATATCTCTAAAACCTCAACTTTCCTTATCTATAACAGAACGTATTAGATTGAGTATATTCATATACATATATGAAGGAAGGAAGGAAGGGAGGGAGGGAGGGAAGGAAGGAGTAATACCTCTGTATTAGAATCTGTGCAAGAAATAAAAAGTGACAGATATTACTTTTAGCAAAATGCTGGCAAAATATAAATATAGAATATATTTTAGCTATTTTTTTTAACTGGCACTAGTTTTCACCTTCTGGGAAGCCATTTCCAATTTTCTCCAGGGAGAATTAACCACTATTAGCTCAGTGCTGCCATAAGAGGCACGGTTAACAATGACCTGCTCTGGTTTGTGTGAACGAGATGTTCACATGTCCTCATTACTGGTAGACTCCAACTTTCTGGAGGACAAGAGAGCCTTGTACATCTCAGATGAGTCATTGCATTCTGATTTTGATTACTTGTCTTTTTGGATAATTCAAAGTGGTACTTCCACCTCTATCTTTGGTATTTGACATTTTGTAAAGTTCTCTATTCATTAAAATCTTTCTGTATTCTTTGAAGTGTATTCCCATTGTTAAGGCCCAGCTAAGCTGACTTCTCTAGGGAGGCGATCTCTGATACTCCAGCAGAGTGCCCACGCCCTGTTGTCAGCACAGTGACACATGAGGTGAATCTCCTCATGGGAGGGTTGAAGTGATTCCCTTGACAGACTAATTTCTATGTCAATGTTTATATGTTGTTTTCTTTTTCCTTTATTCCAAGGTGAACTTGTTTACATTTAAAAGATACTATCTTGAATACAGGATGTGGTCATTGTCCAATAGTCCCTCCCTCTGTTGACAGAATCATGACAAGACAACTGGATTCCATTTTAGGCATCAGACTTAAGAAGCCATACAGACCCATAGACAAACATACAGACCCAAACAGGAGGAGTCCTGGAAGGATTCAAAATCACGTTATACAATAAACAGCAGAATGAACAGGCATGTGAGAAATCAGGTTTGGTTTGCATAATAACAGATCATATCCCTGTGAAAGAAGAGGCAGATCTCTTGTAATGCCCCAAAGAAAACTGTAAGGTTCAACAGAGCTTGAGATGTCGAATTCCAGGCTGAAAAGCTATTGGATGAGGTCTTTGGGTTTGCTACTCAAGGATTCAATGAGAGTTGAACTAGATACCTTTTAATTCTATCTCTAATTTTGAGAGTCTATGATGTTTTCTGAAAGCTACATATAAGTGGAGACTATATTTTCAATTCTCAGGAAAGAGCCCAGCACTTAGCGTCATATACTTAGTGAGTACATGTTTGTTAAATGGGTGGATTAGACTTCTATTTTGTTCTAGACTACAGGGAACTAGCACATCTCGGGGTATCCCAAACTTCTCTGTCCACTAATGAATATCAAAATAAGGCTTTAGGAGACTTCAGGGTATTTGATTAGCTTAAAGAGCCAGAATCGTTTGAGCTAAATTTCTTATCATAAATTTCTCATCTTAAATTACTCATTCTAATTGTGAAGACACAGGCAATAAATGTAATCACCTTGTATTCACATTCATGTCATAACTATTTCTTACCCAGTGCCTGTAACTATCTCAATTATCTGAAATGGTTCAACACCACAGTCAAAAATAGGCTAGAGTTGGCAATAACAATAAAGCTAAAAGGGGTCCCGGCTACTTTATGACTCTGTGGAACCATTATACTCCTCAGTATCCAAATGAGGCAGATAACAAGAGGACATTAAAATGTTAGCATCCTCAAACAACAGTGCGGTTATTGCTTATTAATTATACCAAAGGAGCACAACTAATTAGTTTTAATAGGTAGCATTATGTATGCCAGTGACAGATCAGAGAAAGCCAGTGGGCTGTATACAATTCTTTAGAGGAACAACTGACACCATCTATTTTTTCTTTTTTCTTTTCTTTTTTTTTTTTTTTTTTTTTGAGACAGAGTCTCACTGTGACACCCAGGCTGGAGTGCAGTGGTGCTGCAGTCTCGGCTCACTGCAACCTCTCCTCCCTGGGTTCAAGTGATTCTCCTCCCTAAGCCTCCAGAACAGCTGGGATTACAGGCGCCCACCATTATACCTGGCTAATTTTTGTATTTTTAGTAGAGATGGGGTTTCACCATATTGGCCAGGCTGGTCTTGGACTCCTGACCTCAAGTGATCCGCCTGCCTTGGCCTCTCAAAGTGCTGGGATTACAGGCGTGAGCCACCGCACCCAGCCGACACCATCTATTGACAGTTGTTCTGCACACCTAAGACACATGGAAATAAACATACAGGACTGGGAGAGCTTGATCCATAGCCTTCCATTTCGAGTGTGGATTACAATTTGTGCAGCATAATAATTGTTTTCATAGGGATTTTTCCCTTTCAAATAAAATTGGAAACAATTTCCCATCTTCTTTCCTTAGCTTGTCTCCTCTCCCAGTGAGAATACAGAGGATAAGGCAGGAAAGTAGGAGAGAAATATCTAATTGTTTGTCAAATGTATCTATTATGAAAGTGAATTTATAAATTTAAAGGTGAGCATATTTTGGATTTAAAAATGATGATACATTGCTTTTTATAAGTACTTCTGAAATTTGTATTCCTATCTTCATGTATTAGTGAACATCTTTCCCCACCAAAATGTGATCATTTTAATTTTTTATATTTATTTTAAAACCTCTCATCTTGTAGATTAAAAATTGAATCTGTTTCTTTAATTTATATATCTTTCATTTCTAGTGCATTTTTATTATGTCAAATGTCTCCCATGTATACTTTTATAAATTACCTGGCCTTATCGTTAGCAATTGTCTTATTAAGTTTTTTTCCCCTTAATGTAGAAACTATTAATATATTCTGGGTATAGCCAATAAAAACCTACCCAAATGTCCCAGACTTGGGGCTGATCAAGCAAGAAGTTAAAAATCCTGATAAGGAACATTTTTAAGGATATAAAGTTAAGTGTGGTCATGAATAAGCAAATGAGAAACCTCAAAACAAATGGGAATTAGCAAAACAATATTTTGTTTCCAAATTTTGGCTACTCTCTGAGAGCTGGGATAGGACACAGTTAAAATTAGGACAGAGCAATTTCATGAAACAGAAAACAGTTACAAAAAATGAAGAAAAACAGCTGCATCTTAGGAGAGAAGTCACTTATTTGCTAAGAAAATTTAAAGTCACACAATTTTTCTGCCCACACCCTCCCTGAAAATGTATTATATTAAATTTAAAGTTTATTGCAGAACTCACTTTATTTACCACGTGGTTGTGTTTAGAGAGGAATCCAGGGAAAAAACACGTGGACATTAGATAGCTGAATGTGAGAAGATACCTGAAGTGGAACATACGAATAGCATAGAAACATCCATAGATATGATATACATAGGTGTAGTATCTGTATCCACATCTACATATCTATCTATATATATAGATACATCTATCTATCTATATATATCTATAGTCACTGATTGGGGGAAATCGCACATCAAATAAGAATTCTTGGCATGGTTACTTGTTGTGTATTTATCCTTGAGCAAGTCACTTCCTTTTCTGGATCTCAGTCCCTTCATTTCTAAAGTGAGGAAATTAATAACAAGATCCAACTGAGTTGCTCTGATAACTGAGCTGTATGCAAAAGTTCCTATAAACTCTGAAACCATCTATGAATGTTAATGTTTTGTTGTTGAACAATTTTACAGAAAGATGGAAGAAAATTATGTTTTTGTTTAAATAAAACTCAGGTGATTATTTTAGTGCTCAGTTTTAGAAGTACTGGTATTAGTGTTTTTATTTAGCTAAAATGTCTGAGTGCTTATCACATGCTGAGCAATGATCCACACACTATATAATCCCATTTAAACCACATCAGATCTTTTCAAATGAATGGTAATGGAATTTCTATTTGACAGACAAGAAAAGTGAAGTCCAGAGTAATCAATTAATTTTTCCAATGCAATGAGGATATGATGAATAGTGGCACCAAAGGATAAAACCATGTCCTTGGGCACCACAGTACACTGTTTTTCCAGCAGAGGATTAAGAAGGGTCAACTTGGAAAGTGAGTTTTCATTACGTAGAACTGCCTCCTTCCCTTAATGCAGGCGTACTACGTCGGCTATAGTTGCCTCCACCTGACATAACTGGTGGGGGTGGAGGAGTTGCCGTGTAGCACACATGATGTCAAAAATCTAAAATTCTCAGTCCCCACACAAACTTCATATAACTCCTAAACTCTGCCCCAACCCTTCCTTTATTGGCTTCCCAATTCTTCTTCAACCACATTCTGCAACCATAGCATCCAGCACAGCCCATCTATTTAACATATTACTTGTACACATACAGTGCCCCACTACCAGATTTCTGGGAATGGAGAGGAAGGGGTCAGCCTTGTATATATATGCTATTGATGTGTTGCCCCCATATCTGAACCCTGCACATAACTTCTGGAATGTTCCACATGACGTTATCACTTTTTGCTTTACCCTTATTAATATTAGCTCAGATCTCTATTTATTTAAAACAAATCTATATTTGCCTCTTTTGCCCAGCACATTTCTTCTTTTTCCTTCTAATACAAAATATTAACCATGTTAACTGGTCCTTCATATCAGAAATCCCCTTATTATTAGTATCAACATGTTGAGTTTAACACACTTTTAAAATCCCTATATTAATTCTCTAACATATTGGGCCTAACGTGTTTTGAAAACCAACCAAGCTCATTAACTGTTTTATAGTTGTTTACTTTTTTTTTTAATTATTGTACTTTAAGTTTTAGGGTACATGTGCACAATGTGCAGGTTTGTTACATATGTATCCACCTGCCATGTTGGTGTGCTGCACCCATTAACTCGTCATTTAGCATTAGGTGTATCTCCTAATGCTATCCCTCCCGCCTCCCCCCACCCCACAACAGTCCCCGGAGTGTGATGTTCCTCTTTCTGTGTCCATGTGTTCTCATTGTTCAATTCCCACCTATGAGTGAGAACATGTGGTGTTTGGTGTTTTGTCCTTGCGACAGTTTACTGAGAATGATGATTTCCAGTTTCATCCATGTCCCTACAAAGGACATGAACTCATCATTTTTTATGGCTGCATAGTATTCCATGGTGTATATGTGCCACATTTTCTTAATCCAGTCTATCATTGTTGGACATTAGGGTTGGTTCCAAGTGTTGCTATTATGAATAGTGCATCAATAAACATATGTGTGCATGTGTCTTTATACCAGCTTGATTTATAGTCCTTTGGGTATATACCCAGTAATGGGATGGCTGGGTCAAATGGTATTTCTAGTTCTAGATCCCTGAGGAATCGCCACACTGACTTCCACAATGGTTGAACTAGTTTACAGTCCCACCAACAGTGTAAAAGTGTTCCTATTACTCCACATCCTCTCCAGCACCTGTTGTTTACTGGCTTTTTAATGATGGCCATTCTAACTGGTGTGAGATGGTATCTCATTGTGGTTTTGATTTGCATTTCTCTGATGGCCAGTGATGATGAGCATTTTTTCATGTGTTTTTTTGGCTGCATAAATGTCTTCTTTTGAGAAGTGTCTGTTCATGTCCTTTGCCCACTTTTTGATGGGGTTGGTTTTTTTTCTTGTAAATTTGTTTGAGTTCATTGTAGATTCTTGATATTAGCCCTTTATCAGATGAGTAGGTTGCTAAAATTTTCTCCCATTTTGTAGGTTGCCTGTTCACTCTGATGGTAGTTTCTTTTGCTGTGCAGAAGCTCTTTAGTTTAATTAGAACCCATTTTTCAATTTTGGCTTTTGTTGCCATTGCTTTTGGTGTTTTAGACATGAAGTCCTTGCCCATGCCTATGTCCTGAATGGTATTGCCTAGGTTTTCTTCTAGGGTTTTTATGGTTTTAGGTCTAACATGTAAGTCTTTAATCCATCTTGAATTGATTTTTGTATAAGGTGTAAGGAAGGGATCTAGTTTCAGCTTTCTACATATGGCTAGCTAGTTTTCCCAGCACCATTTATTAAATAGGGAATCCTTTCCCCATTACTTGTTTTTGTCAGGTTTGTCAAAGATCAGATAGTTGTAGATAAGTGGCATTATTTCTGAGGGCTCTGTTCTGTTCCATTGATCTATATCTCTGTTTTGGTACCAGTACCATGCTGTTGTGGTTACTGTAGCCTTGTAGTATAGGTTGAAATCAGGTAGTGTGATGCCTCCAGCTTTGTTCTTTTGGGTTAGGATTGACTTGGCGATGCGGGCTGTTTTTTTCGTTCCATATGAACTTTAAAGTAGTTTTTCCCAATTCTGTGAAGAAAGTCATTGGTAGCTTGATGGGGATGGCAGTGAATCTATAAATTACCTTGGGCAGTATGGCCATTTTCACGATATTGATTCTTCCAACCCATGAGCATGGAATATTCTTCCATTTGTTTGTATCTTTTATTTGATTGCTTTGCTCACTTTTTAAATGGGTTTTTTAATTCTATTCTTGCTCAGAGAAATCAGAGATGACATCAATAAAAAAATGTAAAAACATCCCAGGCTCATGGACAGGAGGAATCAATATCATTAAAATGGGCATACTACCCAAAGAAATTTACAGATTCAATGATATTCATATCAAACTACCAAGGATATTCTGTGCAGAACTAGAAAGAACTATTTTAAAATTCATATGGAACCAAAAAGAGCCTGAATAGTCAAGGCAATCCTAAGCAAAAAGAACAAAGCTAGAGGCATCATGTTATGTGACTTCAGAAAACTACACTACAGGGCTACAGTAACCAAAACAGCATGGTACTGGTA
This sequence comes from Hylobates moloch, assembly GCF_009828535.3. Taxonomy (NCBI): domain Eukaryota; kingdom Metazoa; phylum Chordata; class Mammalia; order Primates; family Hylobatidae; genus Hylobates; species Hylobates moloch. The sequence goes on from NW_026652284.1 coordinate 118,156,006, forward strand.
CAAAAAGAGACACATACTCCAATGGAACAAAATAGAGAGCCGAGAAATAAGGCTGCACACCTACAACCATCTGATCTTCGACAAGGTTGACAAAAACAAATGATGGGGAAAGGATTTTCTGTTCAATAAATGGTGCTGTAATAACTGGCTAGCCATATGCAGAACATTGAAACTGGACCCCTTCCTTATAGCATATTCAAAAATCAACTCAAGATTAATTAAAGAATAAATGTAAATCCCAAAGCTATAAAAATTCTGGAAGACAACCTAGGCAAGACCATTCTAGACATAAAAATGAGCAAAGATTTCATGATGAAGATACCAAAAGCAATCACAACACAAGCAAAAATTGACAAGTGGGATCTAATTAAACTTAAGAGCTTCTGTGCAGCAAAAGAAACTCTCAGCAGAATAAAGGAACAACCTAAAAAATGGGAGAAAATATTTGCAAAGTATGCATCTGACAAAGGTCTAATATCCAGCATCTATAAGGAACTTAAACCAGTTTACAAGAAAAATAAATCATACTAAGATATTTTAATAGTCACTGAAATAGGTGAGCTTACTATCATGAATAAAGATGTTAAAGGAAGTCTTCTTTGTTACGGATATTCTATTTGCCTCTCCACAAGCACTCTGTCACCCCTTCTTACAAATATTCGCATATAGGAGGCCAACAGTTGAGTTGCTTCTGACTACCACTTGGCTCCAATTATTGAGAAATAACAGCAGGTGATCGTGATCAGCAGATCAGAGAGGAAAAACTATGAGACCAGGATGATCAACCTCAAAGCAACAACCTCCTTGCTGAAATTTGTTAGTTACTTCTCCCCTATGTAAACCACTCTTTTCCCAATTGATCCATCCCCAAATCTGAAGGTATTGCTAAGTTCTGATAACTGTTTCTTCTCTTGCTGTTTCAGAGTTAAGGATAGTAATGAGCTTTCCCACTTGCCATTCCAGGTATATTCACTGACTCTTCTTAGTTTCCTTAATGAAGCCATACCTTCGTAAGCATCCTATTCATTAGTCTTTTTTTTCAGTTATCCTTTTTGAGAATACCAAGTCATAAAGACTCAGTTCCTTGGAACTCATTACCTGAATTTGAGAAGAAGCCCTCCCAAGGCTTTTCTCAATAAAGAATACATTTGGTAGCTCTGGGGAACTTTAGGGTGGCTCATGTGGCTGGAAGGGAGTTTAGAAGTGATTAAAGATGAGATCAGAGAAGGCAGCAGGACAATTATTCTGCCTTTCTTAAGGAGTCCAGATTTTGTTTTAAATTTTAATGGGGAGCCAATGTTGGACTTTAAGCAGTGATATAATCATATTCAGGTTAAGTAAACAGGCCATAGAATCAGACTGCCTGAGTTTAAACCCTGGCTCTGATAATTACTTGCTTAGTAACCTTGGTCAGGTTACTTAACCCCTGCAATGGTTACTTTTATGTGTCAAATTGACTGGGCCTTGGGGTGCCTGGAATAAATGTTACTTCTGGATGTGTCTATTAAGGTGTGTTGGATGAGATTAGCATGTGAATTGGTGGACTCAGCATAAGAACATGGCGCTCCCAGTGTGGGTGGGCATCATCCAATCCATTGAAGGCCTAAATAGAAAAAAAGTACAAGAGGGAGGATTTGTTCCATTCCTGCCTGCCTGTTTGAACTGGGACACTGGTCTTCTCCCACCCTTTGACTGGGGCTTACACCATAGGCTCCCCTGGTTTTCAAGACTTCAGAGAAGAATTGAGGTTACACCTATCAATCAAGAAAAATGACTACACAAGTCTCAATCATTTTAGGAGGTTTATTTGCCAAAGTTAAGGACGTGCACCCAGGAGACAGGTCTATGCCTTTCTCCAAAGATGATTTTGAGGGCTCCAAATTTTAAAGGGGAAAGGGTGGGAGATTGAGAATTACACAATTTTCATGTAAGAGGTGGGTAGAGAAAAATCGTCATTCATGCCTTTGTCTGGCTCGGTGAACCTGCGTTTTTTTTTTACATAAGATGACATAGACAAATGGAGCAGAGGACAAATGTAGGGAACCTGCATTTTATATGAGACAACATAGACAAAATGGAAAGGGGAACAATCAGATATGTATTTGTGTCTAGTAGACCGGCCAGGGGGCAGGGGTGTGACTGCACCTGTTAAAATAAGCTATCAACTTACATTGCTATGGTAAAATTTTAACAGAAACACCTTAAAAGTTCTTGCAACTCACTAGGAATTTCCTTGTGGGCAAAATATAGGGTGGGCATGTAGCTTTTCGTCTTGTAGCCATCTTATTTAGGAAGCAAAAGGATGTGGCAGGTTTGCGTGACCTAGTTCCCAGCTTGACTTTTCCCTTTGGCTTAATGAGTTTCAGATCCCAAGATTTAATTTCCTTTCAGACACCACTGGTTTTCCTGGATCTCCAGCTTACAGATGACAGATTGTGGGACTTCTCAGCCTTCATAGTCATGTGAGGCTCATCATCATTCTTCATTATGTGTATCCTGTTGGTTTTGCTAATGCAAGCCTTTCCTGCCTCACCTTCCGTATATGTGAATAGGAGATAGTAACAGCACCTGCACTTAAAGTAGATTTAAAAATAAGAGTTAATACATAAAAGTACTTAAAACAGTGCTGAGCACATTGTAAGCAATTTACAAAATTAGCTATCATGATTATGTTTTTAAAAGGATCACCCTGGTTGTTCCACCAGGAACACACATAGCTGAAGGACAAAAGCAAAAGCAGAGAGATGCCTGCAAATACTTTTCATGGTTCAGATGAGAGATGAGGGTTTGCAGAAAGTGGAGACGTCAAAATGTCATTGGACAGACATCCACATCGTAGCATTCTTGAGACCTATGCTCAAGTCACCTAACAAAACTCAGTCTCAGTCTCGCCTTTGAAGATAAGCTTACTGTGGCCTACTTTTTCTGGGCGTTGGGAAGATAAACCATCTGTTTGTGAAGTTCTTTAAAAGTATATAGTATAATTTGCATTTTTTTTTCGTAAGTTCTTCTCCAGCTCCAATAGTGAGAGCAAGTTATTAGTAGTCTATACAAAACCTCCAAAATGACCACTAACCACCAGATACCATAGTAACCTGCAATAAATTTTAGAAACATGTCAGCCATTTAGGTAAATCTTCTTTAATTTTAATTTAATTCTATTGATGAATGTTGAGGATAATCTCTTGAAATTGATTTCTACTGATTTGTGTCTAATGGAATTCAATTAAACCCTAGTGATTTAAATTGAACAAATTAAATTGCACAGACTAATTGGATTGAAGGCATTTTCACTGAGGTGGAGAGCATTCATGGGGATGAACCCACTGTGATATGGCTTTAATATGGGCTCCTGGAGTGATAGTTATTGGAAAATTATTAAAACTCAGCACATGTGTCGATTATTAAGAGCACATTTTTTTAAAAGAAAGATGAACTGCATAGGTCTTGTAATTATATTAACTCTTTGGCTCCATCGCCTGTAACTAGTTGAGGATTGGGTGTAAGGGCTGCTCTTCTAATTATTTTGACTTTAATTGTAAAGAATGAGGAATGCAATATAGCTGAAGAGAAAAGGCAAGGTAGAGAAGGAGGCAAACATTCACTAAGCCTTGGATGACTTTTGTGCCTTTGTTTTTTAAAATAAACCCTCAGAATAAATTTGCATATAGCTGCCTGCCTTGGATACATCTTGTGTAACATTTCAGATCCTCTCAGACTTTCCTGTCCCTTATTTTAGCCACAATTGCAACAATCCCTATTTTAAGATGCATTGCATCCCGCTAGTGCCCCACCTCAGAACCTTGCCAGTTTTGTCATCTGGTACTTCACTGTTGACATTGCTGCAAAGGACATCACAGGAATCCACTGGGGGTTCATCTCTACATGCAACCTAGAAATGCAGGGGAGTTAGCAGCCCCAGGAGTTAAGCTTTGAGTAACAATGAACAGCTTTGGGAGGCTGAGGAGGGCAGATCACTCGATGTCAGGGATTCAAGACCAGCCTGGCCAACATTGCGAAACCCCATCTCTACTAAAAATACAACAAATAATTAGCCAGGCATGGTGGCACATGCCTGTAATCTCAGCTACTTGGAGGCTGAGGCAGGAGAACTGCTTGAACCCAGGAGGCGGAGGTTGCAGTAAGCCAAAATCGCATCACTGCACTCCAGCCTCAGAGCCTGGGTAACAGAGTGAGACTGTCTCAAAACAAAACAAAACAAAACAAAACAATAAATGGGAGTTCATGAACTGAATGTCCTCCCAAATTTATATGTTGAAGCCCTAACCTCCAATGCGATGGTATTTGAAGGCAGAGTCCTCTGAGGTAATTATGTTTAGATGAAGCCATGAGGGCAGGGCACTCATGAGCCCTCTTTCTTTCTCTTTCTGCCATGTGAGGACACTTTCACTCGCGCCCCTGTGAAGAGACCACCAAACAGGCTTTGTGTGAGCAATAAAGCTTTTTATTTCACCTGGGTGCAGGCAGGCTGAGTCCGAAAAGAATCAGCGAAGGGAGATAGGGGTGAGGCCGTTTTATAGGATTCAGGTAGGTAAAGGAAAAAGGGGGGTTGTTTTCTGGCAGGCAGGAGTGAGGGTCACAAGGTGCTCAGTAGGGGAGCTTTTGAGCCAGGATGAGCCAGGAGAAGGAATTTCACAAGATAATGTCATCAGTTAAGGCAGGAACAGGCCATTTTCACTTCTTTTGAGGTGGAATGTCATCAGTTAAGGCAGGAACCAGCCATCTGGATGTGTACCTGCAGGTCACAGGGGATATGATGGCTTAGCTTGGGCTCAGAGGCCTGACATTCCTGTCTTCTGATATTAATAAGAAATATAAAATGAAATAGTGGTAAAGTGTTGGGATGGTGAAAATTTTGGGGGGGTGGTATGGAGACATAATGGGTGATGTTTCTCAGGGCTGCTTCCAGGGGGATTAGGGGTGGCGTGAGAACCAAGAGTGGGACAGATTAAGCTGAAGGAAGGTTTTGTGATAAGGGGTGATATTGTGGGGTTGTTAGAAGAAACATTTGTCATTTACAATTATTGGTAATGGCCTAGATACAGTTTTGTATGAATTGAAAAACTAAACAGAATAAGAGAAGGAGAAAAACAGGTATTAAAGGACTAAGAATTGGGAGGACCCAGGACATCTAATTAGAGAGTACCTAAGGAGGTTCAGCATAGTCCTGCCAGCAAAGATTATTTATTTACTTCAAGAGTTAAGAGTGGTGGTTTGGGGATAGCACCAGGAGATATCAGCTGTGATGGCTTGGAGAAACAGTGTAAACCGGCAGTGTAAACAAGAGCAGGGCATGTATGAGTAGTTGAGAACGGTGAATAGGAGCATGACTAGACAGAAGATAGTAGGGATGACAAGTTTTTTGGGGCACAGTCCAAGTTGGTCTGGTGTCTGGAATAAGACTGGGGCCTAATAAAAAGGGGCGTCTATACAGGAGCTCAAATGGGCTGTACCCTGTAGCATTCCGAGGACAGGCCTGAATTCTGAGAAGGGAAAGTGGTAAAAGTATTGTCCACTCCTTTTTAAGTTGGTGGCTGAGCTTGGTGAGGTGTGTGTTTAAAAGACTATCAGTCTGTTCTACCTTTCCTGAATACTGAGGACTATAAGGGATATAAAGGTTTCACTGAATACTAAGAGCCTGAAAAAATGCTTGGCTGATTTGACTAATAAAGGTCAGTTTGCTATCGGACTGTATAGAGGTGGGAAGGCCAAACAGAGGAATTATGTTGACAGAAGGGAAGAAATGACCGTGGTGGCCCTCTCAGACCCTGTGGGAAATGCCTGTACCTATCCAGTGAAAGTGTCTACCTAGACCAAGAGGTATTTTAGCTTCCTGACTCGGGGCATGTTGAGTAAAGCTAATTTGCTAGTCCTGGGATGGGGCAAATCCCTGAGCTTGATGTGAAGGGAAGGGAGGGGGCCTGAATAATCCCTGAGAAGTAGTAGAATAGCAAATCTGCCAGTCCTGGGTGGGGGCAAATCCCTGAGCTTGATGTGTAGGCAAGGTAGGGGGCCTGAATAATCCCTGAGGAGTAGTAGGATAACAGATGGAACACTGAGAAATTATTTCCTTGAGGATAGATTTCCACAATGGAAAGGAAATGAGAGGTTCCAAGAGGCAGGTTAGTGGCTTGTACTATAGCATAGCCTGCCTTTGCTGGTGTGTGGCGATTAGGCCTGGTGGAACTGCCATCAATAAACGAAGTGTGATCAGGATGAGAAACAGGGAAGAAGGAAATGTGGAAAAATGGGGTGAACGTCAGGTGGACCACAGAGATGCAGTCATGAGGGTCAGGTGTGTTATCAAGAATAATGTGGGAGGCCAGGTTGAAGTCAGGTCCAGGAACAGTGGTAACTGTGGGAGACTCAACAAAGAGTGAGTACAGCTGAAAGAGCCGGGGAGCAGAAAGTATATGCATGAGGTGGGAGGAAGAAAATAGATTTTGGAAATTATGAGAGCTGTAGAGAGTGAGTTGAGCATAGTTTGTGATTTTAAGGGCCTCTAAAAGTATTAGGGTGGCAGTAGCCGCTGCACAGAGATATGATGGCCAGCCTAAAACAGTAAGGTCAAGTTGTTTGGACAAAAAGGCTACAGGAAGTGATTCTGGTCCTAGTGGAAGACTTCCGACTGCACAGCCCTGCACTTCTGCTGTCTGTAATGAAAAGTGTTGGGATGAGTCAGGGAGAGCTAGGGTGGGGGCAGTCTCTAAAGCTGTCTTCAAGGAATGGAAAGAGGAGTGGGGAAAGGATTTAGGATCTATGGGGTCAGCTAGGTTTCCTTTTGTAGGTTTATATGATGGTTTTGTTAGGATGACAAAACCAGGTATCCAAAGGTGAAAGTATCTAACTATGCCCAGGAAGGAAAGGAGTTTTTGCTTTGTAGAAGGGATTGGGGTTTGGGAGATTAGCCGGACATGTTAAGCAGGGAGAGCACATTTGTTTTTATGAGAATTATGCTGAGATAGGTAACAGATGAGGAAGAAATTTGGGCTTGACTGAAGTAACGGAGGCTGTCTGTGAAGCTTTGCAGAAGTACAGTCCAGGTAATTTGCTGAGCCTGATGGGTGTCAGGGTCAGTCCAAGTGAAAGCGAAGAGAGGCTGGGCGGAAGGGTGCAAAGGAATAGTAAAGAAAGCATGTTTGAGATCCAGAACAGAATAATGGATTGTGGAGGGAGGTATTGAGGATAGGAAAGTATATGGGTTTGGCACCATGGGGTGGATAGGCAAAACAATTTGATTGATAAGGCATAGATCCTGAACTAACTTGTAAGGCTTGTCTGGTTTTGGGACAGGTAAAATGGGGGAATTGTAAGGAGAGTTTATAGGCTTTAAAAGGCCATGCTGTAGCAGGCCAGTGATAACAGGCTTTAACTCTTTCAATGCATGCTGTGGGATATGGGATATTGGCATTGAGCAGGGTAAGGGTGATTAGGTTTTAATGAGATGGTAAGGGGTGCATGATCAGTCACCAAGGAGGGAGTAGAGGTATCTTATACTTGTGGGTTAAGGTGGGGGGATACAAGAGGAGGACACAAAGGAGGCTTTGGATTGGGAAGAAGGGCAGCAATGAGATGTAGCTGTAGTCCAGGAATAGTCAGGGAAGCAGATAATTTAGTTAAAGTGTCTCGGCCTAATAAGGGAACTGGGAAGGTGGGGATAACTAAAAAGGAGTGCTTAAAAGAGTATTGTCTAAGTTGGCACCAGAGTTGGGGAGTTTTAAGAGGTTTAGAAGCCTGACTGTCAACACCCACAACAGTTATGGAGGCAAGGGAAACAGGCCCTTGAAAAGAAGGTAATGTGGAGTGGGTAGCCTCCATATTGATAAAAAAGGGGACGGACTTACCCTCCACTGTGAGAGTTACCTAAAGCTCAGTGTCCATGATGGTCTACAGGGCTTCCGAGGAGATCGGGCAGCGTCAGTCTTCAGCCGCTAAGCCAAGAAGATCTGGGAAGGAGTCAGTCAGACAGCCTTGGGCCAGAGTTCCAGGGGCTCTGGTAGTGGCTGCCAGGTGAGTTGAACAGTCCAATTTCTAGAGGGGTCCTGCACAGATGGGACATGGTTTAGGAGGAACCCCGGGCTGCAGGCATTCCTTGGCCTGGTGGCCAGATTTCTGGCACTTGTAGCAAGCTCCTGGGGGAGGCGGTTCTGGAGGAACGCCTGGCCACTGTGGTTTAGGCGTTTGGAAGTTCTTGTGTGCTGGAGATGTGGCTGGGGTTTGTCTCACAGTGGAGGCAAGGAATTGCAAGTTAGAAATATGTTGCTACTTGGCTGCCTCTACTCTATTATTGTACACCTTGAAGGCGAGGTTAATTAAGTCCTGTTGTGGGGTTTCAGGGCCGGAATTTAATTTTTGGAGTTTTATTTAACGTCGGGAACAGATTGGGTAATAAAATGTATATTGAGAATAAGACAGCCTTTTGACCTTTTAGGGTCTAGGGCTGTAAAGCATCTCAGGGTTGCTGCCAAATGAGCCATGAACTGGGCTGGATTTTTATATTTGATGAAAAAGAGCCTAAATAGTATCTGATTTGTGATAAAGAAAAAGGAGCATTAACCTTGACTATGCCTTTAGCTACGGCCACCTTTTTAAGAGTAAATTGCTGGGCAGGTGGGGGAGGGCTAGTCCCAGAAAGAAACTGTAAGCTAGATGGGGCATGAGGAGGGGAGATGATAAAAGGATTATAGGGTGGAGGAGCAGAGGCTGAGGAAGAATTGGGACCTAGCTAGGCCTGTCAAGGAGGGGAGAGGTCAAATGAGTCTATAGAAAAGGAAGATTAGAAAGACTGCCCATACTTGGGGTTGTGACTGAGGGGACAGGTGGGAGGGAAAGAAGGAAGATTTGGGATGAGATGCTTTAGGAACAGAGACTAGGGAGGGACCGATGTGTAAAAGAATTCCTGGACGTCAGGCACCTCAGACTGTTTGCCAATTTTACGACAAGAACTATTTAGATCTTATAGCATGGAAAAATTGAAAGTGCCATTTTCCAGCTATTTGGAACTACTGTCGAGTTTGTACTGGGATCAAGCAGCATTGCAGAAGAAAATAATATGCTTAGATTTTAGGTCAGGTGAGAGTTGAAGAGGTTTTAAGTTCTTTAAGAACAGAGGCTAAGGGAGAAGAAGGAGAAATGGAAGGTGGAAGCTTGGCCATAGTGAAGGAGGCAAGCCCAGAAAAAAGAGAGTAGAGACACAGAGAAGGGGTGGGGGGTTCTTGCCCTCCAGAAAAGCAGAGAAGGGGTTGGGGCATGGAAATAAGGGATCGGGGCACAGAGATGAGGTTGGGGCGTGGAAATAAGGGATCGGGGCACAGAGATAGGAGGTTGGAGCATGGAAATAAGGGATCGGGGCACAGAGATAAGAGGTCGGGGCATGGAAATAAGGGATCAGAGCACAGAGGCAAGAGGCCGGGGTTCCTGCCCCTCCCCCAGAAAAGCAGGACTTGTCGCTTAGGGTGAAGAAGAAGGGGTTGAGAGGTTCTTGCCCTTCCTCTAGAAAAGTGGAGAAGGGGTAAAGACACGGAGAGAAGGGTTTGGGGTTCTTGTCCCTCCCCCAGAAAAGCAGGACTTGCTGCTAAGGGTGAAGGACCAAGGCAGGTGTCCCTGTGTGGTCTGACACCTCTGAAACCTAGGTGAATAATCAGAGAGGTGTCTCTGCAATGATTAAACACCAAGGGAAGGGGGTCCATGGATAAAACGTGTCTCCTTTGTCTCTACCAGAAAATGAAAGGAACTGAAATAAAGAGAAGGGAGAGATTGAAGTGTGGCACCAAGATTGAAAGGAGAAAGAGGTTGAGGGATAGTGAGAGAGGTTGGAGTAGAGAGTAAAAAGAGGTGGCTTACTGGATTTGAAGTTGGTGAGATGTTTCTTGGGCTGGTCGGTCTGAGAACCTGAGGTCATAGGTGGATCTTTCTCACGGAGCAAAGAGCAGGAGGACAGGGGATTGATCTCCCAAGGGAGGTCCCCCAATCTGAGTCATGGCACCAAATTTCACTCAAGTCCATGTAAAGAGACCACCAAACAGGCTTTGTGTGAGCAATAAAGCTGTTTATTTCACCTGGGTGCAGGCGGGCTGAGTCCGAAAAGAGAGTCAGTGAAGGGAGATGGGGGGGGGCGTTTTATAGGATTTGGGTAGGTAAAGGAAAAAGGGGGGGTTCTCTGGCAGGCAGGAGTGGGGGTCACAAGGTGCTCTGTAGGGGAGCTTTTGAGCCAGGATGAGCCAGGAGAAGGAATTTCACAAGATAATGTCATCAGTTAAGGCAGGAACAGGCCATCTGGATGTGTACCTGTAGGTCACAGGGGATATGATGGCTTAGCTTGGGCTCAGAGGCCTGACAGACACAACAAAAAGACTACCACCTGCAAGCCAGGAAAAGGGCCCTCACCAGAAATCAAATTGGCCAGCACTTTGATCTTGAACTTCTCAGCCTCCAGAACCATAAGAAATAAACACTTGTTGTTTAAGCCACTCAGTCTATGGTATTCTGTTATCACAGACTGCCTTACTCCATTCTTGCTGGTACAGCAAAATACCTCAGACCAGGCAACTTATACACAACAAAAATATATTGCAGATAGTTCTGGAGGACAGAACATTCAAGAACAAGGCATCAGTAGATTTGGTGTCTAGTGATAGTCTGTTCCTCATAGATGGTGCCTTCTGTGTGTCCTCACATGGCAGGAAAAGCAGTTTTCATCAAGCCTCTTTTGTAAGGGCACTGATCTCATTCAGGAAGGTGGAACCCTTATGACCTAACTGCATTCCAAAGGCTCCACCTCTTCATACCATAACCTCAGGGGTTAAGATCTCCAGAAATGATTTTGGGGAAACATAAATCTTCAGATCATAGCAAAGCCTGAGCAGAACCATAGGTTAATCAATGCATCAATGCTTCCCCATTTACCTTCTTGAATGGGAGGTCCTGATATGCTCAAGGAACCAGTGACTTGACTCCAATGTATCTTGGCATTGGCTTTTTCTCCCCCACAGCTTGGCTCCTGTACTGACTCCTGATTTCAAAAGATAGATAATGTTATAAATGAGCCTTTCTTTGAGGTTATGCTTTCTGAGAAACCCAGCCTAAGCCAATTCAGTTGCCCTCAATTCACCAATAAAATATGTAAAGCTTAATATAGAGATTATTTAGCAAATATTTCACAACACACCATTTGTTAAGCCAGGATTCAGATCAAGGTCTACTTACCGCAGTGCCTTATGAAAGGAAGACCCAACTGCTCATCCACAAGCCAGAGATCACGTGGTTCATGGTCTCTGATCTAATCCTTGGCGCTCCAGCATCGTCCCCTAGCTTCACTCTCCAGCTCCCTAGCACTGTACTAACTGACATTCATTTACCTGAGCAGATTTCTAGTCCAATCAGCAGTATTCAAGAGATGTTTCAGAAGTTTCTAAGAATTACTCTCTGGTGCTCAACACTCCAAATGATTCACATCTAAGGAATATGACCCTTTTACTGCCACATGTCCTGACCTCCATTTTGTTGACCTGGGGTTCTTCCTAGATTTTCCACTGAGCACCAGTGCCTAACTGACTGGAGGACTGCTGCAGTCCCCTGGCCCTTGTTACTGAGGTCCCCGCATACCTGTGCTCCAGCAGGTCCTGGTTATCCTTGGGACAATTTTCTAACATGGATCCATGCCTGATGCACTATAGGCCCCTAATAGCTGTGATCAGAAAGGGAAGGGGCTGGAGATGGAGACAAATCCACGAATCCAGGTAATATAGAAAGCTAAGGTAATTCACTCAATGATTGATTACCAAATGCTACATGCTTTCGCATCCCTGTAGAAGAGTTTGCTTTAGAGCCAGCAGGTACCTTCCTGGGATCTGCCCCAGAAAATTTGCAATTGAGAGCTGCTAAAAGGATAAGGATCTATTCACTCTGAAGCTCATGTCACACTCGTCTGTCATTACCCATGGACATAGGCTCAATATCTTCAGGTGTTTTTTTCTGATGCTCACAGTCTAAATGTATTCCTTGATAATTTTTTTTTATTGTACTTTAAGTTTTAGGGTACATGTGCACAATGTGCAGGTTTGTTACATATGTATCCATGCGCCATGTTGGTGTGCTGCACCCATTAACTCGTCATTTA
>NW_026652284.1:118178144-118205487 GCF_009828535.3 Hylobates moloch
TGAGTGACCTACAAAGGGACTTAAACTCCCATACAATAATAATGGGAGATTTTAACACCCCACTGTCAACATTAGACAGATCAATGAGACAGAAAATTAACAAGGATATCCAGGAATTGAACTCAGCTCTGCATGAAGTGGACCTAATAGACATCTACAGAACTCTCCACCTAAAATCAACAGAATATACATTTTTTTCAGCATGACACCACACCTATTCCAAAATTGACCACATAGTTGGAAGTAAAGCTCTCCTCAGCAAATGTAAAAGAACAGAAATTATAACAAACTGTCTCTCAGACCACAGTGCAATCAAACTAGAACTCAGGATTAAGAAACTCACTCACAACCACTCAACTACATGGAAACTGAACAACCTGCTCCTGAATGACTATTGGGTACATAATGAAATGAAGGCAGAAATAAAGATGTTCTTTGAAAGCAACGAGAACAAAGACACAACATACCAGAATCTCTGGGACACATTCAAAGCAGTGTGTAGAGGGAAATTTATAGCACTAAATGCCCACAAGAGAAAGCAGGAAAGATCCAAAATTGACACCCTAACATCACAATTAAAAGAACTAGAAAAGCAAGAGCAAACACATTCAAAAGCTAGCAGAAGGCTAGAAATTTCTAAAATCAGAGCAGAACTGAAGGAAATAGAGACACAAACAACCCATCAAAAAATTAAGGAATCCAGGAGCTGGTTTTTTGAAAAGATCAACAAAATTGACAGACCGCTAGCAAGACTAATAAAGAAGAAAAGAGAAGAATCAAATAGATGCAATAAAAAATGAAAAAGGGGATATCACCACCGATCCCACAGAAATACAATCTACCATCAGAGAATACTACAAACACCTCTATGCAAATAAACTAGAAAATCTAGAAGAAATGGACAAATTCCTCAACAAATACACCCTCCCAAGACTAAACCAGGAAGAAGTTGAATCTCTCAATAGACCAATAACAGGATCTGAAATTGTGGCAACAATCAATAGCCTAACAACCAAAAAGAGTCCAGGACCTGATGGATTCACAGCCAAATTCTACCAGAGGTACAAGGAGGAACTGGTACCATTCCTTCTGAAACTATTCCAATTGATAGAAAAAGACGGAATCTTCCCTAACACATTTTATGAGGCCAGCATCGTCCTGATACCAAAGCCTGGCAGAGACATAACCAAAAAAGAGAATTTCAGACCAATATCCTTGATGAACATTGATGCCAAAATCCTCAATAAAATACTGGCAAACCGAATCCAGCAGCACATCAAAAAGCTTATACACCATGATCAAGTGGGCTTCATCCCTGGGATGCAAGGCTATTTCAACATGCACAAATCAATAAATGTAATCCAGCATATAAACAGAACCAAAGACAAAAACCACATGATTATCTCAATAGATGCAGAAAATTCAACAACCCTTCATGCTAAAAACTCTCAATAAATTAGGTATTGATGGGACGTATCTCAAAATAATAAGAGCTATCTATGACAAACCCACAGCCAATATCATACTGAATGGGCAAAAACTGGAAGCATTCCCTTTGAAAACTGGCACAACACAGGGATGCCCTCTCTCACCACTCCTATTCAACATAGTGCTGGAAGTTCTGGCCAGGGCAATCAGGCAGGAGAAGGAAATAAAGGGTATTCAATTAGGAAAAGAGGAAGTCAAATTGTGCCTGTTTGCAGATGACATGATTGTATATCTAGAAAACCCCATTGTCTCAGCCCAAAATCTCCTTAAGCTGATTGGCAACTTCAGCAAAGTCTCAGGATACAAAATCAATGTACAAAAATCACAAGCATTCTTGTACACCAATCACAGACAAACAGAGAGCCAAATCATGAGTGAACTCCCATTCACAATTGCTTCAAAGAGAACAAAATACCTAGGAATCCAACTTACAAGGGATGTGAAGGACCTCTTCAGGGAGAACTATAAACCACTGCTCAATGAAATAAAAGAGGATACAAACAAATGGAAGAACATTCCATGCTCATGGGTTGGAAGAATCAATATTGTGAAAATGGCCATACTGCCCAAGGTAATTTATAGATTAAATGCCATCCCCATCAAGTTACCAATGACTTTCTTCACAGAATTGGGAAAAACTACTTTAAAGTTCATATGGAACCAAAAAAGAGCCCACATCGCCAAGTCAATCCTAAGCCAAAAGAACAAAGCTGGAGGCATCATGCTACCTGACTTCAAACTATACTACAAGGCTACAGTAACAAAAACAGCATGGTACTGGTACCACAACAGAGACATAGATCAATGGAACAGAATAGAGCCCTCAGAAATAATGCTGCATATCTACAACTATCTGATCTTTGACAAACCTGACAAAAACAAGAAATGGGGAAAAGATTCCCTATTTAATAAATGGTGCTGGGGAAACTGGCTAGCCATATATAGAAAGCTGAAACTGGATCCCTTCCTTACGCCTTATACAAAAATTAATTCCAGATAGATTAAAGACTTACATGTTAGATCTAAAACTATAAAAACCCTAGAAGAAAATCTAGGGAATACCATTCAGGACATAGGCGTGGGTAAGGACTTCATGTCTAAAACACCAAAAGCAATGGTAACAAAAGCCAAAATTGACAAATGGGATCTAATTAAACTAAAGAGCTTCTGCACAGCAAAAGAAAATACCATCAGAGTAAACAGGCAACCTACAAAATGGGAGAAAATTTTTGCAACCTACTCATCTGACAAAGGGCTAATATCCAGAATCTACAATGAACTCTAACAAATTTACAAGAAAAAAACAAACAACCCCATCAAAAAGTGGGTGAAGGACATGAACAGATACTTCTCAAAAGAAGATATTTATGCAGCCAAAAAACACATGCCAAAATGCTCATCATCACTGGCCATCAGAGAAATGCAAATCAAAACCACAGTGAGATACCATCTCACACCAGTTAGAATGGCCATCAGTAAAAGGTCAGGAAACTACAGGTGCTGGAGAGGATGTGGAGAAATAGGACCACTTTTACACTGTTGGTGGGACTGTAAACTAGTTCAACCATTGTGGAAGTCAGTGTGGCGATTCCTCAGGGATCTAGAACTAGAAATACCATTTGACCCAGCCCTCCCATTACTGGGTATATACCCAAAGGACTATAAATCATGCTGCTATAAAGACACATGCACACATATGTTTATTGCAGCACTATTCACAATAGCAAAGACTTGGAACCAACCCAAATGTCCAACAACGATAGACTGGATTAAGCAAATGTGGCACATATACACCATAAAAAATGATTCTGTCCTTTGTAGGACATGGATGAAATGGAATCATTCTCATAAATATCCCTCATGTTCTCACTCATAGGTGGGAATTGAACAATGAGAACTCGTGGACACAGGAAGGGGAACATCACACTCCGGGGACTGTTTTGGGGTGGGGGGAGGGGGGAGGGACAGCATTAGGAGATATACCTAATGCTAAATGACGAGTTAATGGGTGCAGCAAAACAACATGACACATGGATACATATGTAACAAACCTGCACATTGTGCACATGTACCCTAAAACCTAAAGTATAAAAAAAAAAAGATATGTCCCTCATCACATATTTATAAAACAGTTCGATACACAAGGTCTTGTCTAAATCACATGGAATCCATGAGAGATTCCTGGGGCAAATATTATAACCCTCAAACTTGAAACTGGGCCATTTGGAATTCCCATAGAACCATGTTTACCTTTCTCTTAACATTTAACAGACTCTAAGCTGTTGGTGATACTTTCATAGCAGGTCATAAGCTGCTAGAGAATAGAACCCATATTTTATTATCCTTTGTAACCCCAGCATCCTATCCTGGGGTTGGTCAGCAAGCAGGCAATTCTAAATGTTTTTTAAATCTGAACTTAATACTTTTGAAAGACTTTCCACATAATACAACTTACGGCAGTATTCCTTCTGTAACAAGTGCTTATGTCAGGGAGTAATTTTCTTTTTTTTCCCTCTCTTTTTACCCTGCCCCCACCAAAGACTAAAAGGCACAAGAATCAAATCAGAGACAAAGAAAAATATTTCGAAAAGCTTTTAAGAAATTGTGATCCAAATAGTTTTCCTAATGAAGACCTGAGACATCTGTGAAATCCTGAGTAATGAGCTCATTCTGCCTGGTAACTAAGGAGGCAGCGTGTACTCCAGCAGGTCAGAAATACATCCATATGTTCACATTTCTCAGCATCTGGGCACTCCTATGCTGAAACCTAGAATAGCAGAGTCAGGAAGGAATTGGAGAGCATGTGTTCCAGAGCCCATTTCATGCTCAGGCGATGGGGATCCAATGAGGACGCCTGGGGAATATGTTCAGGTTCACAAGTCAGAGCCAGACCGAAGATGAGAACTCCTCACCCTTAGGGGTCAGAGGAAAATATTTCCAGTTTTAAGCTTTCACTTGTGGTTCATGTTGCTTTCACCCTCTCTTACTTGAAAACAAACAAACAAAACATAAAATAAAAGGAGCAAAATTCTATTTCTGATGTTTCCACCTGGATGTGGGTCTGAAATAAATCAGATAAATTCTACTTCAAATTGTGGGGACCTAGCTGTCTCCAAACTTACTATTCAAGTCAGACAACAACAAGATCACAAGGCTACCAGAAATATGATTGGAATTTTGAAGTTCCCATCAAAAAGGCAGGACTGGGACCAAATCTCCAGACATTACTTGTCCTGCTTCTTGTAACACTATTAATTTCAGTTTGGTTTTGTTGAGCCCCTTACAGTAGAGGTCGTCTTACCCTCCCCATTTCTAAAAATCTCTAGGGAGGTGACTGAAGTCACATATGTATCCCTGGCCCCATGGAGACATGCCTATGGGTGGAAAGAATATTTAGATGGGCTTCAAAAGCTTTGTCCTCAATAAACTCTGCTCCACGACTGTCTCACCTTTGTCTGCTCTCCTTACATGGCTTCTCATTCCCTCCAACTAATGTTTCCTTCATGCATGCCCTGGGGACGTGTACCACGCACTATCCTCTGTAGCATGCACTATTCTTCCTCTACCTCATCACATCGATCTTTCATTTAGCCTGGTGATCTTAGATTCACCTCACTGTAACTGACCTCTGATGAGGATCCTTTTGTCACAAATGCTTCAGACACAATGAGAAGGTTGCAGCTCTCCACATAAGCAAACCTCCTCCTCATATCTAGGACTGTGCACATGGAATAAGATGTGCCCCCAAATCAATACACCGTCACCTCCTGAAACTGATCCTCATTCTACAGTCTCAGCTTCGATGGAACTTTCTCCCTGAAATATTCCCGGGCTTCCTAAAGTTGAATCATCTTTTCTGTATTCCCATACATATCATTGTTCCCTCTCCTTTGGCTGTAATTAATACACTGGATTAAACCAGCCCATTTATACGTGTGTGTCTCCAAATTTAACCCTAAAGTATTTGAGGTGAGTAACTGGGTATTTTTTCAAGGTATTTCCAGAACCTCTTAAAGTATCCATGACATTAATAAATATTAAATAGCCAAATGACACAGTTGGAATTCATTCCAAGATCTTCAATTTGATAGCTGAGCATTTATTAAATAAATATTTTAATGCTTATTTTGTACCAGGTAGAGGTTCCTTCCCAGGGAAAAAGCACAGAGAAAAGCAGAGGAGAATCCTCTCTTGGAGATTCTATTGCAGAACGAGGGAGGCATGAGACAGATAAGAAACAAGGAAAGAAAAAACAAATAACTCATGGAGAAAAGTTAAGAAAAGGATGAGTTGTATTAATGCTATAAAACAGAATAGCATGACAGACTGGTGAGGTGAGGCAGAAAATGCCACTTCAGACAGGATGTTCTGTGAAAGCTACGTGAAAACCTGGCATAGCCCATATAGCAATCTGGGAGAAGTGTCCCTCCAGGCCAGGAGGTGAACAAACAAGGGCCCTTGGGCTGAAACCTCATGAGTCAACTTTTTCAAAGAATAGAAATTAAGCCAGAGTGGTGGAGCACAGGAAGCTCCACTTTCAAACAGCTTCCATGTTTGGAAGGACCAAGGACAGTGAGATGGATCTTTGATTGGGCAATGGACTTCTTGGCCATGGCCAGGAATTTGCAGTTATTATAAGTAAAATTCAAGCTCTTGATAGCTTTTCATCACTGCTGTGACACAACCTAAACCATAGTCTGAATCATCCACCTGGTTTCTGGTGAAATATGGGATCTAGGTAGCTCAGAGGGAAGTAGGGCTTCTGTAGTTGTCCAAGTAAGAGATGATGTTGACCTAAGCCAGTGGGTTAACAATGGCAATGCAAATAAATAGACACATAAGACTTGCTGGCAGATTTGTATTTTGGAGTGAAACAAAGAAAATAATCAAGAAAACCTGTTGTTTTGTGTTTGGCTAACTGGGTGTGTGGTAAGCAGTTTACCGAGAAAGAAATGGAAAAGAGTTTTATCAACAAAAATCAGTAATTCTATTTTTGGCCTTTAAAGTTTAGTGTAAGTTCATACGCGATGTTCAACTGTCATACAGGAGATTTTCTAAATGAGTCTGGACTTCAGGAGACTGGTCAGCACTGAAGAGAGAAATCTGGAGTCTTGAGTAGATATGATTCTACTTTATGACATAAGACTGGATGAGAGAGAATGTTATAGAGAAAAGATACTCAGAACTGAGCTCTTGGCACTTCAAAATAGAATTTCAGAGGAAACAGCACCAATGAGTAAAAGGAAAATAAAGGGCTGACGAAGAAGTACTCGTGGAAACAAACTATGTCAACAAGGTGGGCATGATAGGAACAAGTCATGGAAAAAAATGGCAGCTACCATTTATAAGCATTTCCTCACTGGCCATTAGTGATTGTGAGAGATGCCATATCCTACTCAGACTGCAGGAGTTGATCTCTGCATTTGCCAAAAATGGAAAGTACTGGTCCTCTTCCTACCTCAATAGCGGCCTCTTCCTCATTTTCCTGGTATCTAAACCTTGGAGTACCCAAAGCTCGTAGCTCTGGCTTTTTGTTCAGTCTATTTCCAGAATTTTAATGTCCTCTAGAAGATGAGAACTTTCTCACTAAAATCTATTAACCCTGATTCCAATAAAGAGCTAACAGGGAACAGCTCTATTTTGATATTTCACAGTAACTCAAGCTCAAAATACCCAAATCTGAAATGGTAGTTTCAGAAGATCTAGCATGGAGCTAATGAAGCTGAAGCTTCAGGACCATCACTTGCACTGATTCCTTCTAACTTCCAGTAGCTAATTGAGAGTTTCTGTTGTTGTTGTTTTTTAAGAGAGCTGCCAAATTCTGCAAACTTTATGTCCCACAGGATCTGGATTCACTACTGCTTGTTTTCTCCTCCCTGGCTCCATTCACTATCCCAATTAGTGGTAACTCCATCCTCCTAGATGGTAAACCAAAAAAATCTTGAAATAACTTAGCATTTCTTTATTTCTCCCACATTTCGTGTATTATCCAATCCACTAGTAAAGTCTACCCACTCCATCTTCAAATTGTCCTCAGAATCTTGTCTTCATGGCTATCACCCTAGTTTCAACCACTGTCTACCACCTGAGAAATTTAAAAGCTTCCTCACTGGGCACCTGCCTCCTCTTTTACTCTGCTTTGTTCTATTTGCAACAACATCTGGAACATTCCTTCTTCATTTAAGGTCATATCATAGCATGTCTATGCTCAAGATCACTAATGATGTTCTCATCTCAGAGTAAACATTGAAGTCATCATTATGGGCTCAAGGCCTATATATGGTCAGCTCCAGGCCACCCTCCCCATGTCTTCCCCTACAACTGTCTCCTGTTCTCACTCCACTCCAGCAACACTAACCCCCTTTGCTGTTCCTTGTTTCTGTCATAGGACCCCCAACCTTACTCCCTAGCTCTGCAATCCTAGGATCCCCAAACTTACTCCCTAGCCCTGCAATCCCTCCCCCTTCCCCAACACAGACACTCAGGCATGGATCATTCTCTCTGTCTGCTCAAATGTCACCTTATCAGAAAGCTTCTGTAGCTGCCCTCTCAAAGGAGTATACACAGTTCCTCTTTTCTGCAGGACACTCTATCTGCCTCTTCTGCTCTACCTCTTTGTCAATGTATTTTTACCCTGTGACTACACAGAATGCAATTATTTGTCTATGTTCTCTCATCCCTCAACTAGAATATTACTATGAATACAGGGACTTGTCTTTCCTTTATTTTTAACAGTACTGTATTCTTCATACTATGCCCTTGAAAAGCATTTGATAAAGGTGGAATAGGTTGTAAGCAATTTCAATAAGTTAAGTACAATGTGTGCCAATGTGCCATGTAAGCTCTTAAACCCTTTGTACGTGAAAGTGGCCATTTTCAGTGAATCCAGCCTGTATCTTATAATCTCCAGACAGAGAAGCCGTTTCTCTCCGGGTTCTGTGTTCTGTCCTTTTCTCTTCCCAGGGCTCTCTCTGTGTTACGAATCTCAAGCTTTTAAGCTTTCTACTTTTCTCCCAAAACATCGAGCTCTGAGAAATTAATATGATAATCATTTATTCACCCCTTGGTGTGCATTTATGTCAGTGAGGTGCCTGCCTCTCACAGAGATAAATGCATTATACACCTCGAGTTTAGTGTGAAATAAAATGCTCTGTCTTCTGATAAAAGATTTTATGTTTTTTCTCTTTTAAAGCAGCAGCAGCAGCAGTTTGGAGAGGTTCATTTAAAACAAGGCAGAATTCCCTACTGCCCTAAAAGCCTCAACTTGGAAAACAGCATGGTGAATGGGAGAAAACCAGGCCTGGGGACTGAGGGGGTGCTGTGGCTCTCATCTTCATAAGAAGAGAGGATGAGCACCAACTTACCCCAGCTTCTGTCCTTCATCTGTAACACATTTGCTGCTACAGACTGTGTCTGTATAGAGAAGAGAGAAGACGCAAAGCTCTTCTTCCAGTCCTTGAAGTCTGCAGCCCGGGTGTCTGCAGAGGACAATGCCTTGTTCTTTAAGATGCCCAGCATGGCACTGCAGTACATCTATAAAAAATGCAAGTGAGATAAAATATAAAAATAGGAATTAAAAATTAAACACAAGATAATAGAAGGAAAATAATTATGCAATGTGAAAAAATGCAAGAATGTAAAAAATGTAAGGAAATATTTTAATTGGAAAAATAAAGCAAAATAATGTATAAATATAGAAAAATTAAGAAAAGAATCAACAAACTAGAGAAAAATGGAAGTATATAAATCTTAGATAAAATTAAAAATCATAGGCTAATCTATGAAAAGCAAAAGGAAAGAAAGTGCTGACAAAAAATAACCCAAAAGAGAAAGTAAAGAAAAAATAAGGGAGAAAGAAAGTCAAGAAAAGAAAATGTAAAGAAACAGAAATAATGTTAAGAAAAAGAAAAAAATTAGAAGGGGATGTGGATGAATGAAGGCAAAAAAAAAAGGGAAAGAACAGAGAAAGTGAAAATTAAGGAGAGAGGGAGGCAAAGGAAATCATTAAAATCAAAAGAAAAAATAATTACTAAGGAAAACAAATTAGAAAATAAAAATGTAGTTAAGGAAGAAAGAAAAGTAAGAAAGGAATGTAAACAATGAGAAAACAAATGCAAGTGATCAAAAGTCGTAAGACACAAAAGTAAAAGAAAAAATAAAAGAAACCTAAGAAAGGAATAGAAATACCAAAAGCAAAATAGAACGTGAAAATAATACAGACAGTAAAGAAAATCATGATTAAGTAAAAACTGGAAAATAAGGTAAAAAAAAAATAAAGCAAAGAAATCAAGTGAAGAAAGAAAAGGAAGTATGGATGTATGGACTCCCTCTGGACAGGAGAAGGAGGCACCCCTGCTTTACTGTGACAACATGAGTGATCTGCCTGGAAATGAGACTGCTGGGCAGAAATGGAGAAAACATGGGGTTTTGATGAGTGAACGCAGTTCCCCAAAAGCCTTTCTTCCAGTTACACTTTCGGACTGGTGAGGGTGAGCTATTAATAATATTATTTAATCCCCAAATTACAGGTGCATCATATCTTGAACAAGATCAGGGACATAGGAGTGTACTGTGGAAGATGATGATGAGAGAGAAGAGGATAAAGAACTAAAAGTTAAGAATCAGACCGGGCACGGTGGCTCACGGCTGTAATCCTAGCACTTTGGGAAGCCAATGTGGGTAGGTCACTTGAGGTCGGGAGTTTGAGACCAGCCTGGGCAACATGGTGAAATCCTGTGTCTACCAAAAAATACAAAAATTAGCCAGGCGCGGTGGTGCACACCTGTAGTCCCAGCTACTCAGGAGGCTGAGGCAAGAGAATCACTTGAAATCAGGAGGCAGAGGTTCCAGTGAGCTGAGACCACACCACTGCACTCCAGCCTGGGCAACAAAATGAGGCCCTGTCTCAAAAAAAAAACAAAAAAAGAAAAAACAAGAATCATAAATTTAAAGCTAATGAACATAACAATGGCAAATAAAAGATAATAAAGCCATATGCTAAAAATACAAAATAACTAAAAATGAATGAATTTGTGAAGAAGAAAAATAGGTAGACAGAAAGACAGGGTGGAAGGAAGAAAGGAAAGGAGGAAAAATACTATACCAAGGAAAAGAGAGCAAATTTTAAAGAAAACAGAACAATAAAAAAAGAAAAACTAGTAAGTTGTACTTGAAATCTGGCTATTTCATTGAAACACCTTTACTATTATGTATGAAGAATCAATAACATGGACAGGGAAGAAAGAAGTTATAATTATCTTTCAAAAGCTCTTATTTCTCCTGTCTTGGTTAAGGTATGAAGCATCTGCAAAAAGTCCTGGAAAAGTGTCGAGATAGAATTACCTTTCTGAATCATTATTTCTTTTGCAGCAATACACCCACTCCCCCTGAATAATAAAGTTATGGAAATGAATGATAGAGCCAACCTGAGGAAATTAATCAGCAAGCCTGGGAATACAATTTGGGTCTCCTCAACAATATTCCAACTTAATTGAAAACAAGGACAGTTAGGTTGGTTTTTGGTGGTTTTATGTCTTTAATATGTAATTTTTATAAATGAAAGCTTCATATTTACACTTTGGGGGTGATAGTTACAGAGTACTTGGTAAGTTTTACTGCAAGGACATGTAGTAATGTATATGCCAGCCTCTTATATGACAACTATTGAATTTCCATTTTCAACTCTTTTAAAATATAAACATGTGGATTGCATACTCCTATGTTTTGCATTGCTTGTGAAATGTTGAGAAGGCATTGTATAGACAAATGCAGCATGACATTAATCCAAGTACATGATCCCCCTTCTGCTTGCCCCTAACTTCCCATTGCAGCCTGATGGTACATATGTGTGAGTTTATTCTTTGTGATCTCTGCAGAACATCATCTAATATCACAGGGACACTCTCAGAAGAAGACCACGAAAGGTTATGTCCTTTGGAGTCAATATTGAGGTTCCCTACCACACTGGAAAAAAACAGACCTCAGACAATGGATTGCTAACCACATCTCACTGAAAGCACCATCAGAGAAACATGTGACAAAGACATGGAGATCAACGTGCTACTCTGAATTATCTCTGCATTTCCCCAAGACTGTCCTGAAAGACCGGCAATGGAGAATAGTTGTACCAGGAGTGGAGTGGTCAGATGTGTCTGTCTTTGTCATACATTGTTAGCAGTTTTGGTTGTTTCTCAATAAACATTTTTAAAATTTATTTTCCCTAAATTGTTCACTGTTCACATTCATCCATTTATCCACTTACTCAATAATTATTTTTTGAGTATCTATTCTGTGGTGAAATTAAAGACCAAAGTAGGGGATAGAGAAGTAAAGTTGAGATCACTGGGCTTTATTACTTTTTAAAGCCAGGGGATAGCAATGACGTCAACTTGAGAATCAGTTACAATAGCAACCAGTAAAGGATAGCACTGGCTTTAA
The DNA here is from genome assembly GCF_009828535.3 of Hylobates moloch. Classification (NCBI taxonomy): domain Eukaryota; kingdom Metazoa; phylum Chordata; class Mammalia; order Primates; family Hylobatidae; genus Hylobates; species Hylobates moloch. Next base: position 118,190,070 of record NW_026652284.1, read on the forward strand.
ACAAAAATAAACTACCAGAATATATTTTCTGATTTATCTGTGTTTCTGATGAGGACATCCATTTATCTATTTTAAATGAAGTGTTGCTAGATACCCACCAGTTTTCAAGAATCTAACCACTGGGTAAATAAAAGGAAAAAATGGGAAATTCTGACACAAGAGTGAAATATGAATGAGTGAACATACAGAGCTATGAGGTTCTCATACTTGTAGGATGGCGTTTCTGTTGATCTTGGTTGAAAGGTCAGTTACAGCCCATTATGAGTAAAGATATGTGGATGGAGAAATCTAGAAGAGCAGAGATAAATAATATCTAGGTGTTTTAGGAGGCTTGAAGCATGGCACAGGAATCTGGTCATGGTGCTTTTTAAATAATGAACCATCTATCAAAAAAGAAAATGATCTGTGTGCAGTGACTCCCACCTGTCATCTCATCTACTTGGGAGGCTGTGGTGGAAAGATCACTAGAGCCCAGGAGTTACAGTTCCAGACCAGTCTAGACAACATAGCGAGACCACATTTCTTTTTTTTTTTTTTTTTTTTTTTTTTTTTTTGAGACAGAGTCTTGCTCTGTTATCCAGGCTGGAGTGCAGTGGCACAATCTCGGCTCACGGCAAGCTCCGCCTCCCGGGTTCATGCCATTCTCCTGACTCAGCCTCCCGAGTTGCTGGGACTACAGGCACCCGCCACCATGTCCGGCTAATTTTTTGTATTTTTAGTAGAGGCGGGGTTTCACCATGTTAGCCAGGATGGTCTTGATCTCCTGACCTCGTGATCCGACTGCCTCGGCCTCCCAAAGTGTTGAGATTACAGGCGTGAGCCACCGCGCCCAGCCATGAGACCACATTTCTAAAAGAAAAGAGAGAAAGAGAGAGAGAGAGAGAGAATGCCACTTGAGAAGATGAACGTCAAACACATCATATGGTTTTCAACTGATATGTGATGGTATTGAAATTAAAAATAATTGAGGAGTATATGGTCATATCAAGAATTACAAAATGTTTGTGAAAATGAGTCTCTCCAATTAATTCTTGATTCCAAATATTGATTCCCAAAACGTAGTCACAGTAGATAAGAGATTAATAAAACATTTAGGATTCTTCACAATAAATGATCATTATTTTCTTCTCTCTCTCTCTCTCTCTCTCTCTCTCACTCTTTTAAGAAACAGCGTCTTGCTCTGTTACCCAGGCTGGAGTACAGTGGCATCATGATAGCTCACTGCAGTCTCAAACTCCTTGGCTCAAGAGAGCCTTCTGCCTCAGCCTCCCAAATAGCTAGAGCTATAGCTATGTGGCACCCCCACACACAACTACATTTTTAAACAAAATTATTTGTAGAGACAGAGTCCTACCATCTTGTCCAGGCTGGTCTTGAACTCCTGGGCTCAAGCGATCCTCCCTCCTTGGCCTCCTAAAATGTTGGGATTATAAACATGACCCACCACATCCAGCCACAAAAGATCACTATTTTCTAAACTAGTCCAGGTTTCTAATGCTGATATTGATACCTTCCCTTATTGAGCCCCATCAATAGTTTTTGCTTTGGTTCCTAGTACTCTAATATGCTCTTAAATCACTAGGATCCTCAGCCTCTTTATAAGTAAACTCTGTATTTTATTTAAAACACCCTACTTTCTGATGCCAAAACCTTAAAGAAAGGGAAGGGGCAGGAACAGCAGAAGCAATGCATCAAGATTTCTTGATAAAGTTCCCTTCCTTACATCAAGGAAACAACTTAAGACACACGGAGAGTGGATTAATATAATTGAATCCCAGTCCATAAATTCTCTTTCACATCTTACTTTCCATGTTTAAAAGCGCTTTCTTCTCTTGAATTTAGCAAAGGTTTATAACAGATGTGCATTATAAGAAGAGGGAAGGTTTGGATTCTCCCAGGAGTAGACTTCAAATCAGGGATGCAAATGCAAGTTTTTATTTGGAAGCTGTAGAGAGCCAGGACAGGACAGTGGGAACAGGAGGAGAGAGTAAAGGATGAGTTAGCAAGTCGCTCTGGACAACTGGTGCTTAGTCCCGTGGAGAAACTATTTCATCTGAAGGCCAAGCAACTCTAAATTCATTTTTCTTCTTTTGTTCTTCCAAATGTATCCATTTTTTAATTTGACAGGTAAAATTTTTAGTATCATGTACAACATGATGTTTTGAAGTATATATGACATTGTGGACTGGTTAAATCATACTAATTCACATATGCATTAACTTGCATAGCCATCATTTTTGTGGTGAAAAAGCTTAACATCCCTCTCTTAGCATTTTTCAAGAAATATGTCTTTATATAACAACTCATACCATCACTTGCTTGAGGGCGGCTGTGGGGCCTGCCATTCTACTGGGCGTGCAGCTCTGTAGAAATCCCTGTCAAAGCAATTAAGGTGCTGGTAGTTGGAAGTCAGTCAATAAGAGTACACTGAAGTGATAAGGTCTGGGGAATAAGGGCAGGACAAGCATAACCTGTGCAACAAAATCATCTCATAAAAACACCACCACCAACGCCAATGCATCATCTGCTTGGAGCACATCCTTGATAGGATTTTTCCTGCAAAACCTCCAGGCTTCTGAAGCACCCTTTGAGCAAGAAATGTTTTTCTCATTTACAGAAAAGGAAGTTGTCGTAGAGGGAGGAGATGACTGTTCCAGAGGCAACAGCTGTTATGTGACAGGATTAAGTCAAAATCAAAGTTTCTATCACTAGATTCCTTAAACTTTACATAGATGAGAAAGTGTGATGATGAAGATTATCTGTGGAGAGGATATGAGAAGAAAAAGCTGAAGTCATCGCTAGAGACAATGCTGTGGCCAGTGGGTCTGTCCTACTGAGGCCTGGGTGGCTAATCTGGAGCCCTCCCCCAGGTCAGAGCCATCACCGCAAGCCAGAACCTGAAGTAGAGCACGGCCCTCTAGCACCCTCCTCGACCTCTGCCTCCAGGTGGGCACTTCCCCGAAACTTCCCTAGGCCTCCTTCCAAAATATACAGGTCTCCTGTGTTTTCAAGACTTTACTGCTTTTTCAATGAGAAAGCGGTCAACAAAAACTAAAAAGGATGAGAAAGTTACAAACTTTACACAGGTTTTATAGTTGCTATCTTTGGTTTACAATATACTAGTATTCATTGAATATAGTAAGATATTCAATTATAGGATATATTAGTAGTATTTAAAGTAAAAATATTTAAAGATCATGGTGTATTCGGGACAAAAAATTACTAGGCACTTTTCTTCAATCAGCCTACAGTTCTCTCATCAGCCTTTTACAATGCTGAAGCAGGACCTGTTAGCAGAACCATGCCCTCCAATTTAGATCCTAATTTTGCCCCGGTCCATACCAAAGCCTGCGGCAAGGTAGACTACACCCTTTAGAAATAAGTGGCAGAAAGTTACCCTGTATCACTCCATGCCAACAGAATATTGCATTTTTGAAATTTTATTTTACCCTACTTACAGAGAGCTCACCTGTTACCATTTCCTGAAGGTTGACCTAAGACATAAGATGTCTGGGTGGAATTCAAAGGACTTTATTAGTCGTCGTAAAGCAAGCAACATTGTCATCAGCATATTAGCCTTGGTTTCCACTGTTCCCAATCCCAAGGGAGACGGAAGCATAATATGGCCCAGATAAATGCCACACATCGGTGGGTTTGCGTCACAGCTGAACAACACTGGGTTTAGGGAATCTACAAGTTTTTTAGCAAACAAACAGTAAACTGGGCTATTTGTGTAGGAGGAGCAAGACTACTAGCTGCGCAAACAACACTGAGATATGGCCTGGGTAGGAAGCTCTCAGAGCCCTGTGGTCTTGGTACAACCAGAATCACACAGTGGAACACAACAACCCAAACTTACTTTTTCCAAATGAATTCTGCCAATATAGAGATTCTATCATATGTAACTTGGAGAATTATTTCTTTATACCACAAAATACAATTTATGCTGCGTACAGAGTAACAAAAGAACAGAAATGTTCACTTACCTCAATTAATGAACAAGATAACGTTTCATGCAATATATTCAATACAATATATCATAATTTAATAAAATAAAGCTTGAATAACTGCTGATTGTTGTTGGCTTTTTTTGGCAGAACTTTATATAGATGGTGTAGGGTAGTCCTCTATAATCTACATGTCATCTAAATATATAATCTAAAGGGCGCTGTCTGTGTTGCCAGGGCATATTAACAATGTGTTTGTCTTTCTGAGAGAATAGGAAAGTCATAGGCAATCCCCTTTAAAAAACGGTATATAAAATCTTAAAAAGCTCAAAGAAAGGTATTTTTTTTAAGTGATTTTCACAAAGTCAAAGAATCTTAACGTAGGTGCTCAGTTCCTTTAGGTTTTACTTTTATTCAATCATCCATTCAACAAAAACGTATCAAGAGCTCAGACTGTTCCTGCATAAAAAGAGTGCAAGTCATTCGACTTGTGGCAGGGGCACTTACTCAGCATGGCTTAACATAAAATCAACCCTTGCATTAGCAAATTGAACCACTAGAAGCATAACTGTTTTCAGAGTGAGTATGACAGACAAAGGTCTTGTCTCCAAGATACCAAGCATCTAGAATAGAATCTAAATGACAAAATGGATTGTGTTTCCCAGACTTCTCAATATGACATGTAGCAGAAGACAATGAGAAGCTTGAGGATTCATGGAAGAACTGTGTGTGTCACATTCCATGCCAAAATGCACACTCACACATACCCCATAACTTCCTACATTTATCTATGACATTAACTACCTCTTCCACACCTCACCTTTATTGTAAAAAGACAGTCAAGTGGAAGGAAGAATCCCAATAGATATTTCACCAATGATAGAAAGGGCTTCCTTGTATTTAGTGGATAAGGGAAAGAGGTCATGCAAGAGGGTAGATAAGACATCTGAAATTTAGTTGCTTTCTTATTCCTGGCAATAGCAACAGTAAATATCTACATAGAGCATCTCCATTTGCACATCCATCTCATCTGAATTTTAGAGTAACCCTGTGAGATATGTATTAACATATGACCCATAGTATAGATCAGAAAACCGTGACATTGTCCCAAAACCACTTGGGAAGTGATGGGAGCACAAATAAGACTCAGATGTTCTGCTTCCTGAGTCTGGTCTCATTCATTGAATTGAAGGACTTGGATGCAGGTTGAAAAAACTTGGACTAAGGTTGAGGCTGATGTTCACCTGTTTGGGAAGTCAGGGTTGTCCATCTGATAAGAGGAGTAACTGACAACAAATAACCATCGCCTTTTCTGCCTGTACAATATATAGTGAGTTGCTGAGATACTGTCTCATTCACTCAATTACTTGACACTTGCTATCACTCAGTAGGGCAAAGAGAACTTGCATATATCACCTCACTTGACAAAACAATTTAACCGAGAGCCGGGCGTGGTGGCTCATGCCTATAATCCCAGCACTTTGGGAGGCCGAGGTGGGTGGATCACCTGAGGTCAGGAGTTCAAGACCAGCCTGACTAACACGGTGAAACCCCGTCTCTACTGAAAATACAAAAATTAGCCAGGTGTAGCGGCAGGGGCCTCTAATCCCAGCTGCTTGGGAGGCTGAGGTAGGAGAATTGCTTGAACTCGGGAGGCGGAGGTTGCAGTGAGCCGAGATTGTGCCATTGCACTCCAGCCTGAGCGACAGAGTAAGACTCCGTCTCAAAAATAAATAAACAAATAATTAATTGAGAACCAAAGAGGTCAAATTGGCAAAAGGTCACCCTGCTGGGAAACGTTACGAGGTGGACGGCTTTAGAATGTAAGGCAAATCCTCTCCTTTACCTAGGAGGGAAAAATCCCTCCCACCATCCCATTCTATATTTTCCTCCCCTCTCCTCTTCTTCCCTCCTTTTCTTCCCCTTCTGTCCCCTCCTTCCCTCTTCCTCCTCCCCCTTTCCTCCTTCTACTATTTCTTTTCCTTTTCCTCCTCCCACACATACGCAACACACAGACACATCTCATAAGGCAAGAGAGAGCGATGACTGGCACATTTTTAAGGCAATTATTCTAATATATTATTAACTTCAAGAGGGCTCATCCCAGCCGTTTGAATTCTGGAACAGCTCCCTTCCTTCCAGACTTCACCCTCTTTAGCATTTCTTAATTTCACGGATAGCTCCTGCTCTGATTGAAAATGACAGTTTTTGAGGGCCAGAAGCTGTCTTTGCAATGATTTGATCTGTCTATATATATATATACAGGTCTCCACATGAGCTGGAGGCCAGGCTCTGTCCAGAGGTGCAGCCACAGAACACTTTGCCTTGCAGAGTTATTTCTGTGTATCGAGTTCGTGTCTAATTTTCTGTAGCGAGTCTCAGGACTGAGAGAACGTACGTGTGTCTCCCTGAAGAAATATGTTAGAATCGTCGCCTGCCTTCAGGTACAGAATTGCATGACTTCAAACAGCACAGACGCTGGAACTCCATTTTGAAGATGAGAAGAAGAAAAAAAAAGCAGACGCAGATGTGGGCACTTATTTCAAAGAATCGAATAGTGAGATGTTTAAGCACCAAAATCAAAGACCATGGGAGGAAGCATCCAAACTCTGGGCTTCTGCTAAAAAATCCTTTTTCTTCCACAACAGAAAAAAGACAAAAAAAAAATAGTTGAAGACAGCATAACTCACTTTAAACTCATTTTGACTTATTTTGTAAGGAATTATGAAACTACTAGGAATACAGCTGAGGGCGGGCACGGCCTGCAGAAGGCACATTCTCTGTCCTCTACCTCCCCCAGGTGGTGGGGAGAGTGTCCTGCACAGACTTCCTGGCAGTGCACAGAAAGCTGAAGTCAATGCCTTAGGTCCCCGGAAGCAGTAGAGGAGGGAGGGAACCATTCGAACTTGAAGTGGGAAAAATCAAGGGAATTTTCCAGAGAGAATTCTGCATTCCAAACATTTCTCAAATACATCCCTTCCTTCTCCCTACTACACTGAACTGCTTCGAGTACTGGGAGTCTTTGGCCCGGACCGCTGCAGTAACTTGTCTCCTTGATAACCAACTCCTCTCCCTGTAGTCTGTTATTCAAACAGGCAAATCTTACTAAAAGAGAAAATGTGATCACGGAATGTCCTGCTTAAAAATCCTTCAAGATATAGGTTCCTTTAGAAAGCTTTTCTGAACTCCACACCCAGTGCTCAACGATGCAATAGTTATGCCATGTAACAAACTATCCCCCTACAGCAGTGTTTTACAAAGCAGTGATTTTATTTAGCTTAAGACAGTGCAGGCCATCCAGGTGATTCTTCTGGCCTGGGCTTCCTGATTCCTCTCTGCATGAAGAACTAAATACAAAATAATTTACGATGTGTTATAATAGTACAAACCACCTGGCCCACGGTAAGTCAGAGAAAAGGGAAAGAACCGGCAATTTTTTTCACATTGAAGAAATTGTGGAGAAACAAAAAGGACTTGAATTGGTCCTTATTAGTCAGGTTCAGGAACTGAGAATAACTTTGTCCCTGACACTCTGCTGAGAGCTTTTATGCCACGCGTCGTTTGAGACAGAGTCTCGCTCTGTTGCCCAGGCTGGAGTGCAGTGGCGCGATCTCGGCTCACTGCAAGCTCCGCCTCCTGGGTTCACGCCGTTCTCCTGCCTCAGCCTCTCCGAGCAGCTGGGACTAGGGGCGCTCGCCACCACGCCCGGCTAATTTTTTGTATTTTTTTAGTAGAGACGGGGTTTCACCGTGGTATCGGTCTCCTGACCTCGTGATCCACCCGCCTTGGCCTTCCAAAGTGCTGGGATTACAAGCGTGAGCCACCGCGCCTGGACTGAGAGCTTTGCATGAGCTGACTTAATACACTTTCCTTTAAATCTCCCAAGATAGGCACCACTTACCTTGTTTTACAGATGAAAAACTGAGTCCAAAAAGCTAAGAATTTTGCCTAAAATTACATACCAAAAAAAAAAAAAAATAGAACAAGCATTTGCAATTAGGTCCCTTTGACACTAAAACTCAAGAACTCTCCACTGCTTGACCTTTAGAAAAAAAACAGATGTTTGATTTATGGTAATGTATTTAATTTAAATCTCTAAAAATCACTGTACTTGTATTTGCTCTATATTGAGCATATGCTTCCTAAGGTCATTTCTACCATAAGCAGCACAGACTGGCTTGCTGTTAAAGAGAAGGATATTGGGGCCGGGCGTGGTGGCTCACGCCTGTAGTCCCAGCACTTTGGGAAGCTGAGGCGGGGGGATGACTTGAGGTCAGGAGTTCAAGACCAGCTTAGCCAACATGGTGAAACCCTGTCTCTACTAAAAATACAAAAATTAGCCGAGCATGGTGGTGGGCATCTGTAATCCCAGCTACTTGAGGGGCTGAGGCAGGAGAATCGCTTGAATCCAGGAGGTCGAGGTTGCAGTGAGCCAAGATAGCACCACAGCACTCCAGCCTGGGCAAAAGAGCAAGACTCTGTCAAAAAAAAAAAAAAAAGGAGAGAGGGAGAGAGAGGGCCACTGGGGTGAGGCAACATCTCTCACAGATCTTCAGCTGTGACTCTTCAGGACAAATGGCCATGGGGAAGTCACCTAACATTTCAGGGCCTCAAATTCTTACTTTTTGTGTGTGCGTACATTTCAATTTATTAAAACAGTGATACAATTGCCTACAGGGTTGCCTCAAAGATTAAACAAGATAAATGTGTGCAAAGAATCTAAAATCCTGCCTGAACATATACTGGCTACTTATAAAATGACATGTATTTTTATTATCATGATGTCAAATAGAAAATATTAGAAAAGGGTAACATTCTGAAAAGAGGATATACCCATTTGGGAAAATGATAAACATGAGAGATGGTAGGAAAAAAAGACATAGGTTGGAAAACTCCATGTACAATTAACAGTAATGATTCATTATGAGCTGTAAAACGGGACCATCATTTGCAACAAGAGAAACTAATTTTGTAATAGAGACAATTCCCCAAGCAGCTACTTCTGATGTTTTGAGTGGGATGAGTCACTTCAAAAATCATAGTGGAAAGTATTTTGGTCTTTTGGAAATATATTCTATCCCATTTACAAAGCACTGAAATTTTAGCTACAAGCTCCAGTTCACCTTGGCAAATAGAAGGCGCTCAAAACTGGCTGTTGAGTTGGACCCTAATGTCTGCATCTCCTAATTACTTATCAAATATGTGTTGAACAAATTAAACATTTATATTGCAACAAAGGAAATTGGCTCTAGCCACATATCGTCTACTTCCTATAGCAGAGCTAAGTATTTAATTGTTTCTTCTGTTTTTACTCCACAGATGTGTTTCATTTGGAAAAAAAAACAGGAATGTAAGAATGTAAGGTGTCATCAATGATTAGGCATTGGTGACTAGAATTGTATTTAGTGTATATATGAGCTATTGTGATATGAAAAGTTTAAATACCTGGTTTTAGTTAGAAGAGAGGATATCAAATCAGAATTCTCTATTGATAAGATACATTCTCTCAATTAATGCTTCAATATCTGGAGAGTGTGGGCCAAAAACCCAAATTCAGGAAGGAATTTCTTTCTTAAGATAATAGGTGGCAAATAGGCAGCTTAGAACATTTAATTGAAGATTTGCTGCATGTAAGACACAGTATATATAAGACATTTGGACAAGGCCTAATCCATCCTTCTCATTAGAGCACACCGTGATGGCTTGAAAATACAGGGTCTGGAGTCGGATGCTCTCACATCAAATCGTGACTCTAAACTTAGTATTTCTGAGATTATGAACAACCTGTCTTCTTTCTCTACACCTTTATTTCATCAACTGTAAAATGGGGAAAATATTGGAATCAAATTCATGGAGTTTTGTTGTAAGGGAGAAATGAAATACATGCTAAGTTTAGCACAATATTAGGCACATAAACAATTCTAATAGCTCTTAGCTATAAATATTGTAATACTCCCTATAGACTTTCAAAGGAATGCTGAGTTATAGTAATAGAAATCTGTATAATTCCATAAGCATGCCTCCTTAGATTATATCTTATTATTTTTATTACCCCTATCATTAACATTATTATCATTATGGTAAGTCATTGGTCTTATGAACTGAGGAATGAAGTTTGTGCTGACGTCAGCCATATAAAAGAGATAATACTAATAAGCTACAAATCTCTTTTTATTGGTTCCTAGAAAAAGAGGAAGTGGGGATATAGTAAGTGTCAAATATGTCAAATACTGCTCTAGGTAGTTTATATTAATATTAATTCATGGATTAATTCTCATAATCACCCCTCAACTTGAGTATTACAAACCCTACCTTGCAGATGAAATTGGAAAAGAAACTAAATTTTTGCTTAAGCTAGTATTTGCCTAAGGAAGTTATGAACAGATCTGGGCTTGAACTCAGGTTTCACTAACTTTAAAGTCCTGATTGTTTTCACTGTGCTAGCTCCTCTTTAAAATCAGTACCTTTTAGGTAATGTGTTCTGGTTTCCTTGAGTTTCTAGTTAATTAATATACACTGTGTTGTAATAAGATGAGCAACGGGCTTAGTGTCAGAAGGCTTCCCTTGAGGCCTGGGTCTTTCTACTTCCTAAGAATGAACATGTGCAGGGCTATTTGCACTGTTTGAAACTCAATTTCCTTATGTGCAAAATGGGCATAAGTAGTCTTTTACTCACAAGTGATTTGCAGGCATACAACAGAATAAATATGAGAGTGCTATGTCTATTATAAAAACCTTAGGAAAAATAGTGAATAAGTCACAGAGTGCCAGTAAATTTATAATTGTCTCAATAGCAGAAGTATCAGGCAGTGTCATAACCTGGTCCTCTCATACCTTAGTCATCTTGTTTAACACCATCCTCAATTTCTCCTTTTTACACCCAACCCAGCCACCATTCAACACATCAGAAGCCATGTGGGCTCTGTTTAATAATAAACTCCAAAAGTGTCACTTTTTTCCATGATCACTGCTAACACCCTAGTTCAAGCCACTGATAACCAGGTGACTGCATCAGCCTTGATAACACATTGCCCTGCTGTCACAGACACCCCTCTAGAGTCCACATGCCACAGGGGCCAGCGTCATCTTATAAAACCTAGATCCCAACATTCATCGCTTTAAAATCAGCTCTGCTCTCTATTATGCTAACAATGAAAATCCAAACTCCTTGTGTTAGCCCTCAATGGCCAACGAGACCCAGCTCTAACCTACCACTGCGTTTCAGGTCCAACACTCCAGCCTCGCAAGCACACAGGGCCCTAGAGCCCAGGCACTGCCTGGAGCACCCCAACCTCAACTCTCCATGAGATGTTCCCTTCTTAGCATTCAGCTCAAAAGGCCCCTCTTCATCAGGACCTGCCTATCTCCTGGATCTAAATAAGAGACCCACACCCACTTCACTCACACCTATAATACCTAGTGTCTGCATGGCATTTTTGCTACCTGAAAGTCTTTCTTGTTTATTCACCTCTTTATACTTGTTTATTCACCTCTTGCTTGCCTGTTGCCCTGGCAAAATTTAAACTCCAGGAAAGAAGGCACCTATGTGTCCTTTTCAACACTAGCAAGCAAAATAAATCATAGGTTTGTAAAGGATATATGTTGGATACATTTTTAAAAGTGAATTTCTCTTATACAACTGCAGCTGCAACCATACAATCTTCTGCCTCTGAGTGTTGGCTTTCAAATCCCCCTGCACCGCCCCATTCAAAGTTCCACAGTGCACCACAAAAATCAAGAAAATGAAGACAACTCTCTTGCTCTGGAATCCAGTGCTCCCCAGATCCCAGCCTGCACCTGCCTCTGAGGCCTCCCTCCTCACTCCCTCCTGCTCACACTTTCCTCCAGCCACACAGCTGCAGGCTTCTTAGGCTGCTCCTTTAGCCCGAACTAGCCCCTCCATTCGCACAAGCATTTCTGTCCTACTCATGCCTTGCTTTGCCCAGGTAAGATGCTATGTATTTTATTTTTTATTTTTATGTTTTATTTTATTTTTATTATTTTATAAATTGTATATTTATGTATATTTACATATTTATATATTTATAAATTTATTATATATTTATATATCTTACATATTTATTATATAAATTATATATTTATAATATATTATAATAACATCATAAATATGTATTTTATTATTTTATTTTTATTTCTTATTTTATTTTATGATGCTATTTATTTTCTATGTGAAACTTCCCCTGATCATTCCAGGAAAAAAACTCAGTCCTTCCACACTGCTCTCACAGCTTTCCCTTGATTGAACACTGAGCTGTGTTTGGTTCTGTTTTGAAGCAGCGTAGGTGTCTCTCTACAGTCTATTTCTTTGAGAGTGAGAGGAAGGGGTTGAAAATGATATTTAATATGTTGACTGTTCACCACTCATGTTTATACACATTACCTGCTTGAAATTCTGCTTCAGTACTTCAAGGATCATTTTTCCCATTTCGCAGATGAACACATTGAAGTTGAGTGAGATTATATAAGTTAGGGTTGCACCACTTACATGTGGCTAAGTTGAGAATAAATCCAGGTCTGACATCAAAGCCAGTATCTCCTGCCTCCTTCTGTTTCCCCACATCAGGTCTACTCTGGAATAACACTGAATTTAATATAAGGGATTCAGCTGAAGTGAATTGCACGGAATTGGATGAAAAACCCGGCTGCACCGAAGGCCAAGTTTGTCTGTTTCTCAATTGAATCTGGGAGTCCTTGTGCCTGTTCTTATTTACTTGTTCGGATTCCCTCCTATGCCTAAACATTCTCACAAAATGAAGAGAGGAGTCCCAGGCCCCAGGGAGCAGTGCCCCTCGGACGGTGCCAACCGTTGCCTATATCACTGAGCTGCTAAGCTCATTGTTCTTTGGCATTTGTTTTAATGGTCAGAGCAAATGAATTGTGGCTGTTGGATGAGACTGAAAATTAGGTGTATTTGGAGATGAATTCATCTCAAATTGCTGAAACTGTCAACTCAGGTGGCAAATATTCAGTTCATGCTTGAAAAAAAAGGAGAAAACTACAGCATCTTTCCCCCAGTGAGCTCTATAAGAAAACTTGAAAAGCCACCAAATTAGAATTGCATTGTTTTCTCTGGCATTCATCCAGATTCTCGCAATATTCAAAGCAGTCATTTTATTTCAACAGCTCAGGAAAAACATGTTTCACATAGCTTAAAAAGATAGATTAAAACTTCATATTTGAAATAATGTCAGGATCAGCCAAATTCACTAAGGCAACCTGTCTGGGAAAGGTTTCCACCCAGACACACTGAGGCATGTGCCAGAGCCTGAGCAAGGTGGGCCTATCAAGGGTCTTGGGCAAGGAATGGGAGTAGGATTCAGGACGCTGTGTTCTAGTCCCAGCTCTGGCCCCTGTTTACTGACAGACCCTGAGTAAGTTGCTTAATTTCACTGATACACCCATTGTCTATGCTGCAGCATTGAGCACCTGTTATGTTTCAGAAAGCTGAGAAACAGAATGTTGCCTGAAAATGAAATGAGGCATCTCCAAGACCTGTCACTTTTAATGAGGGACCTTGTTCCAGCTTAATGTCTCTGAATCTCAGTTTCTTGATTGATAAAATGAAAAAAAAAAAAAAAGAAAATACCAGAACAAGGCCTTTTTCACAGGGCTATTGGTGAGAATTAAATGAGATGATGTATGTGAAAGTACCAAGATGCTGGCGAAGGGCTGAAAAGGCGCCACGATGCCCAGCTGCATGGCTGATAACAATGAGTTAGAATTTATGGGTCAGCAAACTATAGCCTGCAGACCAGCTGCCTGTTTTTGTAAATAAATGTAATTGGAATGGACTCATGCCCATTCACTTACATATAGTCTACAGAAGCCACAGCACCGTGCAGTTGCTTTAGAGACCATATGGTCTTCAAAACCAAAGATATTCACTATCTGTTTTTTTTTTTTTTTTTTGAGACAGAGTCTCACTCTGTCGCCCAGGCTGGAGTGGAGTGGCGCGATCGATCTTGGCTCACTGCAAGCTCCGCCTCCCAGGTTCACACCATTCTCCTGCCTCAGCCGCCCGAGTAGCTGGGACTACAGGTGCCCGCCATCGTGCCCAGCTAATTTTTTGTATTTTTAGTAGAGACGGGGTTTCACCGTGTTAGCTAGGATGGTCTCCATCTCCTGACCTCGTGATCCGCCCGCCTCGGCCTCCCAAAGTGCTGGGATTACAGGCTTGAGCCGCCGCGCCCAGTCCACTATCTGGTCTTCTACAGAAAAGTTTGCCAACCGTGGATTGGTAAGGACTTTGCCAGCTCTCACATAGGAGAGAATTCTTACCTGTCTCTTCTTTTTGTTTTGTTCCTGTCTTTACAATCCCCCTTCCTCCCTCCTGCCCTCTGTTTTTTTATCCTTTCCTTTCTTCCTTCTTCTTTTTTTCTCCACCATAAACAAAAGCTTAAATACACTAAGCCATTTACAAAATAGAAAGAGATGAGCCTTCCTCCTGGGAGATGTAACTGGTGCCAAGACTCATGCATGGTATGGCCTGGGCTGCAGGGGCTGCACTGTATCCCACAGTTACCCATGGGCCGGGATTCTGAACCAGGAAACAACCTAGATGGGCAGTCAAATATTACTTAGACACCACTGGGGCTCTGTAACATGGTGCTGCACTTATCCTAGTTTTTGAAATCATTTTGTTTGTATCTTTCCCACTAGATTGTGAACTTTCTGAGAATAGAAGCTTGCCTTATTTATTTTAGGGATCATATATGTGAATCACAGTGTCTGGCCTTTAGGCTCCATAACTGCTTGTTGAAGTGAATAATTATCTTCAGAATCATGTTTCTCATTAATTTTATTAATTATGTTAACTAGAACAATTAACATTGTGTTACTACTATTATGTTATTTATTCTAATAAATTCTACAATATGGTTTAGCCTTTATAAAAATATTTTAAATTGTGTGCTTAAAAGGAAATCATTTATTGAAAGCAGAAACTGACACTTTATGTCATTTATAAGGAGATGAAAAAATAAAAGACCAACTAAGGACATGTCTTTTATAATTTGTATGATTTGAGCAGTTTTTACCCTTATATTAGGAAATAATAAACACCCTTCCCTCCAGACTCTCCATCCTGAGATAATATGTCATTAGGAAAAAGCTGGGGCACAGCTGGGTCATAGACTAACCTCTACTCTTTACCCAAGTGTGACCGAATCCACCTGTAAGACATAAGAAACATTTCCATGATCTGCTCATCAGTTCAAAGTGGGTCCAATTAAAGCCTCATTTGCAGGAACTAATCATAGTTAGCTGCAAATTGGAGGAAATGCTACTCCAATCAAATGCATAATTCCCCTTCCCCTATGAGTTAAGTTTCCTGGTGTTATGTGACATTTAGCCATGGGCATCACCCTCAAAATTCTTTTGGGAAAGAATTATTGCATTAGGAATACAATTCTAACTCATGCTTAGCTTTTTTTTTTTTTTTTTTTTTTTTT
>NW_026652284.1:118205887-118250379 GCF_009828535.3 Hylobates moloch
TTTTTTTTTTTGATGGTACCACATTTACAATTAAAAATAGCAATAACAACAACAAAGCAGAAGTTTAGGATGAGTCAGTAAATGGTTCACATTTGCATAATTAGTAAGTAGTAAAGCTGGCTGGCATTAGTGGCTCTGTTTAGTTGCTTAGTCTGTACTGGTAATTAGTAAGATCTGCTGATTTTCAGGCCAATCAAGAGTGGAACATGGAGCAGGGCAGGAGCGGTCATCACATCAATACTTAGCATTTCTGCGAGAACCGCCTCTTACAATCTGGATGCTTCAGCAGTTTTAAGAATTGGATAGGACTGGTCAGATTACTGTCCTCTCTTAGCCATTCCAAACGTAAGAGATCCTTCAGGAAAGGGGCTGGCAAATTATGATTATTAACATTTTAAGTGGTTGAAAAACAAAATAATAATATTTTATGATACATGAAAACTATATGAAATTCTGTATCAGTATGCATAAACAAAGTTTTACTGGAACACAGCCACACATTTATTTTTGTGTCTGTAGCCACATCAGAAGAACTGTGCTACATTAGAAGCACAGAAGAACTGAGTAGTTGCAACAGAGACCATGTGGATCACAAAGTTCTAAAATATTTCTTATCTATCTCTTTAGTTTGTTTCCTGTTTTGGGGTGCAGCCTAGTTGCTATCTTCTGCATGAAGCCTTGTTTAATATTTCTTGCTTTGTTTCTTTTCCCTCCTCTGAATATAAATGGTATAGTACATACACTATCTAAACTATTATCTACCATTTTATTTATACTGCTAGGACTGAAATGTTTTAATTTCATCTCTTCCAATTGTGCTTGATGCTTGAAACCCTCTGTAACAACCCTGAACAGTAGAACTTTCTACTGGATGATGTAAGTATCCTATAGCTGTGTTGCCAAATATGGTACATGTGGTGATACGCAGCTACTGAGCCATTGACATTTGGCTAGTGTGACTGAGGAATTCAATTTTGAAATTTATGCTAATTTAAATTTAAATAATTTAAATTTGAACTCCTAGCCAGAAATGGTAGCTCACAGGAGGATCACTTGAGCCCAGGAGTCTGAGGCTGCAGTGAGCTTTGATCTCACCACTCCACTCCAGCCTGGTGACAGAGCAAGACTTTGATATAAAATAAAATAAAATAAATAAAATAAAATAAATTTGAGCCCCCACATTGGACAGTGAAGGTCAAAAAGTTCCCTGCTGAGCCATTTCCTAGTCTCAGCTGGTATGATTCGGTGCTAAGAAACTCAAGCTCTCCCCAACGTTCCATTACATCTTTGGGCAGCTCTTGCTATTTGAACGTCTTCATGAAGAAGTATTTTCATTGAGACATGTTTCATTGAGAAATGTTTTCCAATAATTTGCATATCATTTTCAAAATTCTATTTATGGCCACACAGAATAAACCTAATCTCCCTGATAGTGTCAATCTCTCATGTAAGTAATAGTATGTACCAATCCACACAGGTATCTGCTTTGTTCTCTGAGACTGAACTGGAAAAATAAAGGGGATATAACTGCACCAAGTAGAATGAAAGCTATTTTATTGTTCCCTGTTAAATATTTTATGCCCAGCATGGAAACTCTTTACTTTATTAGGGCCTGAGTCCTAGTGGGTGGCAGGGATTCCACCACAAAAGACCAGACGTTTCTTCTCTCTGTCTGCCGGAAGCTATGGCTCAGATATATGACCAAGGTTCTCTCTCTACCTTGAATTTGGAAAGAATGAGACAAATAGAACAGAGAGTAAGAGATAATTCATGGCACAGTGGCAAAGTTCATCAATAGCAATGTTCTAACTAGACCATCCCTGGCTTTGAATCTTGGCTATGTTCTCGGTTTCCTAAACACTGAAAGTTCTAGTCCTACATACAAGCCTGGTTCTTGACGTTGCTTCTGTTGGCTCTATGACATACTTCCAGAAACTCTGGACAGTTCTTGCATTGTTATTAAAAAAACCTAAGACTGGGTAATTTATAAGAAAAGAGGTTTAATCATTTCACGGTTCTGCAGGCTGTACAGGAAGCGTAGCAGCATCTGCTTCTGCGGAGGCCTCAGGGAGCTTACAGTCAAGGCTGAGGTCAGCGTGGAAGCAGGGACGTCACATGGTAAAAGCAAAAGCAAGAGAGAGAGAAAGAGGGAAGAGGTGCCACACACTTTTAAACAATCAAATCTTGCGATAACCCACTATTGCAGGGACAGAAACAAGGAGATGGTACTAAACCATTCACAAGAAATCCATCCCCATGATCCAATCATCTCCTACCAGGCTCCTCTTTTCCACCTTGGCTTTCAGAAAGGGAGGAGATTTAGAGAACAGGTTGGTTTTCTGTGTGTAGATGTTGTTCCTGGGCCACAGACCTGAAACGGAGGGCTCCGGGATTGTTAGGAAGAAAAAGGAGCTGTAAAGAATCATCTTCTATTCAAAGGCCACAGTTAAGGCAAGAGTTGTCCCTGCCACTTTGAATTATGAATAAAATCAATAGATATTGAAAACCCAGAAGGAATTACCCAAAATAAGATTGTTCTTAACTGAGAAGTCTGGTTCTTCCAGGTATTATCTTGAATCTATTGTCAGACAGATCCTAGTTCAAGGACATGTACTATGAGACCTTGGGCAAGTCATTGACTCTCTTTTGAGCCTCATTGTCTACATAACAGAAATGATAAGACTTGGTTTACAGAACATTACTGTGGGTACTAGCAATGTAATACCAGCCAACCATGCAGGAATTCCCCAAAGTGCCTTACAAAAGCTTGTGTTAGAGATGTTGTTCTTTCTCCATCCTGAAAGCCCAAGCTCTGCACAATTCTATTTCTTCTCTGTGACCCTGACATCAGACTATGTTTCAATAACAGATCACAGTGTTTTTATCACAAGAGTGTTTAAGAGGTCCAAGAAGTTGAACGATTTGTTCCAAAGCAGAATGATATTCTCCTTTGGGGGCAGGTATCTCTCAAGCAAGAAGTTTCTGAGGGTCTTGCAACTCCATTGACAGTTCTTGCTCATTTTTTTTTTTTTGCCAGACCAGCAGAGAAATGAATGAAGGGCTCCTTAAAATCTAAGGTTGCACTCTATGAACTGCTCTGATAAGAGAAGGAAATCACAAATTATTATTGCAAGTGGGGCATGTGCCCTCAGGGGACTCACAGGCAATGGGCTAGATATAGACATAGGGAACATGACTAATTGCAGTGGATGCTCTCCAAAACAGATGTGTCCAAGACGTCCAGTGGGACAAACAGCCAGAGGTGGTTTATTCTGCCAGGAACCATCAGATGCAACTGGCATTTAAGTTGGATCTTAGGAGATTAAATCATTCTTCAAGCAGAAAAAATTCCAGAATGGTTAATGTGGTTTATGAAGGCATATGTGATGATGCAAATGGCAGGAGTAAAGGCCCAGGGCAGAACCAGGTCATACAGGTCACGAAAATCCTGCCACTCATTTCTGTATGCAGAACACACTGCTGAGTGTCTGACCATCTGAGAGCTCTGCACAAGTCCTTGCAAAGTGAAACAGCGATGTGTTCAAAATGAGGCAATGCCATGCATTCTAGTGAGGGGGCTCCTACTCTGAGTGTGAGGTGGTATTTGATCGTCCAGCGGGTCCTTAGTGACTCTCACTCTACAAATGGGAAAATGAGAGAGGAGAAAAGGAGGAGGAGCAGGAGGAGGGGAAAAACTAGGAGGCAGCTCTGGGAAATGCAGCAGGTTACCTATTCCAAGGAGGAGAAAAATGGAGGAAGGTGCTCTCAAATAGAAGGAAGTTAAGGGGTAACTAGAGGAGAAAAAATTGAATAAACTTGTATTTGACATTTAGCTATTTTGAGAAGTATGCAGCTAATTTGTGGTGATTGCTTCCAAAAAGATATGAAGGCTTGATTATTTCAATGACTGATCTACAAACATAATGAACATCAATTATGGGCAAGATATATGTCCAGGTCCGATACGGTGATAAGAAAGAAAGCAGCGTTTTTTGAGTGCCTTTTATGTGCCCAACACATTATCACATTGAATCCTCACAAAATCTTATCAGGGAGTATGATTGTCAGCACTCTATGAGGGTACAAAAACATGCAAAAAGGATATGAGTTACAAGATACATCAACTGCTATGCCAGCTGACTGCATATATCAAATAAATACTTCTATGGGCCAGCTGAACCTCAGACAAAAGTTCTGTTGTGGGTGTGGAGGGGATGTTGCCATGATCTATATGCAGGCACTAGCTCCCAAAGGGGTCTGTGACTTGTGCCCTAAGTAATCCAGTCTTAATCTGAAAGCAATGAATGTCATTAAAAGTTTTAAACCCGGGAATGCAGTCATGCTTTTTTAAAATTCTGGAGGATCAATCTAGCAACAACTTACAGGATGTATTAGAATGGTGCAAGACAGGAGGCAGAAAAAAACAGCCAGGAAGAAGCAGCAGGAATCTAGGCAGGAAATGGTAGAAGGTGATGTGAGAGCAGTGGAGATTAAGAGCAGGGGCTCAATTCAAGAGCTGGAAAAGTGACAGAATCAGCAAGATAAAGCGATGGTTGGAGACAAGGTGCTGGAGGAAGGGAGGAGAGTTGGTTGACTTTTGAGTTTGAGTTTGCATTTCAGAATGGATGACTGTCAAGCACACACAAAAGACAAGGTAAGGTCAAGGAGAGCACCCACCTGGAATAGCAGTGAAAACACATCCAGGCACTCAAAGACTGGATTATTTATGACCTACATAGTGAGAGAAAATCCAAACAAAGTTGCCAGCCCCCCATCATCCTTGTCCTACACATCATAAAGGACACCAAAACAATAGGGGCAACCTGACTGCAGTCCAAGTTACGGGATGTCTAGTGTAGTCGGTGGAATACTGTATCCCCCAAAAGTCATGTCTATCTAGAATCTGAAAAATGTGACCTTACTCAGAAGTGGGATTTTTGCTGATGTAATTATCAAAAAGAAACTTGAAGTGATATCATTATAGATTTCAGGTAGTCCCTAATTCCAATGATCAGTGTTTTTATAAAAAGAGAAAGCCTGGGCACAGTGGCTCACGCTTATAATACTAGCACTGTGGGAGGCTGAGGTGGGCAGATCACTTGAGGTCAGAAGTCTGAGACCATCGTGGCCAACATGGTAAAACGCCATCTCTATTAAAAATACAGAAATTAGCTGGGTGTGATGGCTTGCACCTGTAGTCCCAGCTACTTGGGAGGCTGAGGCAAAAGAATCGCTTGAACCCAGGAGGCAGAAGTTTCAGTGAGCCGAGATCACGCCACTGCACTCCAGCCTGGGTGACAGAGCAAGACTTCGTCTCAAAAAAAAAAAAAAAAAAAAAGACAGAGAGAAAGGCCACGTGAAGACAGAGACAGAAACTGGAATGATGCTTGCACCAGTCAAAAAAATACCAGGATCCAACAATGCTGGAAGAGACAAGAGAGGGCCTTCTCAAGAACCTTCAGAGTGAAAGTAGCCATGCCAACAAATTTAAGGAAAATTATGCTAAGTTTCCTTAGGGTTGGTAAATTTCATACCAGCTACCAATGTCATGCAATTAACCCAAATTAATAAAACCTGGTGTAAAGTGTGTTTCAGATTCTTACTTCAATAAAGCTAAGCTTTAGCTAAACTGTAGAAAGCTGCCGCTAAAATAAAAATAAGCGGTGAGAGTGACTTTAATGACTTTAATATTCTGAGAAACAATGCTGAGACCAAAACTGGGATTACACTCTCACTATGCTGAGCCATAGCCCAGGTAATGTTAAGGCGAGGTGTAGCTTATGAATGGAAAGAAATGGCTGCATTAAATTCCATCCATTTACTTTAGGAATGTTGGCCTCCACAACTTTAAAAGAATAAATTTATCTTGTCTCAAGCCACCAAATTCATAGTAACTTGTATAGAAGCACTAGGAAGCTAGTGCACCCCATTTCTAAGGAGCCAATTCTGAGCTGTGGCTGCAGCTCTATTCTTCTATCCTGTACTTCACAAGGATCCAGGGGGCAATGAGAAAGGTTCATGGTAGCCTCTTGGAGAGAGAGGGAGGGGAGTGGGAGATGGCTCGTGGCCTCCTTACAAGCCTCCTGCCTTCTCTCATCCTGGGGGCACATGGTGCTCTTCAAGAATTACATTCACTGCAATTCAAGCTGTTGCCCATGTGAGTTTGTGCAAAGTTTCCAAGGCACTGTGGTGGAGCCATTCTCCTGGTGATGATGTGCTCTGGAGCTGGAATCACTACAAGAGGCACGGCCTGCTACTTAGTTACAGAAGAGCATGACCTCGCTTCTGAGATGGTCTTGGAATTCTCTAACCTAAAGTCACAGTCACATTCTCTGATGCTGAGAATGCCTGAACCACAGATGCTGGGTCACATACACCCACTTAAGTCTCTTCAGCTGACAAGAACCTGGTTTAATGCACAGGGATGATAACTGAACACACTTCCAATGCCTCTGCCACCTTGCTTATGGGCACAGCCTACCTGTGGGCTAGGTTTGCTTTGATCACCATCAATATTGCTTGAACCAATCCCCTGCTAAGGACTTCTTTGCTGACTCAACCACCACAGTGACTAGGGAGGGGCCAGCTCCCCACCACCAGGTGGGGCTCTGATTTTTTCCCTCTCCCCACCAAGTGGGGTGCTGATCCCTTTCTTCTTCCACCCCAGGTGGGCCTCTGATCCCTTCCTTCTCCCACCCAAGTGGGCCTCTGATCCTTTCCCCCTCCCCCCACCAGATGGGCTCTGATTTTTTTCCCTCTGCCCCTCCAGGTGGGGCTCTGAGCCCTTCCTTCTCCACTCCCCAGCTGGGTCTCTGATTCCTTTATCTAACCCACCCACCCCCCAGGGTGGGGCTCTGATCTCTTCCATCTCCCAGTAAATGAGGCTTTGATGCCTTCCCTGTCAGTGGATCAGTGAGGTTTACTCTCTTATTGGGCAGATTTTTCCAGTGCCTGATGGCCTTTGATGTCTTCAAATTGCACAGCTTCATATTGGAGTCATTCCTCATCTCCCTCATTTCCTGGACTGCCCATGGATTAAAATGTCGTGGTACTGGTAACATCTGAACCATGCTGGTAGTTATTCCCTTTGGTTCCTGTTTTAACTTGTCCAGTTGCCTTTACCAGCATGAAGCTCAGTGATAAGCTCCTGTAATCTAAGGCCCCTTCAAACTCAACAGCTTAACTGTCCTGATCATCTTACCAGTTCCATGCATGTATTTTTGAAGTTTGTGGTATAACGAGAGAGTTGATCATAAGAACCTGAGGTCACAATGTCCAGATTTGACATCTGTGTTTGCTGCCCACTAGCTCTGTCTTCTTAGATAAATTATTGAACATCTCTGGACCATGGTTTACATGCAGGGATAATATAAGAATTGAATGAGTTAATATAAATCATCTAAAACATTGTCTGCTGCATAGTGGAGTCTGGAACTCTAGGAATATTAGCAAGGAAGAGGATGACATTGATGGCACTGATGATATGAACCCTGACAATGTCAGTCCTGCTCACGTTTCCCCCATGCCTGTAACTTTACATTATCCTCTAGGAAGGCACTTACTCTCTTATAAGTATTAAAATTGTCTATTTTTTTCTGGACCTGTATATTACGAATTCCCTGAGGGCCACAGTCTTGTTTTATTTATCCTTACATTCCTGGCACTAGGTATAGTACCTGGTAGAGAGAGCTTTAGCAAAATTATTGTCCTCACTCCCCTCTTCACCTTATTAATTCTTTAATAGGATGTGCAAATGGGCCAGATCAATGTGAAAGAAAAATGAATGCTTCAAGAATTTAAATAATTAGGCGGTATAAGTATAAAATATTTCTAAACCTAAACCCTGAGTTATAGATTGGATAGCAATTATATGAGCAGTTTGAAAATATAAAGCCCATATTGTACATTTTTTATTGCCAGAAATATATTGAGTAGAATTGTACAGTGTTTTTTTCTCTCTCTTTAGAGGTTATTTAACTCTATCAATCTTATTTTCAGTTTAATTATGAAACCAACACGCCAAACATGCCATACATCCAAAAACAAATTTAGCCTTCTGAATATTAATTAACATTGTTTCAAAGAGACGGCCGCTGTTTATCATTGATTTAAATTAAATATTGAGAAGGAAATTAAAGAGATTTTTATTTCATTTATTCAGCAGCAACATTACAGTTTATACAAATGAAGGCATAATTAAACAGCCTGCCATTAAATTACAATCTGCATCTCATGTAAGCAAACATACTAAAATTGAAAATACTTGTCATGAATATAAAACCAGCTTGCTTGAATAAGAATTACTCTGAATGTATGATGCACATTTAAGCAATTGTTTTAATTTCCAAAAAGCACTGTGGCACTTTTGATGTGACTAGACTGACAGGTTGCATTAATTCTGAGATATATTTGATAATAATGACTGTAAGATTACTAATAATAGCTAATGATGTGGTAATCCCTGGTAAGCACTTAATTCACACCAAGTAATTTAATTCATGAGGTGGGTATCGTTACTATCTCTTCTAGAAAGTGACTTTTCTGTTTGTTTGTTTGATTGTTTAGTTTGAGAGAGGAAGAAATTAAAGTCATTAGGGAGCAGCGATGGGACTAGGGGAGGGCACCCATTCGCTGTAAGCCCTGATGAGTATAATGTGCAAAAGAAGCAGACAGAGTCCCCTTGAGATGCTGTGGCAGAGAATCCAATGCTGAGTCAGGTTACAGTGGGAGCAAGAAGGTACACAGGCCGTTCAGCAAAGTGAAGCTTCTAGAAAAAGACTAGTTCTGGGAATCAGCACGTAGACGGTGTGTATTCACTTAAAGAACTAGTCCAGAATACACTGATAGAGTTAACTAGGATTATTTTCCAAAAGTATTATTTCAAACAGCATTTCTTTACATTAGACGGATGACCTTGAATAGGTTGCTTAACTGAGTTTTCACTTGCTCAGCTACCAAAGGAAGATGATATTTACAACTCACCCCAAAAACCACGGTGAATAGCACATGATCATAAATGGTGTCTGGTATCTACTGGGGGCTCAAAGAGGACACTTATTAAATGCTTAAAAATTTAGACTAAAATTTAAAACAGCTTGCAAGAGAGATGTGTTTTCACAACTGTGAATCAAGAAATAGTTCTGAGTGGACAGCATGGGGTCTCAGGGAATTGATCATCAGTTACCCTATCTGTGTCTTCCTTCCCTAGTCCCTACCTCCTTGATATCTGGTGGGTATGTTTTACATTCAGAATGGCCCCAAATAATGTATAATCCTTTTAAGGATGCACAATCCAGGAATGCTGAGCAGGGTTAAAAACACACAAAGCGGTAAAAATAAATTTTAAAAATAAATAAATATATGAGCAGGCAGCTTACCCACAGCCATCCTAGTAATCACCAGATGGTAATTGCGGACAATGGATGTGATGTAAAATGCATTGATCTGACCAAGCAAAATTGGACTCAGGGAAAATACATTTAAACAAAGGAATTTAATGGTGAGGATGTATCTTGGGGAGGGAAATGAATCTTGTTCCCAGATGGGTCTTCTAATATGACAAATAAAAATTAAACTTTTAAAGCTGGCATCAGGTTGGGTGCTGATTCACGCTTCAGGCATCCAAAGTTCCTCTGCTGCTTCAGTAGAGCAATTGGTGAGCTTCGTGATGAGTCAAGGTATATAGCATTCGGCAATGGCTGCTCCACATTTAGCCCCAATGAAGCTCTCTTCTCTATAAATAAAATAATGCTTTATCTTTCAAGGTTTTTCCTTTTCAAAGCAGTCTCAGCTATCTCCACTTTCTAATAATTCATGTATTTATGCCACATATCTTCTGTAGGCCCCAAATAGTCCCACTGGAGCTTTGTTGAGTGCTGGGAAGGCAGCAGTGGACAGACAGCTACTCCCCTCAGAGTTCACAATTCACTCTTCCAGAGGCTCCAATGTCATGTCAACTAGGTTTTCTCTTCAAATATTATTGGTTATGCCTTGTGTCAATTTTTTTTTTTTTTGAGATGGAGTTTAGCTCTTGTTGCCCAGGTTGGAGTGCAATGGCATGATCTCAGCTCACCACAACCTCCGCCTCCCAGGTTCAAGCGATTCTCCTGCCTCAGCCTCCCTAGTAGCTGGGATTACAGGCATGTGCCACCATGCCTGGCTAATTTTGTATTTTTAGTAGAGATGGGTTTCTTCATGTTGGTCAGGCTGGTCTCGAACTCCTGACCTCAGGTGATCTGCCTGCCTCAGCCTCCCAAAGTGCTGGGATTATAGGCGTCAGCCACCGTGCCCAGCCTGTGTCAATTTTTAAATGACTTTATTGAGGTGTGATTGACATACAAAAAGCTGTACCTACTGAATGCAGAGCATGATGAATTTGTGGATAAGTAGTCACCCATGAGACTATTATCACAGTCATTGACATGAATTATCCATCACCTCTAGAAGTTTACCCCTTCTCTTAATTTTTTTTTGTGAGTGATATAATACTTAATGTAAGATTTACCTTCTTACCAAAGTTTTAAGTGTACTCTACAGTTGATATCGTTTGGCTATGTCCCCACCCAAATCTCATCTTGAATTCCCACATGTTGTGGGAGGGACCAGGTGGGTGGTAATTCAATCATGGGGGCAAGTTTTTCCCGTTCTGTTCTCATTATGGTTAATAAGTCTCACAAGAGTTCATGGTTTTAAAAAGAGGAGTTCACCTGCACAATCTATCGCTCTCTTTGCCTGCTGCCATCCATGTAAGATAAGACTTGCTCCTCCTTGCCCTCTGCCATGATTCTGAGGCTTCCTCAGCCACAGCGATCTCAGATGGAGATGAGGAACTTGTTGGAAACTGCAGCAAAGGTGACTTTTGTTATGGTTTAGCAAAGAGACTGGTGGCATTTTGCTCCTGCCCTAGAGATTTGTGGAACTTTGAACTGGAGAGAGATGATTTAGGGTATCTGAGGGAAGAAATTTCTAAGCAAGAAAGGATTCAAGAGGTGACTCGGGTACTGTTAAAGCCATTCAGTTTTATAAGGGAAGCAGAGCATAAAAGTTCAGAAAATTTGCATTCTGACAACGCAATAGAAAAGAAAATCCCATTTTCTGAGGAGAAATTCAAGATGGCTATAGCAATTTGTATAAGAAATGAAAAGCCAAATGTGTATCCCTAAGATAATGGGGAAAATGCCTACAGGGCATGTCAGAAGTCTTCGCGGCAGCCCTTCCCATCACAGGCCCAGAGGCCTAGGAGGAAACATGGTTTAATGGGCAGGGCCCAATGTCCCTGTGTTGTGTGTAGCCTGGGTACTTGATGCCCTGCGTCCCAGTCACTCCAGCTGTGACTGCAAGGGGCCAATGCAGAGCTCGGGCCATGGCTTCAGAGGGTGCAAGCGCCAAGCCTTGGCAGCTTCCACATGGTGTTGAGCCTGTGGTTGCACAGAAGTCAATAATTGAGGTTTGGGAACCTCCACCTAGATTTCAGAAGATGTATGGAAACGCCTGGATGTCCAGGCAGAAGTTTGCTGCAAGGGTGGGGCTCTCATGGGGAACTCTGCTAGGGCAATGCAGAAGGAAAATGTGGGGTGCAAGCCCCTATACAGAGTCATTGCTGGGGCACTGCTCAGTGGAGCTGTGAGAAAAGGGCCACTGTCCTCCAGACTGCAGAAGAGTAGATCCACTGACAGCTTGCACCATGCACCCAGAAAAGCCACAAACACTCAACAACAACCCATGAAATTAGCCAGGAGTGGGGGCTATACCTTGCAAAGCCACAGGGGCAGAACTGCCCAAGACCATGGGAACCCACCTCTTGTATCAGCGTTACCTGGATGTGAGACATGGAGTCAAAAGATATCATTTTGGAGCTTTAAGATTTGACTGCCCCACTGGATTTTGGACTTGCATGGGGCCTGTAGCCCATTTGTTTTGGCCAATTTCTCCCACTTCAGATAGCTGTATTTACCCAATGCCCATACCCCCATTGTATCTAGGAAGTAACTAACCTGCTTTTGATTTATAGGATCATAGGCAGAAGGGAGTTGCCTTGTCTTGGATGAGACTTTGGTCTTTGGACTGTGGACTTTTGAGTTAATGCTGAAATGAGTTAAGACTTTGGGGAACTGTTGGGAAGGCATGATTGGTTTTGAAATGTGAGGACATGAGATCTGGGAGGGGCCGGGGTGAAATTATATGGTTTGTCCCCATCCAAATCTCATCTTGAATCCCCACATGTTGTGTGAGGGACCTGGTGGGAGGTAACTAAATCATGGGGGCAGGTCTTTCCTGTGCTGTTCTCATTATACTGATAGTAAATAAGTGTCATGAGAGCTGATGGCTTTAAAGAGGAGAGTTTCCCTGCACAGGCACTCTCTCTTTTCTGTCACCATGTGAGATGTGCCTTTCACCTTCCACCATGATTCTGAGGCCTCCCCAGCCACATGGAACTCTAAGTGCATTACATTTTTTTTCTTTTGTAAATTGCCCAGTCTCTGGTATGTCTTTATCAGCAGTGTGGAAACAGACTAACACAACAGTATTTTCAACTATAAGCACCATGTTGGATGTAAGATCTCTAGGACTTATCTTACATAACTGAAACTTTGTACCCTTTGACTAATACCTACTTTTCTGGATTACCAAGCCCCTCTTCCAGTGTTATTGACTCTTTGCAGTGAGCACCAATTGTTCTATAGGGCTGCCCCACACCCCATAGCCCCTTAGTGCTCACTCTCTGACAGCCCCCAGTCCATGTGGTTACAGTGGAAAAAGCCATGGAAAAACATGCCATGACCTTGCCTTCTCTCCATGCCCTGCAGCTGATGAACCAGGAACAGGATCCTAATCCAACCAATCAGAAACTGGGACTAAAAGACTTCAGATAGTCTGACTGCACTATTGAGTGAATATCGGTAGTTGATGACTTACTGATAGCTACTTCCTGCCATATTGACTGGAAAACAGTGGCAGTTGATATGCTGATCTGAGAGAGGACTCCCTGGTAGAGTGGACTGGTTCTTTTTTGCAGTCTGTGCTCAAGGGTCAGCTGTAGCCCTACCCTCGGAAGCTGTGAGGCATTTTTTCAACAATGGAATCAATTCTTATTTTTCTTAAACAAATTTAAATAGGTTTTTAAGGCCTGTGCCCAACAAATATTAACTTAAAACCTCACCAAATACAACTTAAAGGGTTTTTTTTTTTCTTTTTTCTATTTCTTGGTACCTCAAACCTTAATTTAAAATTCTGTTTATCAGACTGGGTCCAAATAAACAAATGGTTTTGTGAATCATTTTTATCCATTTTCGAGTGTGATTTATTGACTTAAATCCTCAAATTATCCTCTGCAACTCTATTTTGAGAAACAGCTGTGAACTTTCTGATTGTAAAGCTTTTTCCCAGGGGCTAGCATTTGGTCAAAAAAAAAGTTTTGAAAACACAGCTTCAACCTAAAATTATTTTAGGTCTATAAGTTAAAAAAAATTTTAGGTCTATAAATTTAAAAAAATAAAGGGTGGGGCCAGGTGCGGTGGCTCACGCCTGTAATCCCAGCACTTTGAGAGGCCGAGGTGAGCAGATCTCCTGAGGTCAGGAGTTCGAGACCAGCCTGGCCAACATGGTCAAACCCAGTCTCTACTAAAAATAACAAAAATTAGCCACGCGTGGTGGCAGGTGCCTGCAATCCCAGCTACTCTGGAGGCTGAGGCAGAAGAATTGCTTGAACCTGGGAGGCAGAGGTTGCAGTGAGCTGAGATTGTGCCATTGCACTACAGCGTGGGTGACAAGAGCGAGACTTCATCTCAAAAAAATAAATAAATAAAATAAATAAAGGGTGTAGCTTGAATGAGAGAAGGAAAAATAATCTGTCATTAACTAGACAGAATTTTTTAAAACTATTTTTCCCTGTTAGAGAGTATTTCCCTATCTTCCAGAACAGCAGAACACACAAGTGATTTTTAGTAGAAGACCCAGCATTGAGTCTGAGAAATCATGGTCCAAGAATTTAACCTCCCTTCTGTGAGCTCCTGGCCTTGGCTTTGTCTCAGCTATCAATACATGAAGACGTGGAGATTTTCAATTAGAAATAGTTTGGTGGCCAGGCACGGTGGCTCACACCTGTAATCCCAGCACTTTGGGAGGCGGAGGTGGGTGGATCATGAGGTCAGGAGTTCAAGACCAGCCTGGCCAAGATGGTGAAACTCCATCTCTACTAAAAATACAAAAATTAGCCAGGCGTGATGGTGGGTGCCTGTAATCCCAGCTACTTGGGAGGATGAGGCAGGGAATTGCTTGAACCCGTGAAGCAGAGGTTGCAGTGAGCCGAGATTGCACCACTGCACTCCAACCTGGGTGACAGAATGAGACTCCATCTCAAAAAAAAAAAAAGAAAACAGTTTGGTTACCATTTATTTACCTCTGTAACTCAACTAAAAGATAAACTTCAGGCCTTTCAGGAGCTTCTGGAAGCTCCCATTCTTATACAAAATTATGACTCCATTCTAATAGATTCTACTAGGACACCCAGAATGGGCACTACCTACTCCATTCACATCTCCACTCTCTCTTTTCCAACAGAGATTCAGTTTCGTACTATTGTATTCTGCCTTAACCCTCTTTATCGACTCCACTCTACATTTTCTGGGGCCAATCATCACTTCTGCCAATTTTTCTCTTTCATTTTTTTTCAAAATTTATTTTTTTCTCTTCTCTCATTCAAACTGTACCCCCCACCTTTTTTTTTTTTTTTTTAACTTACAGAAATTCCTTCAGTTGGCAACTCAAAATTACTCCTAGCAAGAAACAGAGTGTACAAGGACTCAGGTATTTTCAATCCTCACGGTCCAGTGAGTCTTTCTTGTATTCCCTGGCATCATATACCTGCCTGGTCATCTATCATCATTGCTTTTCCTTCTCAGAATCTAAAGCCATTTGATAGTCTTCCATGCCCTACATTGACAGAGACTGGAGGAAAATCATTTTCTTCAGTAGAAAACATTTAGTTGCATGTAAATCTGGCTGCAAAAAAAGGCAAATACAGTGGGTCTTGCTAAATGATGGTTAAAATTGGATTGTTTCTATAGGCATTTGGTGGAATCAGTAATTACCTCTCAAGAGCCGTATCCTGGAAAGTTGTTTTTTTTATTATTTCCTTTCATTTCTTTCCAAACGAACAGTGACTGCAAATGCCTCTAGATCTGGCTGTGATTCCTCCTAATATAACCAGTTGTTACAAAGCAAAATCATTAGCATGATGAAAAATTAATTAGAAAAGTCTGTTGCAATTTATAAATATGCATTTGTGGTTAAATAAATCTGAAGTTTTGAATTTGGCTTGGTGCCCTTAGGGTGGATATTTTGCATGCTTGTAGTGTACCGAACAAGAAACCTAATCAGATTGGTTCTGCCATAAATGGAAGCCATTTATTTGGCCCTAATTGGGATCTGAAAAGTTATTAAAGCATATTTTTGGAGTTTGTTCAAATTAATTACCGTGAAGTCAATGGATTTATAGGCAAGCTATTTTCTCAAAACATTTTTTTCTGAACCAGCTGTACCTTGTTCTAACAAAGCAAAATTATAGGAATAGAGCAAATATAATGAGCTATCACAGATGGAAAGAGAAGTGGAGTGACCTAGGTTTAAGGCAGAGGTTTGGGAGGTTGTAAAATAAAACAGGTGTTTTTGTATTCATGCTCTCAGGGCCCAATTCAGTAATCTTTCTACTGCATGTCCACTAGAAGAAACAAAACACATTTACTGCAAAGAGGAGGGAGCACCTTGCTATTCAGTTGATTTTGAAGAAACATAGCTTTATGTTCTAAATCTAGAGTTGTCCTTACTATGTAATAAACAGGCAAGTAAAAGTAGCTTTAATTTCTTAAGCCTCTGATTTATATGGCTGGGTGAGCTAGGATACTCTACATCCAGGTTAAGAGATTCAGGATAGAATTAACTTGTAGAAAACTAGAGTTTGATTAAATGATGACTTAGAATTTTTAGTGAGAGAGGAGTCTATGTATTTATAGTCCTTATTCTTTCCCTAAATTCTGTATATTATCTATCTGGGTTGGAACTACAATTTGTAACAAATGATATTCATGATTATCTTAATAATGTTTCTATTTTAATTGAAGGCACCTATTAGCATATGACATTAAGGTCATCTTTAATCACTATAGAACTCCTGGCTCCCTAAACTCAGTGGCAATTGCTTGATTCACAGAATCATATTAGGAGTCAATATCAAATGATCAATTCTTCTTTCCTGGGAATGGTGGACTTCTAAGGAGATGTAAGCATTAGCATATCCATTAGCTCTACACACATTGGCACTGTAGATGATGTTCTGCATCTAGTAGTCTAAGAAGTAACAAGAAGTGTGCACTTTATACATGTTTGTTTCCCAGAATTCATCCGAATAAATTTTGTGAAATAGATGAATTTTCAGAGTTGTTTTTGTACAAGGATCAGCAAACGTTTCTTATCACCTTCTGATTTCTATTGTCCCTCCTCCATTCTCTCTCCCTGGTATTGTTCCCCGTACAATATAAGTTTCTCTCTGGGGTGATTTCAATAGCTGTCAGCCTTTTCTTAGGCACAACCGATCATGTTTCCAATTACGCCCTCTCCAACTTATTGAAATAAAAAGGAAATAAAATTAGACAAGAAAGCATCTGTATTACAACACAAATACCACAATTCAAGCTTCAAAAGTCAGGAATGATTTTTATAAAAATGCAATTTGCTTCAACTTGAAAGAGTATTTGTGAGTGAGATGTAACTCAACCAATAATTACTCAATTAAGGAATAAGTAAGTAGGTGTAAAACCACCTTACTAAAGTATGTTGCACTCTACTGTTTGAGAAAGCCTTGAGAGCACATCTCAGACATTTTGTATTTGAAGACTGAGGTCTGAAGGTAAAGGTGGTTTCCTAAAAACAGGAAAAAAAAGAAAAAAAGATGGCGATGTCCCAACTGAAGTCCATTTCCCTAAACAGAAGCTATTATTGGTGCCTTACCCCTAATTTCACTTCCAACAAAGGATATGAAATATCCAAAGGAAAACACTCTGCTAAGAGTTATTTTTGAAGCTTCAAACAGAAGGCCACAGTCAGGAGCAAACTCATACTATGATTCACCAAGGCTGGACCTTTGAGAATCTGGAATAAACAGATACTTGAGTGGAATTCTGCCTGGAGCCTGCAATAGAAGAGAGCATTGAGGCTGACTGCGGCATTTCCTGAAGACTCATGGATGAGATTAAAGTGATTTTAATAAGCTCCCAGAAAGTAGGTCCTGGTAAAAGTAACTGTAAATTCTATCTGGAAAAAAATGTCCCAAATGCAGCCCCTTGGAACTTCTACAGATTAAATTTTTAAAAGTATGATTTTATAAACAAAAATTACAAAATATGCAAGAAAATTGTCAGCAGAAACAAAAGCAATATGAAAATACTCTACCCACTGCACCCACTCAATGATTTCAGATACTGGAAATAAGAGATGCAGAATGCAAAATAACTTATGAGATCTTTGAAGAAATAAATAACTATTAAAAACTAGCAAGGAGCAAGTCACTATCCGTTATAGGCTGACTGTATTCCTCCTCAAAAATTTTATATTCAGGAGTCCTAATCCCCAGTACATCAGCATGTGACCTTCTTTGGAAATAGGGTTGTTGCAGGTGTAATTAGTTAAGATGAGGTAATACTGGAATAATGTGAGGCTGTGATGGTTAATTTTATGTGTCAATTTGACTGGGCTACAGGGTGCCCAGATATTTAATTAAACATTATCCTGCATGTGTCTATGAGGGTGTTTCCAGATGAGATTAACTTTTGAATTAGTAGACTAAGCAAAACAGATTGCCCTACCCAATGAAGGTGGGCCTTATCCAATCTGTTGAAGACTTGAATAGAATTAGGAAGAATATGCTCCCTTTGCATGGCTGTCTTTGAGCTGGGACACCGGTCTATTTCTGCCTTAGCACTCAGAGTAGAATCTTACACTATCAGCTCTCCTTGTTCTAAGGCCTTTGGTCTAGGGCTAGAACTGTATTGTTAGCTCTGTGGGGTCTCCTGCTTGCCAACTACAGATCTTGAGGAGTCTCAGCCTCATATCCATCTGAGACAATTACACACATACACATAAACACATGCACATATGCGCGCGCGCGCACAAACACACACACATATGTTCTATTGGTTCTGATTCTCTGGAGAACCTAGACTAACATGCAGCAATTAATCCAATTTGACTGCTGTTGTTATAAAAAGGGGGAATTTAGAAATAGACATATGTGCACAAAAAACACTGTGTGCACATGAAGGCAGAGACTGGGGTGATGCATACGCAAGCGAAGAGACCCCAAAGATGACCAGAAAACCACTAGAAGATAGGAAAAAAGGCATAAAGCAAATGTTCCCCCATGGCCTCAGAAGGGACCAAACCTCCCAACACCTAGAACTTGCCATCCTCGCCTCAACCACTGTGAGGCAATTTCTATTTGGTGACACTGTTACAGCATCATGACCACAGGAATCCACTATCCAAGCAACAGGAAATTTATTTTAAAATAAATAAATGTAACTTTGGGGAATAGTAATGGAATTGTTCAGATTTAAAATCCAGCAAATAGCGTATCAGCCAGGGTTATGTGCATGAGTTAGAAACCAACAATTTTAGGAGCAGGCAGGAAGGATTTAATTCGAGGGAATTGGTTGATTGTTGAATCATTTTTGTTTCCTGAAATGACTCCCAAACCACTCCGCACTGAGTGACCACCATTAGTGCTAAGCCAGAATCAATAAATTACTTCCATGGCCACCACGATACACGCTGCTCATTTTCAGAAAGCCAGAGAATGAAGAAAGCTCTGACGTAAGGATGAAGGTGGCAGATCAGGAAGACAGATCCACTATTACTACCATTGCCATTGAGTGTCAGGACCGAGGGAGCTGGAGAGGGGACAATGCCGTGTCACAGGTGATCCTTGCATTCCTGGGACTCTACTAGCCTGCAGCAATAACCAGGTCCCCACCTCAATTCTACATTTCAAATCTCATGCAAAAACATCTAGGACTCTAGTTTTAATAGAGTCTTTAAAATATAGTCATTTCCTATTTTAAGGTTTCTACCCAGAAAATAGCTTGAATGCGAAATGAGTCAACCCAGCATACGCAGCAGAGGGAGGCTGAGGATTGGGTTAAGCACAGGAGAAGACAGAACTAGAGTGCAGAACAGAACACAGACCAAAGAAGAGCTCAGAATGCTTATTGATTTGAGGAGATGGGAAATATAAACAGATTAAAGGATGTTGAGAGGAGAATATGAATATCTAAGTTTATATCTGTTTGCATGCTAGAAGCAGGGAGAACAGAAAATGTGTATTATTGAAAGTTATAGTTTCTGATAATTGTTAAATCCTGTGAGAAACATGGATCACAAATATAAGAAACACAAAGCATGCAAAGTAGGATAAATAAAAAGAAATTCAACCCCGGACACACTGTCTTGAAATAGCTGAATACAAAAACATAATGACAACCTTACAAGCAGCCAGAGAGAAAAGTCGTACCATTTATTAAAGGATGATAATTAGACAAGAGTAATGTCCCAAAACCAAAAAAAAAAAAAAGAAAAAAAAATTATGAAACAATATCGTCAAAGAACTAAAATAACCACCAATGAAGAATTGGGTATTCACAAAACTCAGTCTCAAGAATAAACACACTTTCAAATATGCAAACAAAAATCAGAATGTGTAACCTTAATAGAGTTATTCATTTCAGAAAACAGAGTATTTATTTCAGATTTATTTGTTTATTTCGATTTTATAATAGAGTATTTCTTTTGGAAAAATAAAACAACTACAGAAGAAAGATCTTAAAACAATAAGGATAAACAATCTGAAAAGGTGTATAAACATGAGTAAATACAAACAGACAGTGCCTGAAGAAAATAATCATAATAATAATCATAATATTGTCAAATCTGTGGTTTATAAAATAAGTCAAAACAAAAACTTTGAAAAAAATCATTTGTAAATCATAAGAGTAATAAAATCCTATCTTGTTAGGAAGAGTGAGTAAGCAAGATAAATTACCCAGTGTAAAACTCCAATGGCAACAATTGAAAGAATATAAATGAAGCGTATAAAATAAATTCCAGTAGAATAAAGTGAGATAAACAAAATTTTAAAAAACAGAGTAAAAGTAATTAGTTCAAAGGAAGGAAAGTAAAGGTGAGGGGACAATGAAGCTTAACAAAAAGTGGAAGATTATAATAAATTAAAAATTCCTAAAATAAGTCCAATATTCTAAGTAATATAAATAGACCAAACTATTTACTTAAAATACATAAAATGAGATTTTTAAACAACAGCTATGTTCTTTTTGTAAGAGATCCAACCCAGACATACTGAAATTAAAAATACGGAAAAAGGTGGCCAGGCATTGGTGGCTCGTGCCTATAACCCCAGCTCTTTGGGAGGCCCAGGTGGGTGGATCACCTGAGGTCAGGAGTTTGAGACCAGCCTGGCCAATGTGGCAAAACCCTGTCTCTACGAAAAAATACAAAAATTAGCCAGGCATGGTGGCACACACCTGTAGTCCCAGCTACTCGGGAGGCTGAGGCAGGAGAATTGCTCGAACCCAGAAGGCAGAGGTTGTAGTGAGCCGAGATCGTGCCACT
Source organism: Hylobates moloch (assembly GCF_009828535.3). Taxonomy (NCBI): domain Eukaryota; kingdom Metazoa; phylum Chordata; class Mammalia; order Primates; family Hylobatidae; genus Hylobates; species Hylobates moloch. Next base: position 118,226,564 of record NW_026652284.1, read on the forward strand.
GCACTCCAGCCTGGGTGACACAGCCAGACTCTGTCTCAAAAATAAAAAATAATAGAAATAATGGAAACAGATATGCCAGAAAAATAATAACCAAAATGTGTCTGGCTTAGCTTTTAAATGTCATGAAAAATAGTCTTTAAGAGCAAAAGAACTGTTTACAAATACAGATGGTTAAATACTTTCATACCTAAAAGCTTCTATGAAAATAGCTTCAAAGTATATAGAGAATAGAAATTGACAAAATTAAGAAATCATCATCGTGGGAGATTTTAACATATCTTTCTTTTTTTAATTTTAATTTTTATTTAAAAACCCACAGAGGCTGGGCACAGTGGCTCACGCCTGTAATCCCAGCACTTTGGGAGGCTGAGGCAGGTGGATCATGAGGTCAGGAGTTTGAGACCATCCTGGCTAACATGGTGAAACCCCATCTCTACTAAAAAATACAAAAATTAGCTGGGTGTAGTGGCACGCGTCTCTAGTCCCAGCTACTCGGGAGGCTGTGGCAGTAGAATCACCTGAACCTGGGAGGTAGAGGTTGCAGCGAGCTGAGATCGCACCACTGCACTCCAGCCTGGGCAACAGAGTGAGACTCCATCAAAAAAAAAAAAAAAAAAAAACCCAACAACAACAACAACAAAAAACCACAGGATGTATGGGCTTGTTATATAGGTAAATGTGTGCCATGGTGGTTTGCTGCACCTGTCAACCCATCACCTAGGTATTAAGCCCAGCATGCATTAGCTATTTTTCCTAATGCTCTCTCGCCCCACCCCACACCCTGACAGGCCCCAGCGTGTGCTGTTCCCCTCCCTGTGTCCAGGTGTTCTCATTGTTCAGGTCCCATTTATAAGTAAGAACATGTAGTGATTGGTTTTCTGTTCCTGCATTAGTTTGCTGAGGATAATGGCTTCCGCTTCATCCATGTCTTTGCAAAGGACATGATCTCATTCCCTATCATGGCTACATAGAATTTCATGGTGTATATGTCCCACATTTTCTTTATCCAGTCTATCCTTGATAGGCCTTTGGGTTGATTCAATTTTTTTTCTATTGTGAATACTGCTGCAATGAACATACACGTGCATGTATCTTTGTAATAGAATGACTTACATTTCTCTGCGTATATATCCAGCAATGGGATTGCTGGGTCAAATGGTATTTGTGTTTCAAGATCTTTAAGGAATCGCCACACCGTCTTCCACAATGGTTGAATTAATTTACGTTCCTACCAACAGTGTAAAATTGTTCCCATTTCTCTGCAACCTCACCAGCATCTGTTGTTTCTTGACTTTGTAATAACTGCCATTCTGACTGGCATGAGATGATATCTCAATTATTTACTGTGTCCAGCAAACAAATAAGTTAATGAAGATTGATAAGATTTGAATCATACACTAACAAAGGCTGATCATAGAACCCTGACCTAACCATTTGAGATTTAAAAAAATTATTCTCAAGTACATATGAAATTTACAACAAAATAAAACAAAATCTTACCACATTCTAAACAAAGCAAGTTTCAACAAACTTTAAGTAATCGGTAGCGTACAAAGTTTTTGGGACATGATGCATTTATATGAAAAACCATATAGTTTCAAAAACATCGTTAAGTGCTCATACCTCTTTGTGCTCATGCCCTTTGATAGCACCTACTGCACTGACTTTGGACTTGGTCTCATGACTTAACAGCAAACTTGAAAATGTGATTGTGCATGTCTACTTCCTCTCATGCTTCCTCTCTTGTGGACCCAAACCACTATTGAGAACAAGCCTAGGGTAGCATGCAGGGGGCCTGTGGAAGGTGACAAGAATAATCAAAATTATCATAGACCAGCTTATAGCCAGCAGGTGTACAAGTATGTGATCTCACCCAGCCAGAATTAGCAAAGGTGCATATGTAACCCACACAAAGCACAGACACATGAGTCACACAAGACAACATTGGACAAACTGCTTATACTATCCATGGACACATAAGCAATAATAAATTGTTAGAATAAACCATTTGGCTTGGAGGGTCCTTAGTATCTGATATTATAAATAATGTGGATATATTATATTCCTAGATGTAAAATTTTAGAATAAAACATTAAATATATTCAAAAATAGGTATTATCAAGTCACTTTACATCTCCAACAGGTTATAAGAGAAACATTTACCTCACAATCTCAATCTTGTGAATATAAGAAAGTGTTGTTACATCTCATGTTGTTATACTTCGCATTTAAAGTACAATCATTTAATTATATATAGAATGTATCCTAAAGTATCTAAAAATTAGTAAATTGAAAATAAAAATTTTAATTGTGTAATATGTTGTCACTGATGTGTCTATGAATAGCCTTAGCAGTTAATCCAGTAGTGTCTGGTGTCACTCATGTGTCTGTGCTTTGTGTGTGTTACATAAACGTCTTTGCTGATTCTGACTGGGTGAAATCATATATTTGGACACCTGCTTGTTCTCTGTATATACACCTGATATTTATGAAATACCACCCATGTGCCACACCCCTGGACATGAGCTTATTCATTGAGCTCAGGGATTCCACATGGATGGTAGAGCTGATGAAAGCAGGCCTGTCTCTGGGGTTTCAGACAGATTAAGTGCCAGCCTCTATGCAGCTTGAGTAATTTATTTAATAGATGCACCTGCTTCTGCCAGCTGTGAAACATTTGGTAAGATGACCTGAGGCTCATTCCACCTGCTTCATGTCACATGAATGACATGTAGGGAGGGAGAAACTCAGATGTTGGAGGGGGACATTCTGGCACCTTTTAAGTGTCAGTAACCACTATGGAAACCCTCTGGATGGTAGACTGAGGAAAGTCTATCTTCCGAGAGTCCAAAGGATAAGCTCCTGTGATAGTGGTTTATTCCAGGAGGGACTTGACAGTGATGAAAATCTCTCAAAATGCACGTGGCAAATCTTTTTCTTTTTTTTTCTTGTTTCTTGAGATTGAGCCTCCCTCTATTGCCTAGGCTGCAGTGCAGTGGTACGTTCTCTGCTCACTGCAACCTCTGCCTCCCAGGTTCAACTGATTCTCTTGCCTCAGCCTCCCAAGTAACTGGGATTACAGGTGCCCACCACCATGCCCGGCTAATTTTTGTATTTTTAGTAGATATGGGGTTTCACCATGTTGGCCAGGCTGGTCTCAAACTCCTGACCTCAAGTGATTCACCCGCGTCAGCCTCCCAAAATGCTATGATTACAGGCGTGAGCAATCACGCCTGGCCCCCACGTGGCCAATCTTAATAATGGAAGGGTGCCACCATGTATGACCCTCTCACAAGGGAGACAGCTCAACACAATGCTCTAAAGCAAACCCGAAAACGCACAAAGCAAAAATTAGGTTTACATCTGGGTGCAAAAATGCAGTTCCATTGAATTCATAGTGAATCAACACAAATTATAGAATATTTACTTTATACCAGGTTCTAGGCCCAGAACTGGGGAACCAAGGGTAAATATGAAAGAACACCTGCCTTTGAAGAGACAACAGGATAAAGTCCTCATGAAAATGAAGAGAGAGAAGCTTCATGATGTGGGCTATATAAGGATTTATGAAAGCAGTAGGAAGACAGGGAAAAACTAACCCAGTACGTGAAATAAGAGTGAGTAGAAGGGAAAGTGGGGTACCTTTCAAAGCAGACTTTCTTGAAGCAGGATAATAAAGCATCAATAATGTAACTGCAGCTTTAAGCTGTCTGGGCTTTAGTCTCATGTATGTACCTTAGAGACTCTAGGATGCAAATTTATTTCAAATAAGGATGTCATAAAAATTAAATGAGATACACACTGTCTGGCATTTAGTAACTGCTCAATGTATATTATTTTTTACTATTTTTCTAGTCATAGCCAGCATTCATTGAGAACTTAATGTGAGTTAGGCAATTAGTCAAGTAATTTATTTTACTAAAACAAACAAGCCTCCTCGATGAATTGTCACCATAACACCTCTACCCTATGAGAAGTGTAATTATTACCATTTTATGTTGGAGGAAATTATGACACAGTGTGGCTAGGTAGGGCCAAGGTCTTGAAGCTCATAAGTAGCAGACAGAACCAGTCTGACTGCAAAGTTTCATTCTTAACAAATATACTCTACAGCCATGATAATAAAAAGAACAAGAACAACAGAGGACAGCTGCATCTTGCTTAGTGTATGGCAAACACTGTTCTATCTTCTAACTTATATATCACTTAACTTTCCTAATAATCTGGTGAAGTCATTGTTATCATCTCCATTTAGTAAATGAGGAAAATGAGACATCCAGAGTTACATAGCTTGCTCAAAGTCAGGTAGATAGTAGATGGCAGAGTCAATTGTGAACTCACACAGGCTGAGTCTAGATTCCATAAGCTTAACCCAACTTCCAGGTCAGTGACATGGTTTGGCTCTGTGTCCACACCCAAATCTCATCTTGTAGCTCCCATAATTCCCACGTATTGTGGGAGGGACCCAGTGGACGATGATTGAATTATGGGGGCGGGTCTTATTCTCGTGATTGTGAATGGGGCTCACAAGATCTGATGGTTTTAAAATGGGAGTTGCCCTGCACAAACTCTGTTTGTGCCTGCCGCCACCCATGTAAGATGTGACTTACTCCTCCTTGCCTTCTGTCATGATTGTGAGGCCTCCCCAGCCATGTGGAACTGTAAGTCCATTAAACCTCTTTTTCTTCCCAGTCTAGGTTATGTCTTTATCATCAACATGAAAACAGACTAATACAGTAAGTTGGTACTGGGAGTGGGGCACTGCTGTAGATATCTGAAAATATGGAAGAGACTTTGGAACTGGGTGACATGCAGGGATTGGAACAGTTTGGAGAGTTCAGAAGAAGACGGGAAAATGTGGGAAAGTTTGGAACTTCCTAGAGACTTGTTGAATGGCTTTGCTCAAAGTGCTGATAGAGATGTAAACAATAAAGTCCAGGCTGAGGTGGTCTCAGATTGAAATGAGGAACTTTTTAGGACCTGGGGCAAAGTGACTCTTGTTATGTTTTAGCAGAGACTGGCGGCATTTTACCCCTGCCATAGAGATCTGTGGAACTTTGAGCTAGAGAGAGATGATTTAGAGTATCTGGTAGAAGAAATTTCTAAACAGCAAAGCCTTCACAGTATGACTTGGATGCTGTTACAGGCATTCAGTTTGATAAGGGAAGCAGAGTATAAAAGTTTAGAAAATGTGTGGCTTGACAATGCCATAGAAAAGAAAATCCCATTTTCTCAGGAGAAACACAAGCTGGCTGCAGAAATTTGCATAATTAATGAGGAGCTGAATGTTAATCACCAAGACAATGAGGAAAATGACTCCAGGGCATGTCAGAGACCTTTGCAGCAGCCCCTCCCATCACAGGCCCAGAGGCCTAGGAGGAAAAACTGGTTTCGTTGGCTGGGCCCAGGGTGTCTGTGCTGTGTGCAGCCTAGAGATGTGGTGCCCTGCGTCCCAGCCACTCCAGCTATGGCTGAAAGAGGCCAACACAGAGCTTGGGCCATGGCTTCAGAGAGTACAAGCCTCTAACCTTGGCAGTTTCCATGTGGGGTTGAACCTGTGAATGCACAGAAGTATTGAGATTTGGGAACCTCTGCCTAGATTTCAGAAGATGTATGGAAATGCCTGGATGCCCAGGCAGAAGTTTGCTATAGGGTTGGGGTCCTCATGGAGAACCTCTGCTAGGGCAATGCAGAAAGGAAATGTGGGGTGGGAGCTCCACCATCCTCCAGATCCTGGAATGATACATCCACTGACAGCTTGCACTGTGCACAGACACTCAATGCCAGACTGTGAAGGCAACTGGGAGGAAGGCTGTAGCCTGAAAAGCCACAGGGTCGAAGCTGCCCAAGACTATAGTAACCTACCTCTTGTATCAGCGTGACCTGGATGTGAGACATGGAGTCAAAGGAGATCATTTTGGAGCTTTAAGATTTGACTGCCCCGCTGGATTTCAGACTCCCATGGGGCCGGTAGCCCCTTTGATTTGACCAGTTTATCCCATTTGGAATGGCTGTATTTACCCAATGCCTGTACTCCCATTGTATATAGGAAGTAACTAACTTGCTTTTGATTTTATGGGCTCATAAATGGAAGGACTTGCCCTGTCTCAAATGAGACATTAGACTGTGGACTTCTGAGTTAATGCTGAAATAATTTGAGACTTTTGGGGACTGTTGGGAAGACATGATTGGTTTTGCAATGGGAAGACATGAGATTTGGGAGGGGCCCGGGGTGGAATAATATGGCTTGGCTCTGTGTCCACACTCAAATCTCATCTTGTAGCTCCCATAATTCCCACTTGTTGTGGGAGGGACCTGGTGGAAGATCATTGAATTATGGGGGTGAGTCTTTCCCATGATGTTCTTGTGATAGTGAATGGGTCTCACAAGATCTGATGGTTTTAGAAATGGGAGTTGCCCTGCACAAGCTCTCTTTTTTTGTGTGTGCCACTATCCATGTAAGAAGTGACTTGCTCCTCCTTGCCTTCTGCCATGATTGTGAGGCCTCCACAGCCATGTGGAACTGTGAGTCTCATTAAACCTCTTTTTCTTCCCAGTCTAAGGTATGTCTTTATCAGCAGTGTGAAAACGGACTAATACAGTCAGAGTTCTCTGAGGTGGAAAGTAGTGAGCAGGTGGTAAACTGGGAAGTGTTTTCAGAATCAACACTGGCAAAGGAATGAAGAAAATGGGATCCAGCAAAAGGAAAGGCTGAACTGAAACCCGGTCAAAAAAGACCTCAGCACATCCCACCAAGAAGCTCTGGAAATGGGATCAAACTTCAAAGTTGTCCCAAGAAGAAAAGGAGATCCTGGGGTTTATTCTGTTGCATGGACTCATCAATCATTTAATAGTGTATAAGCGGTCTCTAAGGACTACATAGCTGACTAAGACAACACGTTCAGCTGAGGGCAATCCCCAGGGAAAGATTCAGCTGTAAGTATCAACAGCCAGCACTCTCAGCACCTGGTCCTGTATCAAAATTTGATGACTCTCTCTGCCCAACCCTGCTCCTTCTCCTTTTCCTTCAGTTATTACACACACACACACACACACACACCAAACAAAAAACAAAAAATGCTGTGACACTCTCAAATCTGTCTGAGCATTTGCTTCCCAGAGACTACAACCAGCACACCCTTGCAAAGTGGAAGAGTGTCAGTGTCATCAACTTGTGACCAAGAGGCTAGTTGGTGTCCTCAGAGGATGGTACCAGGCTGGAGTTTCAACAGTGATCTCTCCTGTGGCAGTTTTGACATCTGTTCATCCTCTTTTCCAGGGCCCTTGCAGTCTGAGAATTCTGTATCACACAGAATGTCTTTACATAGCCAGATCCTCCCCTATCAAACCTTATTTTCTTCCCCGCCTCAGTCCAGCAGCCTCAGGGTGAAGTCTCATATGTACTCTCCCAGTTCCTGTCAGCGCATGTTGGATCTGTCTTGTGACTCCTCTGGAGTTTAGTCTCCTTTCCCCTCAGGAGGCCCAGCAATTTCTCAGATGAGCTATGCTATGACTCCACTATTGCTTTTGAACCTCCAGGAAGAGAGGTTCAGCTACATCCTGAGGGAGGCCCATACTGTCATCAAGATAAGGCTTTTGCATTGCTGTCAATCAAGAAGGGAGCACTAGCTGTTGCACAGAAAGGAAGGGGTGGGCCGTGTCTACAAGAGTGTTCATTGAAATCTATGTGTTAAATGTTTTAACGTGTTTAAGTGTCAGCCCCCTCAATTTCAGAGTCCTTCTTCCAACTGGAACCCTCACTTTGACCTAGTGGACTTGCTGAAATTGAGATTTAAACTGCCTTTAAAGGACAATTACCCTTAAAATACTGTGTTAGGCATCCTCACCTTTTTTTTTCTTTGCCTTGGAGTACAGTTTATTATCCCCAGTGAGAAAATCCTAAGTCTAAAATACTCTAAAACTCCAAAATTTTAGGGAACTGACATGATACCACATGGGTGGCTAAGATAGTGACAGTTTTTCTTTTTGATGGTTCAGTACACACAAACTTTGTTTTATGCACATAATTATTAAAAATCCTGTATAAATTACCTTCAGGCTATGTGTTAAGGTAGCTACGAAATATAAATACATTTTGAGTTTAGATTTTGTCCCTATCCTCAAGAGATCTCATCATCATGTATATGCAAATATTCCAAAATCTGGAAAAAAAAATCCAAAACCTGAAACACTCCTGGTCTTATTTTGGATAAGGGATATCCAACCTGTATATGAAATTATCTGTATATGTTTCCAAGGAGGACTTCTGACTTTCAAATTTAACTTTCAATTAGTGGTTAATCACTCTCAGTCTTTTATTGTCTTTTGCCTTGAGCTATAAACATTTAATTATTCAATTCCATCACTCTTATAATCACCACATCTCCTAAACCTCTCTGAAGCCTGAGGTATTGCACCTGCTAGTACATTCCCATTCAGTACTGTATTTCCCTGCCTCAGCTCACTATGGATGGAGGCTGTCAGAAGTGTACTGAATCCCTCGGGCTCCCATGCTTCCCCTATCACCTGCAATGGGATCTGCACTGCTAGCCCCGTAAGATGATTCAACTCCAAACTTCCATTTTCCAGTCTGCTTTCTTGGACCACTTCTGCAAATTCCCTAAGTAGCTGTGTTTTCATGAAGAAAATGTACTTAGAAATGTTTTCTATAATACGGACTTGGAAGGAGGAAAGCAAGAACGGATTTGTGATCTGGTGGCTGCAAAAACCAAGGTTGATGCCATTGGCATTCTGCAGTGGGAGGGATCCTTTGGAGTTGTTCAAAATTGAAGACAAAGGGCTTTTGTACATACACAACAACCTTTCCTTGGCCATGGGTTGCCTCTGGAAAACGAATATCATATTGGGAGAAGCAGCTCCCCTATGCCAAGAGGACTCAGTTGTGTGCTGTGTGTAGACGACCCTTTCTAAAGCTGGGAGAATGAGTGCTGTGGTGATATACCTTGCAATCTGTGTGTTTTACTCCTCAAGAGGTTACAGTAGAATCTATATCTGAAACAGTGAATGGGCATTAGTTGGATGAGAGATGTGGGAGGTGGGGGCAGAGGAGAACTGAGCGCCCCAGGGTGAGAAAAGGCTGGACACATAATGCATTCACATTGAGCTTCACTATGGGGTGTCATGTCATATAATGTAACACCAGTCACCCTCATTCCCTTTTAACAAAGGTTTTTCATTTGTGTGAAGTTGATGGCCTAGAAGGGTTGAGAGAAATCCCTTGCAATCTTCCCAGTGGCAGAAAAAGGGAGGAGTAGAAACATCAGAAAGGGGAAAAGGAATTCTAGTGTCAAGGACCTACTATGCTCCTGTGTCTTTGCAGCCTCTGAGAGGGAGTTAAATAAGAAAAATTCATGCTGCCGCAGGCCAAGAGGAAATTGGATAATGGAACAGAGAAAGTGTCAAGGGGTCGATGCTGTTTGCACAATGAGGAGTCTTTTTCAGTCGAACCCAACTTGTTATCTACTCTCTTCCTGCCCCAAATCCTTATGAATCAAAACATCCCCATTTGTCATCCCATAGGAGAGAGAAACAATGCTGATCAGAGAGGCCAAGCTACCCATTGGGGGACAAGCAGGAAAGAGGTGCCAGGTCTGAGAATAAAAGCCATAGCCAGCACTGCACAGTGACAACTGTAGAGACAGGGTCTCCTAATGCCACATGAAGTTGCCAACTCAGATTGCTAAAAGTGTAAAAACTCAATTCTTTCAGTACTGAAATTGTACACCTTGACCAGCTGCCCAGAGAGAATTCAAAGTCCTCTCTTGTTGGTGAAATAGCCGTGACATGACCCTCATGTTGAATGCACAGGGGGCACATCCTATGTGCCTGGCTCTGTTCCGGCTGCTTTTTACACATACCAAGTCATGAGATCTGGCATGCTGTGAAGTGAGCACTGCTGGCACCCCACTATACAGATGAAGCCAATGAGGCACAGAGAGCTGAAGCGATTTTTTCCAAGATGATACAGTGTGTTAATGGAAGAGCCTGGGTTAAATTCAGGCATCTAGGGATACATACTCAAGCTGAAAAATATTAAAGTAAGAACATGATTAATCAGCCGGGCGTGGTGGCTCACGCAGGTAATCCCAGCACTTTGGGAGGCCGAGGCGGGAAGATCATAACGTCAAGAGTCGACGAGACCATTCTGGCCAACATGGTGAAATCCCGTCTCTACCAAAAATACAAAAATGAGCTGGGCGTGGTGCTGCATGCCTGTACTGTAATCCCAGCTACTTGGGAGGCTGAGGCAGAGGAATCGCTTGAACCCGGGAGGCAGAGATTGCAGTGAACCAATTAAATTTTACATAAATGTTAAATTTTGCAGAAATGTTATCAAGCAGACTTTATAATTTTCTATTTACTCATCTGTTTTTCTAGTAAACTTTGAACTCTTAAAGACACTGTATTCCTTTGTCTCAGTGTCCATGGGGGCTGCAGCAAAGAACACTCGATAAATGAACACACAAATGTGTAAGAAAATACATGAATCAAGAAATCAATAGACCGATGCAATTTCTCTCATGCCATATCCTGTTTTCCATCCAGCTTCAGGGTGCCCTTCTCCATTCACCTTTCTTCTTGTTTCTCCCATGAACATGTCCTCCCTGTGCCCAGCACAGCAGACCAACTGTGCTCCCCGCTTAAAATTCTCTTTGCAGTCAGTGCATCAGAGGCTGCTTTGAAGAGCAGGTGCAGGGTGGAAGTGAGTCAGGGGACATCACAGGCAAGTCTGAAGTGGCACCAAAGAGGCCTAGGGGTATTATTAAAAATGTGCCCTGGCCTTATCTAAGGCAGACACTGTGGGAGAGCAGGGAGCCCTTAACAAAACGCCTGGGAATATCAGTCTGGCCACTTGGGGGGCCATTACCTGGACAGACTGGGTGAACCTGAAAACACACCAAAGCACAAAAATATGTTCTCCTCTTAAAGACGCATTTTGTATCGATGCTAACTTTTATGTTTAGTATGTTTAGATGAGAGCTCAAACTTGCCTGAAAATGAGGATAACAGTACCCACTTGATAAAGTTAGGAAGCACCTTCAATGAGCTAATAATGTGCATAGTGCACCCAGCATGGGGCCTGAGGACATGTCAGTCCAGTGAATGTGAGAACAACTGCTGGTTCTCCCAGGGCAGGGTTCCCGCCACTCCTCACCAGATCGCAGCCTCTGCTCACAGCTCCACAGACACACGCAGCTTCCACGCAGCTTCCTGCCACCTACCTGAGATGCTGCCCGCTCAGACCCCACACCACCAACCTGACTTCATTTTCTAGAGAGCAAATTCCTACTCCCTTGTTTCAAGGTTGAGCTCAGTCTCTGTCTTCATCATCCATCTACCTGCATACTGTCCTGTTTGGGAACAATTCTACAACTACTTTGTGATTTTAGGGTAACAGGGAAGTCCACATGTATTGCTATACCCATTCTGTTGATTATAATTGATTATGTGAATAACCTTCTATAATTTTAATTACAGCGATAATAACAATAGTGATTTTCCTTGTCTTCTGCCTGGCTTGGCTTTACCCTCTGTCCATTGCACATAGCACTGTCCAACAATTTACACACTTACTTGCACTCTCTTATTGTCCGCCCTGCACTCTAGAACATGATTACTTTCTGGGAAGGGCCTCTGGCTGGCTTAGTCTCTGCTGTATTATCTCAGCCTGTGTCCAACATACAATAAACGGCTGCAGATTAAAGGCAGACATTGAGCTCCGACCTTGAGTCGAAGAGTGTGGTAAGGGCTCCAACACTCCTACGTCATAAAGCCTTCAGAAACCTTATAGCAGCCATTGTTACTGCCTTTGATCAGAGTGAACGCAGGTGGGATGGCAGGAAGTGTGAGGAGCCAGGGCTGTTCAGGAGTTTCAAGCATTTCAAGGTCATGCTGCTGAGTGAGTGGTGAGAGTCAAGGTTGGACACAGCTGGGTCTTGGGCCTCTGCATGTGTCTTTTCCCCTAAGTCACTCTTCCTCTGCCACTAGACTCACAAGGACTCAAGGGAAAAGACCCACTCAAATGTGTTTTGTAGACCCAATGCCCAGAACAGTGCCAGAACCTACATGAAAGTGCATGATGAATGAATGAATGAGCCGATGAACAAATAAAACTGGATAAACCCCTTGGCGAATGGACTGAAAGGAGATAGAAACAAGGAATCCTGGATTTGCAGACGGGATCAAACAAGTAATTCCTTCAGCCTGATGCTGTCCAGAAGCCCAGAGGACCTCAGAAGCGTGGGGATGAAGATTCAGTTTCTGGCCCTTAGCATGACTACGAAGATTCTAGGATCAGCCCAGCCAGGCTGCTAGGCTCAGGAGCACGGCGCGCTGCTGCCCCCCTGTGGCCCAGGTCATCCAAACACCGAGTCCTACATCTGTGTGCAATCTGCACTTGCGCTTGTTGACAGTAAACAGAAACCTTCTGTCTTTTCACCCATAGGTTAAAGTAATGTAGGGAGTCCAGACACCATTTGTTGTAAAGTGAGGAGACACTAATTTAGCTTGGGGGAGTGTTGGAAAGCCTCTGTATGGCAGATGCACCTGACATTAATAGCTTAAGAGCATGGCCCTGAGAATGATCCTATGGCCTAAGAAGAATGTGTGCTCAGAGTTCTGAGCTAAGGAATCTGGAATGGCCAACTCAGAGATTCATTCTGTGTCTACAAGACACAGCTGAGCCCCTGGCCCATCCCATGGAACCTGGGCCACACAGGAGATCAAAGCCTTTTGTATTGGGTTAAATGAGGATTGCTAGGTGGTGGTTCTTAGGGGAAGTATGAAAGTCATCTCAATAAACCCTATGTCTCATTCACTGGCTCTGGCTCTCTTCATCAGTCTCTGAAACATGCTGCTATCCCAGCTGAAGGCAATGGAGGCCCAGCACAGCAGCCCCTCACACATAGAACTTGATCCAAATAAGTTCATGCAGGTCCTTTAGCATATAGATGTACATGTAATAAGACTCGCTTTGCCTGAGATTAATCAGATGAAAGGATTCCTATATCCTTTGTTCTATTGTTTTTCAGAACTTGAATTTTGCAATGCTGAGAATTTTAAGGATAGTAGACTTAGGAATTGAGTGTTCTGATCTTAGGGTGATAAGCACTTGAAAATGTAGAGCTGCTACATTGATGGGCAGATGGAACAGTCCACATAGAGACAGAAGGTCCCATTTCAAAGTTGTGCTGAATTGTCATACAGGATTAAGCGAACGTTTTCTTACCATAAATAAATCCTACTTATAACAAAAAACACTGCAGTCTTCAATATATCACACAACTATGAATTTCTTTTGTTTTACAAAGTAATCTTTTTGTTTCAGTGTTTATTTGTCCTTGAATATGACATTTTCCATAATCCTAAATGTGCCTCAGAAAGCATATTTGAAAACTTTATTAAGTAACCTATCAAAAGTGATATTGACTACACAGCTGAATCAGAATCATGTGTCATTACATGTTGAAAAGAAGTCGGAAAACTCTATTCCAATGTTTTTATTTCTCAAATGGCAGAATTGTCACTTGACCACAAGCAGAAAGTAGGTACTCAAAGAGAAATTTGAATAATTTCGGGTTCTTCCAATGCCACACTGTTGTATTTCAACTTAGAACTGAATAGAAAAGAAAGAACATTTGTTAATTGTTTTCTCTGCATCAAGTACAGTATTGAGCAAGGCATTTTGCATCCATTAACCCAGTAAACATCACAGTGATGCAAAAGAAAAGAATCCTTACACCTTATACAAAAATTAATTCAGGATGGATTAAAGACTTACATGTTAGACCTAAAACCATAAAAACCCTAGAAGAAAACCTAGGCAATACCATTCAGGACATACGCATGGGCAAGGACTTCATGTCTAAAACACCAAAAGCAATGGCAACAAAAGCCAAAATTGACAAATGGGATCTCATTAAACTAAAGAGCTTCTGCACAGCGAAAGAAACTACCATCAGAGTGAACAGGCAACCTACAGAATGGGAGGAAATTTTCACAACCTACTCATCTGACAAAGGGCTAATATCCAGAATCTACAATGAACTCAAACAAATTTACAAGAAAAAAACAAACAACCCCATCAAAAAGTGGGCAAAGGACATGAACAGACACTTCTCAAAAGAAGACATGTATGCAGCCAAAAAACACATGAAAAAATGCTCATCATCACTGGCCATCAGAGAAATGCAAATCAAAACCACAATGAGATACCATCTCACACCAGTTAGAATGGCCATCATTAAAAAGTCAGGAAACAACAGGTGCTGGAGAGGATGTGGAGAAATAGGAACACTTTTACACTGTTGGTGGGACTGTAAACTAGTTCAACCATTGTGGAAGTCAGTGTGGCGATTCCTCAGGAATCTAGAACTAGAAATACCATTTGACCCAACCATCCCATTACTGGGTATATACCCAAAGGACTATAAATCATGCTGCTATAAAGACACATGCACATGTATGTTTATTGCGGCACTATTCACAATAGCAAAGACTTGGAACCAACCCAAATGTCCAACAACGATAGACTGGATTAAGAAAATGTGGCACATATACACCATGGAATACTATGCAGCCATAAAAGATGATGAGTTCATGTCCTTTGTAGGGACATGGATGAAACTGGAAACCATCATTCTCAGTAAACTATCACAAGGACAAAAAACCAAACACCGCATGTTCTCACTCATAGGTGGGAATTGAACAATGAGAACACATGGACACAGGAAGGGGAACATCACACAGAGGGGCCTGTTGTGGGGTGGGGGGAGGGAGGAGGGACAGCATTAGGAGATACACATAATGCTAAATGACGAGTTAATGGGTGCAGCACACCAACATGGCACATGGATACATACGTAACAAACCTGCACATTGTGCACATGTATCCTAAAACTTAAAGTATAATAAAAAAAAAAGAATGTTTGGTTATCTATTGCTTTGTGACTGATTGTTCCCAAGCATGCTGGCTTTAACAACAATTATTTTCCTCATGATTTCATAAGCTCACTGGGCTCAGGTGGACAGCCTTCACTTGGATTCTTTCAAGTTGTTGCAGGAAGTCAGGGGTTGCATAAGGAGCCCTCTGAAGGCTTAAAATGGGCTGGTATCCAAGATAGCTCATCACATGACTGGCGTTTGATGTTGGTTACTGTGGATCTCAGATGGAGCCATCAAACAGAGAGCCTGTGCATGGCCTTTCCTTGTGGCTTGGGCTTCTTGCAGCATGGTGTCTGGGTTTAGAAAGAGGGTGTCTCAAGAGTGAACACTCCATGAGGAAGAAAGGTGAAGGTCCTGGGTTTAGAAAGAAGGTGTCTCAAGGGTGAACATTCCATGAGGAAGAAAGGTGAAGGTCCTGGGCCAATTAACGGACATGGTTAGAACTGGCAGATTTCCACTGAATTATATCAGCCAAAACAGTTATGGAGCTAGCGCAGATTCAATGGAGTGGAGAATGAATGTCACTTCTTGACAGAGGACTGGTAAGGACATATAGCAGAGGATTATGTGGGATGGGAGATATTTCTGGGGTTATATTTAGAAAATATAATCTACAGTTCACATGTATCCCACATGCACTTTTGGGGAACCCAAACTTGGGCTTACTACTCCCCCAAGAAGTGTTTATGATGAAACAGTAAAAATAATAAATGCATATTTTATAAACATTATATGTTTGTAATAAATTTTATTGAGGTTGATTCTATTAGAAAGAAGACACAGAAAGAACTCTTTTTGAGACAGTCCTCTCCCTGGCTTGTTCTTAGAATGAGGGTTCTATGGAAAAATACCCTTAAGTTTCTCCACAGTCTCAACTCATCCTATTACAACATCAGTTCAAACCATAGCGTCTCACTAGCCCGACCAGATCCACATGTGGGTGACCCTCCTGGCTGGGTGGGTGAGGAGGATTCCAGGTAGAATTTCTAACAGTTTGAGGAACTATGAACTAAAGATACAAGTCATTCACTCTACACACATCAAACCTACAATAGGGGAGAGAATGCCTTCAATAGACATTTCTACTGAAAGGATAAAAATCAGAAGGTGCATTGTAATTATTGGTCCATAGCAATTCTGAAATTTGGTTGGAAAGTTGTTGCCAGTCTTAGGAATGGAGATCAGTCCTGCTTCCCGTGTCATTCACAGTGGCTCTTGGCTCCACCCTCTGAGTCATCCATTCATTTTCCACAAGAAACAGCCTGCACGGGCAGTTGAGTGTCTTCTTTATTCTGCTCTTCCATCCATGTGATGCCTGAGGTCGAGAAACTTCTTTCCATTTTGGACTATCTCTGTCAATGTTTATCTAAGGAGACTGTGTTTATGATGGAATAGTAAAAATAATAAACAGATATCAACATTATGTGTTTGTAATAAATCTTATTGAAGTTGGTTCTATTAGAAAGAAGACACACAAAGAACTCTTTTTGAGATAGTCTTTTCCCTGGCTTGGTGTTAGAATAAGGGTTCTATGGAAAAATACCCTTAACTTTCTCAGAAGCCTCTGTTTTATGGTTGAAGTGGACTATGAGTAATATCCTTCTTAAATCTGAAATCTTAACAACAGTTTTACAACTCTTGTTCTCTACCCTGTGGCCATGTCTCCCTTTGTGGTGTTCTGCTATCTGGAAAGACTAGTTATGAGAACCAGTTTTAGTTTTGAACCCCATATGTCCTGGATTTTTTATACTCCTCTAAGTCCTGCTTGAAAATTGAACAGTTACTTTTTCAGCTTCACTTTATCTATCTGTACCTTATATGTGGCTCAAAGAAATAATTTGTCGTTTCCACCATTTTGCCTTCTAAAGCTTTTAACTAAACACATCAGTTTATTATTTGCATACAGTACATTTCATGTTACTATTAGCAATATTTCCTTTCAACTTTTTATTAGCATATATTGTGTTTCTCGAGGTTCCTAAAATAGTTTTATCACTGTTTTTCCAGATCCCCCCAGGTGTTTATTTAGAACCTTCATCCCAGTCCTAAATCCAGTGCCAACTCTTTTAAGCAGGATTTCACTTCATTTCTGGTACCAGTTTCTGTTCTGATTACTTATTGTGTAACAAAACACTCCAAAACCTGTGACTTAAAATCATAACTTATTTTTCTTTTCTCATAAGTATGAAGGTTGTCTAGGCTCTGGTGAATTTTGTTCACTTGAGGCCTGTCATGCTGTTTCACTCAGATGGTGGCTGAAGGCTCAGGTGGCTGAACTTAAACTTGATTTATTACATGCTGGGAGCTGATGATAGCTGTTGGCTTGCAGATAAGCTGAGGCTATTGTATGGTGTGTCTAGACCTTGAGCTTCTCAAAACATGGGGTCTTGGTTCTGAGCTGCGACTTTCCAAGAACAAGTTTTCTAACAGGCAGTCAATGGTCACTGCCAGTCTAATTAAGGGCTATGCCTACAATGTACACAGTGTAACTTCTCCTGCATGTTGTTGGTCAAAGCAAATGCTAAATCCACAACGATGGGTTTCACCTCTTGGTAGGTTTTTACATAATTGCATTGCAGAAAAACTTGTGGAATAGGAGATATAATTGTGGCCAACTTTGGAATATATGATATGCCATAGATGCACTGCTCTACTATTTTATACATTAAAAAACAGAAAAGTGCTCACCCTGTCACTCAAAGTGCTCAGCAATTGTAGTTCTCATCAATATTTTCCCATCTAATGCAATATTTCCATCACCTAAAAGCATACAATAATTTCTTCTATCTTAAAGTAAAAACTTTCAACTCTATATTAATCTTCAACCAGCACCCTATCTTCTTCTCTTTATATCAAACTATCTCTTTTCATTCTTTCTTAAATCTACTCTGATCAGGCTCTTCCTCCCTCTCTACCAAACTGTTCTTGGCAACATCATCAGTAATTTTCACTTTGTTAAACTCAGTGGTGAATGGTTCAGTCCTCATGTTATTTGACCTATCTGAAACTTCTGAAAGGGTTGACTGTTACCCTTTAAAGCACTTTAATTAGCTTCCCCCAATATCATTCTCACATGACTTACCTCCAATCTCTTTGGCCACTCTTTCTACTTTTGCATTCTTAGCTTCCATTTATTTCATAAATTGAGAGTATTGGAGACCAGAAGTCTCAGCACTTCATCTTGTTCCTTTGTATTTAAAAAGTATATTATTACTTTTAGTAATATCATCAAACATCATGGATTTGAATACTCCATATGTGCTTATGTCATTTAAAATTATATCCTCAGATCTTGCTCTGGATTCCAGACTATATTTCCAACTGGCTACTCAACATATCCAGTCATGTCTAATAGACGTTATATACTTAAAATATGCTCAAAACCGAACACTTTTATTATCTCCCAAAGACACCTCTTCTTTAGATTCCTACCTCATTTGATGGAAATTCCATTATTTTATGAGATTAAACCAAAAAAACAGACAATTATGAATTTATCTTTTACTCTCAAACCCCGATATAATCCATCAACAAATCCTCTCTACTCTATCTTCAAAATACATCTAGTATATGAATATTTCTTATCATTTCCACTACTGATATCCCAGTCCAAATTTTTGTCAAAATCATTTCAATAGCCTCTTTGACGTTTTCTTTTATTCAAACTTGTTGTCTATAATCTACACTCAACAAATCCGCAAGATTCATCCTTGCAAAACAAGTCAGATTATTACACTTCTCTGCTCAAACCCTCCAAAGGCTTTCTATCTTAGTCAGTGTAAAACTCTTCCCGATTACCTATAAGGCCAAAATAATCAGCTTGCTAACAAGTAGCTCATTGGCATCTCCTCATAACTGTACCATATATTGAGATCAGCACTTGTGTCTCATGCTGACAGATCAAGAATTTAGCAGCAGGTGTAGCTAGATCAGCCATAGCAAGAGGAAACCCATGTTTCTAAGCCCATGCATAGTATCTAATCCTGACACCATGGCTACTCTGTTCATAGGCCCCTACCTAACAACATAACAACAGGGGTTGCCAAGGACAAAGGGGATCAACATCCAGTGGGATGTGTACCTGTCCTACAGGTGTTTCAGTTCCTCATCTGTGGCACATGCTCTCTGGTTGGCATCAATGCAAAACACAAAGACCCACACACTCTGTGCCCACTCCAAAACACCCTTCCACACTCTTGTTCCACAGACCACTTTATCTCTTTCTTCTTAGATGACTTGTATTTACAAAGAAATAAACAAACAAACCCTGAAAGCTTACAGAAGTCTATTATTTCATAGCCTACAATCACCTTGTTCAATTGCTTACAAACTAAGATAATAGATATTTATTGATAGAGTGAATAAGTGAGCCAGGTTCTGTGCTACAAGGACTTATTCATCTTATGTATCTGCTCACCAGCTCTTGATGTATATATGATTATCCCCAGTTTATTACATCTCTCAAAGGGAAAGTAATGGCAGAGCTGTTAACTGGCAGGGCTAAGACGGGAACCTAAGTAGGTATGATGCAAACCCTCATTGATTGAACAGCATGGAGCTCAGCACATGGTGGGTCTCATTAAAATCATTTTATGTCCCTTTACAACAGAAAGGATGATACTCACAAGCATGACAAAGATCTGATAATGAGGTTTATGTAGGAGGGATTTATAAAATATAAAATGCTATATAAATGGCCAGATCCATAGTAAATCACATTGAACCCTACTTCTCAAATGTACCTGCTGTTTTATGACATGAAAGTCATGAAATTATAATATTAGTGACAAGTTGGGATCTCAGAGATGAAAGTGTGGAATACTTTCTTTTTTTTTTTTTTGAGACGGAGTCTCACTCTGTCGCCCAGGCTGGAGTGCAGTGGTGCAATCTCAGCTCACTGCAAGCTCTGCCTCCCGGGTTCACGCCATTCTCCTGCCTCAGCCTCTGGGGTAGCTGGGACTACAGGCGCCTGCCACCACGCCCGGCTAATTTTTTGTATTTTTAGTAGTGACGGGGTTTCACCGTGGCCTCAATCTCCTGACCTCGTGATCCGCCCACCTCGGCCTCCCAAAGTGCTGGGATTACAAGCGTGAGCCACCGTGCCCGGCCAAAAGTGTGGAATACTTTCATTTTGCAGATGAAGGAATTAGAATGCAGGAAGATGAAATGAGTTGCTTAAAATCAACTCAGAACCAGGACCCAGGTTTAGTTCAATTCTCTTTCCACTATAACATGCACCTTTATTTTTATTTATTTATTTATTTTTTTGAGACAGATTTTTGCTTTTGTTGCCCAGGCTGGAGTGCAATGGCTCAATCTCGGCTCACCGCAACCTCTGCCTCCTGGGTTCAAGTGAGTCTCCTGCCTCAGCCTCCCGAGTAGCTGGGATTACAAGCATGGGCCACCATGCCCGGCTAATTTTTTTGTATTTTTAGTAGAGACGGGGTTTCTCCATGTTGGTCAGGCTGGTCTTGAACTCCTGACCTCAGGTGATCTGCCCATCTTGGCCTACCAAAGTGCTGGGATTACAGGCATGAGCCACCACGCCCGGCAACATGCACCTTTAAATGAACATTTCGTTTTATTAATTTATTTCAATAAGTTGAGTTCCATCTCCCAACTTTATTTGAACAGAATTAACCAAACTGGTTAAAACTTAAGAGAGTTGACAAAGCACGAATGATTTTCTTCTGCACTCCACATCCCATTCAGACCCACTGTACCCACTAGGACAGGATAGTGCCAGGTGAGCTCAATTTCCTTGCCTGGGGCTCCAATATAAAATGTGGGGTTTGTTCAGATCTTTAAACTCTCGGCTAGCTCCTCAAATCTGCAGTTCTCCTGTATTGGTACCTCACTTATTTTCTACTCCTAGTATCTATGTTTCATGGTTGTTTAAATTGCAGAAGTAAGGAAAGGGAGAGTAACATTTATTAATCAATTTCTATGTGCCAGTTTACTTAGCTTTTAAACAGGATTCTGTTTTGTTTGTTTGTTTGCTTGTTTTTTGGGATGGAGTCTTGCTCTGTCACCCAGGCTGGAGTGCAGTGGCACAATCTTGGCTCACTGCAACCTCTGCCTCCCGGGCTCAAGTGATTCTCCTGCCTCAGCCTGCTGAGCAGCTGGGACTACAGGTGTCCGCCACCACGCCCAGCTAATTTTTGTATATTTAGTAGAGACAGGGTTTCACCATATTGGCCAGGCTGGTCTTGAACTCCTGACCTCGTGATCCACCTGCCTTGGCCTCCCAAAGTGCTGGGATTACAGGCATGAGCCACCACACCCGGCCTAAACAGGATTCTTTAGTTGCCAACCATAGAGACCAGCTCTGACAAATATAAAGGAAAAACTATACATGGAGATTATTGAGGGGAGAAGGGTTAGTTCAAAAGTTGAAGGCAGGTCTCACAAAGGAACACATGATGTAAGAAGGAAATGAATTAGTATATACAAAGCTTTTAAAATAGAATTGGCAAGAGTTATGGACATATTGGTAAATAAATGAATAAAATAAAGGGCTGATGCCCAGGCAGTTCTTGGGCTTGGCATAGCAGGGATTAAATCAGTTTCTTTTTATGTCATCACATTTTTAAAAACTGAGATTAAGATTATGAAACTTTCCCAGAGTCCCACGGTCAATGAAGAAAAGCTAACGCCGATTGCCTACAGTGTATGAGGACTGCTGTATGCACCCATTGTTTTAGGGATGCACAGAGCAGCTGTCCCAGCTTGGTTCATAATCCCACCCCCTGGTCATTGTAAGATGGGGCACCTTGACTCACAACAGAGGCAGCTCCTTAACGGCACACTGCTGACATGGAACATAGTGGACATGAAGCCTGAGCAGCCCAAAGGGGTGCTTGCTACTCTCCATGTTCTTTCTAGTGTACAAGTCATACAAACATATTAGGGCTTGATATTAGGCTTTAAATGACCACTCCCGAAGATGAGGAATCACACAGCTGTGAGATTTGTGATGAATCCTGTTACTTCCTTGTGCTCTAGCTTCTTGTTTATAAAATGGACAAAAACCAGTAGCCACCGTAGAGGGCTAGAAGAGGATCCTTGAAAAATGGATTCATAGAGCAGGCCTCACACATTTTAGGCACTCAATTAGTGTTAGCTTTTCCTCATTAGCCATAGGACCCTGAGAAAGTTACATAATCTTAGCCTCAGCATTTCTCTCTTTATCTCTTTAAAATGTAGTCAATCTTATCAGCTCTGCAAAATTTTAAGTAGGATATTAGACGTGCTAGGAAAAAAAACAACAGCTTGGAACAGAGTAGGTATTCAGTAAATTATAGAAACATGCATTATTGTCATCCTAATTATTGCCACATTATCATTGAAGAAAAAAGGATCCAAATAACTGTGCTCAAGGAAGAATGGCTTTTTTTTTTTTAACTAAATAGATAGCTACAAAAAAAGTGGGTTATAAGTCAACCCAGGCATTGATGGAGTCCCCATTTGCTCATTGACAAATTCTTAATGTTTTCCTTAAACTTCTTTTTACCATAATAAACAG
The DNA here is from genome assembly GCF_009828535.3 of Hylobates moloch. NCBI lineage: Eukaryota > Metazoa > Chordata > Mammalia > Primates > Hylobatidae > Hylobates > Hylobates moloch. Next base: position 118,249,053 of record NW_026652284.1, read on the forward strand.
GGAAGGCGACCATAATGGTGGAGAGCTCAGATGCCTTCCAGGACATAGGACAATGAGATGTGTTTCCACATGCCGTTGTCAAATCTTGGCAAGGACTGAATTTCTAGATTTTTAGATTCTTGTAATGAAGGACACAGTGAAATAATCATAGCTTCCCCACAGGTAAATGACGCTCTTAAAATTCCACCAGTGGGGAATCAGTAAAACTTGAGGACCTGAGGGAATTTGCAGCAGGTGTGGAAATTCAGACAGCTATAAATTATCACTAAATTTGGCACCAAACACAGCAGTATTTCTGAATAATTCTTTTATGCTTGTCATAAGAATTTGGCATGCAATTCTGTGCTGCAATGCATGTCACAAATACAATAATTTATGGTTTGTTTCTACCCAGTAATGTGCAATATCATACTAAATTTGGGAACAAGCACAATTAGAACTATAATCAGTTGTGACATTTTTTGAAATGTTTTTAATTTTTTTGCTACAGACTGACATTAATAGCTTTTTTGAGATGAGAAATCATAATAATTACACCAGAGAAAATGACAAAGATAAATGATTATTCACATAAGAAGGCAAAATTCATCAAGAGATTGACTGGTGGTTGGCTATATGAAGAGAAAGACAAAAGTTCTGCTCTTCAGTTTGATCCATTTGTTAGTATCATCTAAAGAACAAACAAGAAGTGGTCAAAACTAGTCTCCAAGTTCCTCTCCTCACTTTTGCCCCCTATATCTCTTGGTTGCGGCTGTCTTTCCTCTGAAGAGCAGGAAGAGGTTAGACTTTGGAGTCAGTCATATCTGAGGAGGAATCCTTGGGTCACCAACTTCTTCCTAATAATGTGACTTCGAGCACAAGTTTACAGCCTTGTCTATGAGGGTTGGGTGCAGTGGCCCATGCCTGTAATTCTAGCAGTTTAAGAGGTCGAGGTGGGGGGATCACTTGAGGCCAGGCATTCAAGACAAGCCTTGCCAACATGGCAAAACCCTGTCTCTACTAAAATTACAAAAAAATAAAAAATAAAATGTCTGTTTTTTTTCAGAGTTGTTTTGAAAACTGTTGACATAATATAAGTAGACAGTAAAGAATCAGGATTTTTTTAATGGGTTCTAGAATCAAAATAACTAGATTTGAATTAACTTTTCACTGCTTGCCAGCTGTGCCAACTTAGACTAGTTAAAAATAATAGCTGAAATGAAAACAAACTGTATAGCACCTGCTCTGTGCCAGGAACTCTTAATATATATTAGCCAATTATTTAGGCTTCCTTATTTGAATAGCAAATAATAATACTAGGGCCTACTTTTTTTTTTTTTTTTTTTTT
>NW_026652284.1:118250479-118433186 GCF_009828535.3 Hylobates moloch
CGCCATTCTTCTGCCTCAGCCTCCAGGGTAGCTGGGACTACAGGCACCCACCACCACGCCCGGCTAAATTTTTTTGTTGTATTTTTAGTAGAGATGGGGTTTCACCATGTTAGCCAGGATGGTCTTGATCTCCTGACCTCGTGATCCGCCCACCTCGGCCTCCCAAAATGCTGGGATTACAGGCATGAGCCACCATGCCTGGCCTAGGGCCCACCTTTTATGCTGTTGCTATGTGTAGATGAATCCTGCAAAGTGTTCATCATACTGTTTTTCTGGTAGGTAGCAAGAATTGGAGAAGAGTTAGACGCCATCAGCCCTGTGACTGTGCATAGATGAATAGTAAACAGTATCCCTTAATCTCTGCTCACACACGTAGCCTAAGAACGCAGCCTAAGAACACGTATGGTACAATGAACACCTGGGCTTCTTCACTAACTCTCCTCGTCTCCTAAATAATGTGAATAGTTCATCAGAGCTACCTACCACAAGCTCTGAGACTGATCCTGTGAGTAGATTTTTGAAGATCTAATATCTAGGCTAAGTCATCACCTATAGGACTAAGTCCTGACCTATAAATTATAATTTTTTTTTAAATCAAGCATTTTTGGTAGAGTCATAAGTGCTTTAGGAGGACATGGGAAATACATTAGTCAAAACCATTTGGTTGTGGGAAACAGAAATCATTTTGCGTGTTTTTAAAGCAAAAAAGAATTTTATAAGTGTAGCTGGATAATTAAACAAGCAGGACCTTGATCTCTGCCTTGGTGAGGACCTGTGCCAGGGAAGCTGCCAGGTCTCTAGGGTTTGCAGGTCCACCTGGACTTGTCTTTCTCTCTTGCTCAGCAGTTCATTCACTTCCTCCTGTCATTTTTAAAGCTCTTTCTAAGTTAGTACAAAGGCAAAGGGGGACTTTGGGGAGATGGCTAAGGAGAACGGGATATTTCTTACTCGAATTGTGCCATCATATGCTGGCTTTCTTTCTCCAGGACTGGCAGGCTATTTAACACTGAATCTTTCATTATGTGCAATTGTGGGCTCTTTGGAATTATTCTCTCTATCGCCATAGCTGATGGTCTCTCAACTGAAGTTTCTTGACCTGGGACAAATATATTTCATTTTGATAGTGATTGATTACCTCCTCCTCAACCTCTAAAACCCTTGGGGTTAAACTCCAGCTCCTCCTCTGCTGACCTTTATTCTCTACTCTATTGGGTAGGGTCATGTAAGAAACCCCCATGTTGCCTCTCTTACTTTAGTGGCCTAAAGCTTCTTTGCCTGAGCAAATCCCTAAAGTGAAACTGGATCCCAGTACGGTAGCAGCTCTCCTGTGCACCTTCATCAATATAGCCAGCCAGCCTGCTCTTTTCTATTTACCAGGCAAGGGTCACAGAGTGGTTCACCCCATCCCTTCAACTATAGGGCACATATTTTAGGCTTTTCAATGATCTATTGAAACCTCTCTCAGTTGGCTTGAGAAGGCGGACCAAACATGCTGGCTGTTGAGGAGGAGAGGGAGAGAAAATGGCTTGCAAAGTAATACTCCTTAAAAACTTTCTTCCCATCCCTAATGTCTCAACCTATTATTTATAATTTTAGTGACTAGTTTGAGGCTAAATCACACTTTATTAATCCTCAAGGGTAGACTGCTCACCATTTGACTTGGTATCTAATATGTGGTGCCTTCATGCTTTGGGGTCAATATGAGAGAAGAAACGTTTCGTTTTGCCATCCAGTTAGCTAAAGATAAGGGTTTCCCCTTAAGGAGAGGTTTCTTCTCTAGAAACTGGACAGCCATCAGCCTTCTCTTTTCTTCATCTCTGCTTTATTCATGTCTCTCTGAAGAATAGCCGATCTCTAATCCTCACCCTTTGTGGCAAACTACAGCCAACTCATTCCTCTAGTGTTCATATGTTTTTCATTCCAACTCCACTCCAAGACTGACTTGACTTTCTCTGGTCCCCATAAATCAATTCTTCAGAAAAAGAATCCAAAGGATACAGCTCTGGCAAGGTACCCAAACCTGGTTCTTTATCTATGATGGCTAAAACCTGTCCTATAAATTAGGGCAATACTGAGATTTACCAAAGAGAAAGATGTTCCTGGTGTGTGGGCTAAATGTATAGCCCCAAAGTTTCCCACTAGAGGTGTGTTAAGAGACATCTTCATGTAAGGGGTGTCAACTGAGGAATGAAGAGGTTTACAAATTTGGAAACGAGAGCTTTGTCACAAAAGGTTGCAGCCCGCAGATTGGCCATCTGATAGGCTGGGAAGCATCACTTCCAGACAGAAGCCAGAAACAGACACTGTGAAGGAGGGGAAAAGGGGACAGGAATTTATGCTGAGTAGCATGGCCCAATATACATATTCAATGAGCTATAGGAGGAGTCATAAATATTTATGAAAGGAGACAATTATGCACGGGCAATTGAGCTCCATGTCACTCCATGGCACTTGTGTTAAAAAATGGCAGCATTAGCATGATCTAAGGATGCAGTGTTGGGTTCTCTGATGTCAAAAGATGAAGCAGAGGACCCCAAAACTCTTACTGCACATCCTCCATAGACCGACCACAACTACTCCATGGTGGACGGTTTCTTATCAGGAAGAAACATCTGTTAGTTGTTTTGTTAAAACTGCAAAACAGGGGGCAGTCATGTGAATGGTTGATATGAGCAATGGAGTCTCTTGAAAGGGCTGATTTCTGTTTAGCCCTTAGAGAAGAAAGCCTAACGGCAGTTTAAGAGGGTGTATCTGACCTCCCATTCAGTCAAGGCAGAGAAACAAGTTTTCAAGGTTATCCTGCAGTCCCTTTGGCCAAGAGGGAGTCTATTCAGTTGTTGGAGAGGCTGAGGATTTCATTTTCATTTCTCAGTAGTCACACTGGAATTTAACCTTGAAATATGAGAAATATATGTATGAGAGATACAAGATATGGTATAAGTCTTTCTAGAGGGGTCTTTCTAGAGAGGAGAGGCTGGGACACAGACTTTAATAGAAATGACAGCAAAATTAATTAGGCATTTTCTGTGCCTTAAAAAAAGTACATATCACAGTTTTTAGCTGCAGAACAACCCACTGAGTGATAAAATGTTAATTCATTTGCTATTGTTGGAAGAGTTTCTCTTTCCAAGAAATCAACAGCACTTATTTAATAAATACCTCTGAGCAAATACTAGGTCCCAGGCACTCTTTCAGGTACTGGAGAAACACTGAAGTGTGCAAACATTTTGCTTATGAAGTAGGGGAGACGGAGGATGAACGACAATGTGTTGCCACTTAAGGAGATGCAGTGTGATGAGCAGTGAAGAGAAAGACTTTTCAAAAGTGATAACCTTTGAGTAGCAAAGTAATTCTGTAAAAACAATAACAAAAAAACTCATGCCTGTAATCCCAGCACTTTGGGAGGCCGAGTTGGGTGGATCATGAGGTCAGGAGATCGAGACCATCCTGGCTAACATGGTGACACCCTGTCTCTACTAAAAATACAAAAAGTTAGCTGGGCATGGTGGCAGGCGCCTGTAGTCCCAGCTACTCTGGAGGCTGAGGCAGGAGAATGGTGTGAACCCAGGAGGCAGAGCTTGCAGTGAGCTGAGATTGCGCCACTGCACTCCAGCCTGGACAACAGAGCAAGACTCTATCTCGGAAAAAAAAAAAAAAAAAAAAAAAAAAAAAAAAGGGGGGGGGGTAGGCAGAGGAGACTGCAAATGCAAAGGCTAAATTTGTAAGAAAGAAGAACTAGTTTGAATGCAAATCTAACTAGATTCATGCAGAGGAAATAACTCGTGAAAAGACAACACAGAGAGGACAAAGCAAAGAGTATTACACAAGAAGGACAGAATTTCAGGGAAGGGGTTGTGTGCGTCATGATTCTTACCATACTCAATAATGCCAGTAAGAACGGGGGTTTCAACAGTGCATGGCCCAGGCCTTTGGAATGGAGTGACGAGGGCTACAGAAAGAGTACACAATTAATACCAAAACAGCCTCAGCCTCCAAATGAGGTAAAGCCTGTTTCTAGGCATTTAATCTCTATTAATGGTTCCATAGAGCCCTTATTGATTTTTCTGTTTAGAGAAATGAGGAAAAAAACATGAACTTAATTAGGGCTCACTCTCCTCATCTCAAGTGCTGGCTTTTACTTTTCCAATGCATCTGCCCTGAACTGGAATTTGGGCTCTGGGATCTGGGAATGCCTCTGTCTGAGAGGTAAGGCTTTGGGAAATAAACTCAAGAAAAAGAAAGAAAGAAAGAAAAAGCAGCAGAGAGCAGGCTGATGGGAACATTAGACAGAAAGGCAAGGCCAGTAATGCTCACTGCTATACAAATAGCTGCATGTGCCTGTCTGTCAGGAGTGACATCCTGCTCAGAGACAAATGAGACCTGCTGGTCTGGAGAGTCGGTGTGATCCTGACCTGAAATGGGTCATTCTGTCAAATGTGCTCCCTCTCTCTGAGGAAGGAGTGCTTGGCTGTAATAAATCTCTAGCCTAGCCGGGGAGGGGCATCCACCCACTGGGCAACCCATCCATTGGCTTGAAATAACCACAGAAAGTAACACAAAGCTCTTGTTTTTCCATCTCTAAAAAAGAAAAGGGAACTGATACACCTTGAGGATAGCAGAGAAACAAAAACAAAGACAGGGCTTATATTCAACATAGTCCACAACCAGTTGCGTATGAGCCCAGGCCACACAGAGACTCCGGCCTTAGATCAGGAGGAGACCTGCAGCTGGTCCCAACTTAGTACTTGTAGACAGATCATGGGAAGGAACAAGGATTCTGGGAGGAGTCAGGGGAATCAGTTGAGGGGCTGGAGGCTGTTCAGAAATATTTCCACATTTTAACAACAGGTGACCCACCAGTGTGCACTCTCTGGATACTACCCTCTATATCAAGCCCAAGTCTAAATAGCTATTTCCTTTAAAAAATAAATCAATGTAACAAAACAACCACAAAGCCCAGAGGCTGGGAAGCGTGGGGGCGTTTAAAAGAATTTGATTAATGGGTACAAATATACAGCCTGATAGGAGAAATAAGACCTAGTATTAGCTAGATAAGTAGGGTGACTATATTTACAATAATCTATTGTATTTCAAAATACTAGAGAAGAATATGTATGGTTTTAGCATTAAAAAGATAGATATTTAAGACAATAGATATCCCAAGCACACTGATTTGATCTTTACAAATTATACGAATGTATTTAATTAGCACATGTGTCCTGAAACTATGTACATCTATTATGCATCAATAAAAAATAAGAGTGTTCTAATGAATGTTTCTCGGCACTGGCTTGGGGAGAGCTATGGCATTTGACATATAGATTGATTGGTATGTGCTTCCATTCCAAGAATAGCAAGCTTTCATTTGGCATACTCTGGGAATAGAAAGTGGTAACATAGATTTAAACCCCAAAAAAATGTCTACTCACTGCTTTCTCTTTATTCCCCCATGAGATGAAACAGATCAATGAGAAAGCTCCTCTCTCAGTGATCTCACACTACAGTGTGTGGAGGAGACATATGTGTCAAAACTCACAGGGCAGCGAGCTCAGAGCTAAGAATCGGGAGTATGGGGAAGCATCTAACCACATCTGTGAGAAGATTAGCCAGAAAGAACACTCCAGAACCATGGTATAACATCATGCTAAGCCTAAAAGTAGGTTAAAGATACATAGGGAGTGGGAGAACATTCTAGGCCTACAGAAGAGAGACGTGAGTAAGCATTCAGAGAGAGTATTGTGTGGGAACATCTCACAGATTCAAGAACCACCTACTTTTAATAATGATAGTTATGATCGTAACCATCTGTATTAAGTTCCTAGGGCTTAAAAAGTACCAGGTATTAAAAGTACCAGGTGACACAGAACAATGTAAATGTCTTGTTTCACAGTTCTGGAGGCTAGCCTTCTGAAATCATGGTCTTGGCAATGCCAGCCTTCCTCTGAAGGTGCTAGTGAGGAATATGTTCCAGGCCCTTCTCTTGCCTGCAGGAGCTCCAAGAGCTCCTTGGCTTATAACAGCATCACTTCCATCCTATCTCCATCACCACATGGTCCTCTTCTCCTTGTCTCTGCATATGGTCTTCCCTCTGTAATGTTTGTCTCTGTGTTCCAATTCTCCCATTTTATGAGAACAACAGGCAGTGGAATAAGATAGGTCTTCATGACCTTATTTTAACTTGACACCTCTGTGAAGACCTTATCTTCAAATGAGGTCACATTCTGAGGTACTGGAGATTAGGATCAAAATATATTTTTTTCAGGGACACAGTCAATCCATAAAACCTTCCCTGACACAGGAATTGAACTATCTAGCTAACAAAGCTCCTCCAAATTGATAGAATTCTATGCCATCTTTGCAATATCCCTGTGGGATATGGATGTGTTTCCCTATCTTAGAGGTAGTTTGGTTGAGGTGTCATAATTAGTAAAGGCAAAAATTAAAACTAAAATGATAGTCTTGTTTTTGTTTTTGTTTTTGAGGGCTTACTCCACAGGTCATGGGCTTTACATGTAAAATTTCATTTGTCTCCATTTTAAACATGAAGAAACTAAGGCGTTAAAGCACTTGAGTAGTATTCTAAAATCACAGGTAGTGGTGGAGCTAGGATTTAAACCATAGCATGTTAATTGCAAAGCACATAACCATAACAAATGGGTCTCATTTAACTCTTTTTTGCACACAGTGAATAATCACATGATGATTATAAACAGCATTTATCAACATTTAATATTAATTGGCCTTTCACATACTTTATAAACGTTCTGACAACAATGCACAGTATTATTAGTCCCTGGTATTCAAAAGTGTAGATGGAGATTTTGAAACGTAAAGTAATTTGCACATAACTGCAAAGATAGGAAGTAAGAAAATTGTTGCATTTAACTTTGAAATCCAGAAAAAATGCTAAGTTGGAGAGATCTGGTAGAGGTAAGAGGTCTCAACATGAAGCAATAAAAACGGAATGCAGTCTTATATTCAAGACGACAGACAGAATTCATAATCCTCTTCCCTGCATTTCAATGCAACATTCTGTCACTGTTTTTCTCTTTAGTTAAAGACATGTAGTACTTCTCTGTTGGGAGCAGGCCCCCAAAATCTGGCCATAAACTGGCCCCAAAACTGGCCATAAACAGAATCTCTGCAGCACTGTGACATGTTCATGATGGCCATAACGCCCATGCTGGAAGATTGTGGGTTTACAGGAATGAGGGAAAGGAACACCTGGCCTGCCCAGGGTGGAAAACCACTTGAAGGCATTCTTAAGCCACAAACAATATCATGAGCGATCTGTGCCTTAAGGACATGCTACTGCTGCAGTTAACTAGCCCAACCTATTCCTTTAATTCGGACCATCCCTTGGTTTTCCATAAGGGATATTTTAGTTCATTTAATATCTATAGAAACAATGCTAATGACTGGTTTGCTGTTAATAAATATGTGGGTAAATCTCTGTTTGGGGCTCTCAGCTCTGAAGGCTGTGAAACCCTTGATTTCCCACTTCACACCTCTATATTTCTGTGTGTGTCTTTAATTCCTCTAGCGCTGCTGGGTTAGGGTCTCCCCGACCCAGCTGGTCTCAGCACTTCTCGAAAACAAGAAGAAAAATGTGTGCAGGTTAACAGTAGAGGAAACTCCTGGGATTGAGTGTTGATGGACAGTGAAGCCCTGTAGCTCTCAGAAAGGAGAGCCTGGATACTCACTGTGGGGAAGGACCCCAGGAGTCTGTGAAGAAAAAGAAGCCAAACAGGATATTCTCATCAGTGAACTTGACCTGAAATCATTTCACCCAACAGCTTGAATGACACTATTTTGTATGTCTTATTGACTAATTAAAAACAACCCTATAAACAGTAACTTCGTTTGAATTGTTCCTGGATAGCATATTGACAATAGCAACCCCCAAAGTACACCAAAGACACAAACTCTCTGATGTAAAAGGTAGAATTGTGCAATGCAGCAGGTCAAGCTGTGGAACTGCAACACCATGAGAAAGAGAGAAAGCACGGCAAAAGAGGAGAACCCCCATTCCAGCTCCAAAAAGTACAGACACACACACACACACACACACATATGAGCAACCGGAATGTGTATGTATGTGTGTGTGTATTTAAAGTGTACTTTAAAATAAGTACACTTAGGCTGGGCATGGTGGCTCACGCCTGTAATTCCAGCACTTTGGGAGGCTGAGGCGGGCAGATCATGAGGTCAGAAGTTTGAGACCAGCCTGACCAACATGGTGAAACCCTGTCTCTACTAAAAATGTAAAAATTAGCCAGGTGTGGTGGTGTGCCTGAAATGCCAGCTACTCAGGAGGTTGAGGCAGGAGAATGGCTTGAACCCGGGAGGTAGAGGTTGCAGTGAGCTGATATTGGGCCACTGCACTCCAGCCTGGGCAACAAGGTGAGACTCTGTCTCAAAAAAAAAAAAAAAAAAATAGGGACACTTAGAATTCTGAAATAGGAGAAAGAAATAGCAATTTTGAAATGAAAACAGTGGTAAATAAATTTTAAAAAGAACGTCAAATAAATAAGAGCCAAATATAAAAGTTGAAATTGAAAAGTAAAGCCACTAAAATAATTAATTCTAATACTGTCCATAGGAAGCATAATTAACATTAAATTTTATTAAAGAGAGAAGTAGTGAATTGGAATTTAAAATTGAAAAAATCCCCAAAACAATACACACACACATACATATATAGTATAGTATATTTTGTATATATAGCATATTGTATAGAGTATATGATACTTTTTATATATACAAGGTAGTTTAATATATATATACAAAATATTATATAGAGTATCATATTAATCATAGTATATATAGTATTAGTATATATTGGTATACCAGTAAATTAATATGTATTAGTATATTAGTATTTCATATAGTATATATGTAGTATATATACTACAGAGAGATATTTATATAGAAATATCATTGTTGCAGGAAGTCAGGGACCCCAAATGGAGGGACCGGCTGAAGCCATGGCAGAAGAACGTGGATTGTGAAGATTTTATAGGCATTTATTAGTTCCCCAAATTAATACTTTTGTAATTTCTCATGCCTGTCTTTACTGCAATATCTAAACATAAATTGTAAAGATTTCATGGACACTTATCACTTCCCCAATCAATACCCTTGTGATTTCCTATGCCTGTCTTTAATCTCTTAATCCTGTCAGTTGTGAAGGATGTATATCGTTCCAGGACCCTGTAATAATTGTGTTAACTACAAAATTGTACAGCATGTGTGTTTGAGCAATATGAAATATGGGCATCCTGAAAAAAGAACAGGATAATAGCAATTGTTCAAGGAATAAGAGAGAGAACCTTAAACTCTGACTGCCGGTGAGCCAGGCAGAACAGAGCCGTATTTCTCTTCTTTCAAAAGCAAATGGGAGAAATATCGCTGAATTCCTTTTCTCAGCAAGGAACATCCCTGGGAAAGAGAATGCACACCTAGGGGTAGGTCTCTGAACTGAACCCCTCAGGGCATACCTGTCTCTTATGGTCGAGATTGCAGGGGTGAAATAAACTCCAGTCTCCCATAGCGCTCCCAGGCTTATTAGGAAGAGGAAATTCCCACCTAATAAACTTTGGTCAGACCGGTTGATCTCAAAACCCTGTCTCCTGATAAGATGTTATCAATGACAGTGGTGCCCAAAACTTCGTTAGTGATTTTAATTTCGCCTCAGTCCTGTGATCTTGCCCTGCCTCCACTTGCCTTGTGATATTCTATTACCCTGTTAAGTACTTGATGTCTGTCACCCACACCTATTTGCACACTCCCTCCCCTTTTGAAAATCCCTAATAAAAACTTGCTGGTTTTTGTGGCTTGAGGGGCATCACGGATCCTACCAATGTGTGATGTCTCCCTCCCGGACGCCCAGCTTTAAAATCTCTCTCTTTGTACTCTGTCCTTTTATTTCTCAAGCCAGCTGACGCTTAGGAAAATAGAAAAGAACCTACGTGATTATCGGGGCAGGTCCCCCGATATATCATGACTATATACAGACAGATAAATAGATATGATTTGAAATATGAAATAGAAGTAAAAACACATGGAGAGCAGTTTGAGCTTTAATATATGTCTAAAACACATGACATGCTAGAGGGAGAGAATAGCAAAAATGTGGGAAAAATTTTAAAGAGAGTGGCTTGGAATTTGTTGAGAACTGAAGCATTCAGGCTGGGCATCGTGGCTTACACCTGTAATCCCAGCACTTTGGGAGGCCAAAGCGGGAGGATCACCTGAGCTCAGCAGTTCGAGACTGGCCAAAATGGCAAAACCCCATCTCCACTAAAAATACAAAAATTAGCCAGGCATAGTGGTACGTGCCTGTAATCCCAGCTACTCGGGGCTGAGACAGAAGAATCGCTTGAACCCGAGAGGCAGAGGTTGCAGTGAGCCGAAGTCGTGCCACTGCACTCTAGCCTGCGCAACACAGCGAGACTCTGTCTCAAAAAAATAAAAAATAAAAAAAATGAGGTGAAGCATTCAGAGTGGTCAGAGCCCATGAGCCAGTTTCAGCCTTCTTGGTCCATGGCTCCCTTCTCCTTTCCCATGGTACTGATTCTGACTGTAGATGTGATTCATTCTTATCACTCAACCTTGATAGCTTCATCTTCCCTTACCTCATTCTTCAACCCTTTTCTGCGCTGCCCACGTGGAGCTGAGCAGGGGCAGCTGAATCTGATCCAGACGCAGAGTATAAGCTTGATGGTACAAACAGATCACACACGCAAGTGGCAAGTAGAACAAAACATGATTTTCTAGACCTCTGCTAGGTCCAAATACCTTTAAGTAACCTTACTTTATCAATGCAGAGCACAGTAAGAACTGAAAAGATACAAAAGCAGTCACAGTGGATTCCAGCATTTCCCTGTCCAGTCAACCTGTAATAGAAAAGGCTGCTGCCACTACAGTGTCCAGAGCATGGGATGGAAGGGCAAATAGCTGAAAATACAAGAAGGCCACCATGTGACAGGCATGAACCCTTCTTTTTCTCTCCTCAAGGAAAAGTAAAGCCACTAAAATAGGAAGGAAGCAATGGAGGGAAGTAGGGAGGGAGGGAGGGAGGGAGGGAGGGAGGGAGGGAGGAAGGAAGGAAGGGAGGAAGGAAGGAAGGAAGGAAGGAAGGAAGGAAGGAAGGAAAGAAGGGAGGAAGGAAAGAAGGGAGGAAGGAAAGAAGGGAGGGAAGGAAGTAGGGAAGAGAAGAGAAAAGGAAAGTTGGAAAGGAGAGGAGAGGAAGGGAGAGAGAGGGAGAAGGAGAGGTAGAGAGAGAAGGTGTTGAAGGCTTGAGGGTTAAAACCAAACTGCCTCCATGTGGTATCTAAGGTTCTTCCAATTCTAATCATGGTCTACCACTCATTGCCTCTATCCATCCATTTACTCTTCTCTCCACTTGCCACAAGTGTGCCCTCTGTGTGGAGCTCCTCTTCACACTCAGCAGTCTGACAGTCCGCACAGGCTATGCCCATTCACTGGGACACACTACCCTGTGCTGCCTCACCAACTCTGTAGTGAATTCTTATAACATGATTAAGAAATAATTCTGAAGTCATTACTTTGATTCAAACCTTAGCTTTATAAACATTTACAGAATGTGTGACTTTGAGAGAGACATTTAACTTCCTTATACCTCAGTTTCTTCATCTGTTAAATTACAGTGAATTATAATACCTACTTCCTAGGATTATTCTGAGAAATGGCTGAGGTAATACATGTAAATCTTAGAATTATATCTGGCGATTAATAAGTACTCGATAGATGTTAGCTATTTTTAATTTCTTTCTCATAGATGCAGGTCAGTTCCAGCATCACCTCCTGGGAAAAATTTGATTGGTTCCTCTAGCTCATATAATAGTGGTCAGTTATTCTCCCATCTGCCCTCCCATAGTACTTCATAAATAAGCATGAGATTAATCTCATTGCTAATAATCTGCTGCTTACATGTTTCTCTCTCACTCTAGAATTAGAAGCACAGAGACATAATCACTGAAATAAATACCATTATTAGATGTCCTACCTTGTTTAAGAGACACAAATTTCTCCACCCCTCTATGCACACCCTTCTACCATGTGACTTCACTGCTCCTCTCAAGAAGCAAAGTCTATTTCTCCACTTCTGGAATCTGGGCTGGCTTTATAATTTGTTTAGGCCAATCTGGAAAATGTGATGCCATAGGATTCCCTAAAACTAGTCTAGACCTCAATCAGCTTTGAATCTTCCACTCAGTCTCTTGTTGCCTTAAGACTATCATGTTAGCCCGGGCTGATCAGCTTAAGGATGAAATAAAGGTCAGTTAGCAGCAATCCCAAAATGCCAGAGGTACTGAGTGAACCATCCAATTGAGCCCCCAGGGGACTGCAGCCAGAGGAGTGACCTTAGGGCAAGAGAAGTAGAAAAATCACGCAGCAGATCCCAGCCCCAGTCACTGACCTACACAGTTGTGTGGAAAAAAAAAAAAAAAACAAAAACAAACAAACAAACAAAAAAAAAACAGGTTATTTAAAACTACTAAGTTTTGGGATGCAGGAATAGGTAACTATTCATGTATAATTTGGCATGCCATGTCTTGTGCTAGATGAAGGGAGCACCTAGAACACATGATCACATTTACTAATTACAAACCTCCTACAATAAAAGTGTCAGCCCACAGGTAATAGATGAAGAAACTCGATCCCAAAGAAGGTCAGCTGATTAATACTCTAATCTTCCTATATGAACTATCTAGAACCTCAAATCCATGGGTATCAACCTCATAGAAATGATCATTAAAATTTGTACAAACTTAAAGAATTTTCACAAAACTTTTATTGTGTTCCTTCAAGAATATTGTGCCAAATTGGACAACCATGAAGGGCACAGGATTGTCTACATACAACCAGGAAATGGAGACCAATTAAAATGCTGCACTCTGTCTAGCATTAGAATATTGCAAAAGTTCCTCCTTTCTAGTGCTCTGTGATCCTGAGGTTTAGTAACAGAATCCATTCTTTATAAAGAAGAAACAGTTTTCACTCACACTATGTAACTAAGACCTAACGAAGTTCATGACAGATGGAAATCCAACGATGCTTTCATTCAGAGAATTTCCTAAATGTCTTTTTTTTTTTTTTTTGAGACAAAGTCTCACTCTGTTGCCCAGGCTGGAGTGCAGTGGTGTGATCTCAGCTCACTACAACCTCCGCCTCCCAGGTTCAAGTGATTCTCCTGCCTCAGCCTCCTGAGTAGTTGGGATTATAGGCGCCCATGACCATGCCCGGCTAACTTTCATATTTTTAGTAGAGACGGGGTTTCACCATGTTGGCCAGGCTGGTCTTGAACTCCTGACCTCAAATGATCCACCTGCCTCAGCCTCCCAAATTGCCGGGATTACAGGCATGAGCCTGGCCCTAGATGTCTTTTTGACTCACGATTATACATTTGTAGCATCATGGCTTTTCTTTCCTGTGTCTCACCGTCTCATTCTTAGTAACTTTTCCTGATATTTTTAAATCAAGATTGGGCCTTGAGCTTCCATAATCTTAACAGAGATTAGTCATTGGGATTCAGAAATGAGGAATTAGAATTCTAGAATTTCTAAAATCATGTTATTCTTAACATACTAAGATTATTCATAACCCTTACTCATTATTATTAATGTCTAAACAAAATGGTTTGGTAATTAAATAACTTGAGTTTAGCAGTCTGTACAAAGAAATATAGCCTATAGCAAATATTTGAACATTGGGAAATATCAGTGGACACCATGAATGTCTTAGTCCATTTACTGTTGCTGTAAGGGAATACCTGAGGCTGGGTAATTTATAATGAAGACGCTTATTTCACTCATCATTCTACTGGCTTTACAAGAAGTATGGTGTCAGCATCTGTTTGGCATCTGGTGAAAGCCTCAGGCTGCTTCCATTCACAGTGGAAGGCTAAGGGGAGGTGGTGCATGCAGAGATCACCTGGTGAAAGAGGAAACAAGAGTGGGGAGGAGGAACCAGGCTCTTTGTAACAACCAGATCTCATGGGAACTAATGTAGTGAGAACTCATTCACTAAACCCTGAAGGGAGGGCACTAAACTATTCAGGAGGGGCCCATTGCCATGGAGCTCTGTGGGTTGAGGCTGGCCTCTCACCTGGGAGACAGGGATTAACCTGCTCTCACCCTTGCAGTCTTGGTGGTAATGTTGTTATTATACCTTTATAACATAGCATACATCTGGATTCACCTCAAAATCAGAAATGCATTTAGTATTTAGTATTTTAAAAAGTTTTTTGATTTGTAGCTCTTTATTAAAATTCTAGAGATGTTAGGCCTTTAAATAGATTGATAAATTGATAAACAAAGACACATACTCCACATACAGATATCTTTTCATAATCATTATTTCATTAACTCTCGCTTACCTGCCTCTCCAAGATATTATTTGTATAAATTTGTCTTTCTTAGCTCAAAAAAAAATGTTTTCTTGGTTGATTTTTTTAATCAAAATATCTTACAGAAAAAAAAATCTGGATTTGTTGGCTTCCATTGAAAATATCGTAGGGAATCTGGGAACATGAGCCAACATTTCCATTTAAACATGTTGGGAAGTTGTTTATTCATCAGCTGCCTTCTTAAGATAAGCTATGTACCCCTCGCTCACCACAGCACATTCCGCTCATCATGGTACCCCTACTGTTGATACTTCATGTCAAGTGAACTTACCATTGAATTACACAGTTATGTCTTCAATCACTAAAGAAGTAAATCCATCTCACTTCAGTCATGTATATGACTCACCTACTCATTCCCTTTAGGACACACATTGGAAATTCCTAATATTGTCAACTGATGAATCTTCACTTTTCATACCCTGAGTATTTAGTCCCCTTAACAATTGATGTATACAAAAGTGACAATCTCAACTTCTCTTTTTTCCTCAAAGTAATATTTATCATTTTTAACACAAACAGCTATTCTATGCCAGTAACAATCTACACAATAGTTTATCAAACTTAAGAAATTGCAGGCATCTTTTTTTTTTTTTTTTTGAGACGGAGTCTTGCTCTGTCACCCAGCCTGGAGTGCAGTGGCGCAATCTCGGCTCACTGCAAGCTCCGCCTCCTGGGTTCATGCCATTCTCCTGCCTCAGCCTCTCCGAGTAGCTGGGACTACAGGCGCCCGCCACCACGCCCAGCTAATTTTTTGTATTTTTAGTAGAGACGGGGTTTCACCATGGTCTCAATCTCCTGACCTCGTGATCCGCCCGCCTTGGCCTCCCAAAGTGCTGGGATTACAAGCGTGAGCCACCGCGCCCGGCCAGGCATCTTTTAAAGTAGAAAATATTGTGACTTTTTGTATTTTTATTATTTTCAAACAAAACATTTAAATACATTCTTTATGCTTTGAGCTATTTTGCATCCCTGCAGCCAAAACAGATTTATCAATTAGATATAAACAAAAGTATAAACTGATACAATACTAAGAAATAACACAAAGCAATGGGATAGGTGATGCTGTTTTGTTGAAGAAAAACTCTTCTTTGTCATGTGAATATATTTTTGAGAAACAAGCTCTTGTGAGTCTGCCCTGCCTGTACTCTGCAGGGTGAACAAGTTTCCCACCACTTTAAAAACATGTATTTATGGCCGGGCGCGGTGGCTCACGCTTGTAATCCCAGCACTTTGGGAGGCCGAGGTGGGCAGATCACGAGGTCAGGAGATCGAGACCACGGTGAAACCCCGCCTCTACTAAAAATACAAAAAAATTAGCCGGGCGTGGTGGCGGGCGCCTGTAGTCCCAGCTACTCGGAGAGGCTGAGGCAGGAGAATGGCGTGAACCCGGGAGGCAGAGCTTGCAGTGAGCCAAGATTGTGCCACTGCACTCCAGCCTGGGTGACAGAGCAAGACTCCGTCTCAAAAAAAAAAAAAAAAAATGTATTTATATATTGTGTCATATTCTCCTTAAGTCACATATATATTTAATCTCGTTAGACAATGGCAATTAAAACAATTCTCCTTGGTTGCATCACTCTCATAAGCTGAATGGTTTCTCAAATAATATGGCAGTCCTTCCATCAAAAGGGTCATCTCAATGGCACAAAAATTCTTTATATCAAGCTTATCAATAAAAATAGAATAAAACAATTACAAATATTTATGTAGGACTTAGGAATTCATGGCTTGATAACCTAAGGTTGAGGAACATTGCTTTAAGTTTCATCTGTGGCAAGATATCAGCAATTGTTCCATGGATTTGCTGTCCTCATTGCTATAAAAATATCCAAAGAATTTGGTCTTTCTGGACAAGGAAAAGGCCATGAAAAGAACAACCAACAAACTCTATATCGATGAATTGTGTTTAGATTCTAGTTCTTCAAACTGAAGCCTCCACAAAATCATTTTCAGCCTAATTATTAGCCTTGATGAACCTGACTGGCCATTGAAAGAGACCACTATTCCTCAGAAAGTTAAAAAGAGTTATCATATGACTGAGAAAGTCTATTCCTAACTATTTTCCCAGAAGAACTAAAAGTATATTTCTACATAAAAACATATACAGGAATATTCATAGCAGCATTATTCATAAAAGCCTGGAGCTGGAAACAATCCAAGTATCTATCAGTTAATAAAATGATAAGCTAAATATACCATATTTATATGCTAGATATACCATATCTAAGCAATATAATATTATTTACCCATAAATATGAATAAAGTACTGACACAATATAGAAGAACCTTGAAAACATGCTAAGTGAAAGAAGCTAGACACACAGGGCATATTCGTTTTATTCCATTTCTATAAAATGTTCAGAATAGAAAAATTCACAGGGACTGAATATTTATTATTCATATATTAGTCCATTTTCACGCTGCTGATAAAAACATACCCAAGACTGGGCAATTTACAAAAGAAAGAGGTTTAAAGGACTTATAGTTCCATCTGGCTGTGGGTGCCTCACAATCATGGCAGAGGGCAAGGAGAAGCAAGTCTCATCTTACATGGATGGCAAGAGGCAAAGAGAGAGAACTTGTGCAGGGAAACTCTCATTTTTAAAATCATCAGATCTCATAAGACTTATTCACTATCAGGAGAACATGAAAAAGACCTGCCCCCATAATTCAATTATCTCTCACTCGGTCACTTCCACAACACATGGGAATTATGGGAGCTAAAAGATGAGATTTGGGTGGGGACACAGCCAAACCATATCATTCCACCCCTGGTCCCTCCCAAATCTCATGTATTCACATTTCGAAGCCAATCATGCCTTTCCAATAGTCCCCCAAAGTCTTAACTCATTTCAGCATTAACTCAAAAGTCCACAATCCAAACTCTCATCTGAGACAAGTCCCCTCTGCCTATGAGCCTGTAAAATCAAAGGCAAGTGAGTTACTTCCGAAATACAATGGGGGTACAGGCATTGGATAAATACAGCTATTCCAAATGGGAAAAACTGGCCTAAACAAAGGGGCTACAGGACCCATGCAAATCCAAAATCCAGTGGGGAAGTCAAATCTTAAAACTCCAAAATGATCTCCTTTGACTCCATGTCTCACATAGAGGTCACACTGATGCAAGAGGTTGGTTCCCATGGTTTTGGGCAGCTTCACCCCTGTGGTTTAGCAGAGTATAGCCCTCTCCTGGCTGTTTGCATGGGCTGGTGTTGAGTGCCTGTGGCTTTTCCAGGCACATGGTGCAAGTTGTCAGTGGATCTACCATTCTGGGGTCTGGAGGATGGTGGCCCTTTTCTCATAGTTCCACTAGCCAGTGCCCCAGTAGGGACACTGTGTGGGGGCTCTGACTCCACTCCTTTCTGCACTGCCCTAACAGAGGCTCTCCATGAGGACCCCAGCCCTGCAGCACACTTCTGCCTGGACATCCAGGCATTTCCATACATTCTCTGAAATCTAGGCAGAGAATCCCAAACCTCAGATCTTGACTTCTGTGCACCCGCAGGTTCAACACCATGTGGAAGCTGCCAAGGCTTGGTGGGCCTCCTCTCTCTGAAGCAACAGCCCAAGCTGTACCTTGGCCCCTTTCAAATACAGCTAGAGTGGCTGGGACACAGGGCACCAAATCCCTAGGCTGCACACAGCACAGGGACCCTGGGTCCAGCCCATGAAATCATGTTTTCCTTCTAGGCCTCCAAGCCTATGATGGGATGTGCTGCTGTGAAGACTTCTGACATGCCTGAAGACATTTTCCCCATTGTCTTGGGGATTAACATTTAGCTCCTCATTATTTATGCAAATTTCTACAGCCTGCTTCAATTTCTCCTCAGAAAATGGTATTTTTCTATCATATTGTCAGGGTACAAATTTTCAGAACTTTTATGCTGTACTTCGCTTATAAACCGGAATGCCTTTAACAGCACCCAAGTCACCTCTTGAATTCTTTGCTGCTCAGAAATTTCTTTTGCCAGATACCCTAAATCATCTCTCTCAAGTTTAAAGTTCCATAAATCTCTAGGGCAGGGGAGAAATGCAGCCAGTTTCTTTGCTAAAACATAACAAGAGTTACCTTTGCTCCAGTTCCCAACAAGTTCCTCATCTCCATCCGAAACTACCTCAGCCAGGATTTCACTGTCTATACATTATCAGCATTTTGGTCAAAGTCATTCAACGACTCTCTAGGAAGTTCCAAACTTTCCCACATTTTCCTGTCTTGTTCTAAGCCCTCCAAACCATTCCAATATCTGCCTGTTACCCAGTTCCAAAGTCGCTTCCACATTTTTGGGTATCTTTTCAACAGTGCCCCACTCTATTGATACCAATTTACTACATTAGTCCATTTTCACACTGCTGATAAAAGCATACCTGAGACTGGGTAATTTACAAAAGAAAGAGATTGAATAAACTTTTAGTTCCATGTGGCTGCAGAGGCCTCACAATCATGGCAGAAGGCAAGGAGGAGCAAGTCACGTCTTACATGGATAGCAGCAGGCAAAGAGAGAGAACTTGTGCAGGGAAACTCTCATTTTTAAAATCATCAAATTTCATGAGACTTATTCACTATCACCAGAACAACGTAGGAAAGACCCACCCCCATGATTCAATTATCTCACACCAGGTCCCTCCCACAGCACATGGGAATTATGAAAGCCACAAGATGAGATGTGTGTGGTGACACAGAGCCAAACCATATCAGTCCGGATGGAAGGAAGCCATTTGAACAGGCATGATGACTAATTATCACAATAATTCTTCCAAGAGCAAGAGTAGGCTTATTTGTTTTTTTGTTGATTTGTCTCTTCATTTATTTTTCCTGAGACTTATCTAATACATCATGACTGCTTCCTATTTCTGATACACCAAAATGAAAAATAAAAGCAAAAGAAATATGCAAAAACTTGAGGTAGGGGTGAAGGAATGTAGAAGCTTCATAAGATTTTTTTAAAAAAACAGAAATCTCACTGCCAAACAAAGCAAGGAAAAATAGTTTAAAACAAAACTATATCAGGCAAAACATTTGTGGTTCCTTTGATGATCATCCAAGGAGAATATTTTATTCTTTCTTGTTTGTGTGGTTTAGGCTGTTTTAACGAACTGATGGTTTCAACTGAATGGAAAATTCAATTAAGCAAGTGATTCATCTTTCCTTTACAAAAAGTCCTGACTGGCCATTGTATTCATCAGCGTTCATCAGAGAAATATATAGAAAGAAAGATAGATTGAGAGATCAATAGATAGACAGATCTATTAGATTATCTATCTATCTATCTATCTATCTATCTATCTATCTATCGATCTTGTTAGTATTCTCTGCCTAGATAGATCTATCTATCTATCTATCTATCTATCTATCTATCTATCTATCTATCTATCCATCTATCTATCTCTCTATCTATCCATTGATATGGTAAGGGACAGAAAGAAAGATAGACAGATTATGTGGATTGGCTGATGTGATTATATGGAGGCTTGAGAAGTACCACAATCTACTGTCTGTAAACTGGAAAGCCAGGAAAGTTGGCGGTATCATTTAGTCCACATCTCTTCAAAAGCCCTGGAAACCAGGGAATCTAAAGTTATAAATCCAAGTCTGATGACAGGAGAAGATGATATGAGATGTCTCAAGCAGCCAGGTAGTAAGCAAAATGGGTTGAAATTTCCCTTCCACTGCCTTTCATTTCATTCAGACCCTCAACAAATTAGATGCCCACCACACCGAAAAAGTCAATCTACTTTATTGATTTCACTGATTTGAATGTTCATCTCATCTTGAAACACCCTCATAGGCACACTCAGAAGTAATGTTTAATCTGGGCACTCCATGGCCAGCCAAATTGACACATAAAATGAACCATTAAATTAACAGCTAAGCTGTTTGCTTATGTTCACCAAAACTGATAGCCTATTTGGTGATTGTGTACGCTAAGAGTTGCTTGTAAGAATTCCACTGCAGAATTATTACTTATGGTCATCATTTCTGAATGCGTGAAGCTGAAAGACTTGCATTATTATCCTGAACAGACAAGAAATGGTATGTGACATAGACAAAATAGCTGGCTTTTCTAGATCTCTGTTAATGAAATAGAAATAAGACCAGTACTTCTTTTTTCTGGCTCCATGTTTATCTCTTGCCACCAGCAACTAGCTCTTTTGGATAAGGAGGTTTTCGTTTCAGCATTTACTGAGGCCAGTAAGTGACTCTGTCCTGACATGGATAGTAGGCTTTGTCTGTCCATGGTTAGAAAACTTAGCAGGTCCATGGTAGAGAAAATAGAATGTGTCCAAGTCAATCTGATGCAGTCTAATTTCTTCCAGCTTCTTTAAGAAACTCTAGGTCAGGATTAACACTTGGAAAAATATACAAAGTTATGAATTCACTGAGAGAAATAAGCATTGAACTACTATGAAAGAAAATCTGTGACCATGTCAGCTTCCTTACTGTGTGAGAATCACTCTCTTCTTCCCTACTGGAAATACTGTGCATTGCTATTACAGAAACGGATGATTAAAAATATGGTTTTATTCTTTCTACAGCCCTAGTATTGCATGCAGTACCTGGCACAGAGTATGTCCCAGTAACATGGTTGTTGAACAATGGTTGACATTGTAAACACTTAGCAATAGAGCTTGTGAAATTAACTATATGTCCAGAGATATCTAAAGAAAACAGAAGGTGGGAATGGTCAAAATTATAACCTGAGTCAGGAAGGAGGGTTGGTTTCTCACTGGGGTGAAGGAATGCCAGTGATCTCTACTCTGCAGATTACCTGAGAACAACAACAAGAACAACAATGAGAACATCTCATTTTTGGAACTGTCCTTGTTGGAAATTTAGTAGGTATGAGGAATAACTGGGACTACTATTTATTGTGGCCTTGCTAGATGCTGCTGTTGTGCTGTTGCATGGAAACACACATAAGACTGGTGTTTGCAGGTGGCTATTGGAATAAGCTGATCTATGGCAGTCAAGTCATAGGTGAAGAGAAGCTGTGACCTCCTCTCTAATCTGCTCCTCTCCTGTGGCTGTGACTCCATTCTGATGAAACAGATGTCCTTGTAAAAGGGTCACATTTCATCTTCTCCTGTCTATCTAGGTCTTTGCTTATATCCTAAATATCAATGTGATCTTCTGTGTTTGTGGTTTGGTCATCCATTTGGTTTCTGATACAACCATATTTTTGCTCATTTTTAGAGCATTCTATTTAGGACATTTTACATCCACAGCCCACATCAATAGGCCAACTGTCATACAGCACACCGCGGTCGAGCACAGTTGCCAAAGTAGCACTGACCCAGAGGTCCTAAGACCTGCCCATGTTCTGTAGAAATAAAGATTTTCTCCCCAACCCACCTCTTCTCCCTCCACTTTCATGCGCACACACACACACACACACACACACACACACACACACACACACAAGCCATAGCCATAATTCATGGCCTCAAGAATGTTTGTTTTTACCAGGACTCCCAAATCCCTCGAAAGCACCAGACTCTAGAAACATCATTTAATTTTGGCCTCTGACTATCCACTCTACTTGCTTCTCCACAGGAAAAGATATCCCCAAGCTCACTATTTAAATTATTGTACCTCATTTCTGGAAGTAATATGGCAATATCTGCAGTCTCTAGTGTTGTGCACGGTCTTTGTTTTACTTTGTTTCCAAAGCAGACACTATAACAACAATAATAATTAACCAATATTAGCTGGTGCTTTGATGTTTGCTGTCTGTGAAAAATCAGTGTTTCCATTGAAGTAATTATGTTCTCTTTAAAACAATTTCATTTCACAACTAGGAAATCATAGATGCAGAGAGGTGAGGCAATTTGTACAAAATCATATGGTCATTCAGTAACAAAATCCACCCTCAGACAAAAATCATCTGCCTCCAAAATTATATTTTTATTATCACAGAGCATCCTGTCTGCTGGCAGGAACTTCAGCAGAAATCAATTGACCAGCCTGGAATCATGTCAATTATAATTTCAGTGTTTATTTCTGCACTTAGTAATAAAAGGCTGTGAAGCAAGAGTGGGTATCTCTGTGCAGACCACGTAGAGTAAAAAGCAACATCAAACTCACCAAAGAATCCAGACCAGACCACGACTGGACACTTTGTTTAATGACTGTCACTGACTATCATCAGTTTCTCACTCATGTGGGATGCACAGATGTGACAGATTGCAATGTGTATCCTTCAAAATGTTACAAAGAAGTTTGCGGACTAGATAGTGTATAGTTTTTGACACTCTTTCCCCTTTATTGCTGGCTTGTAAACTTATATTTCCACTAAGATGAAATACCCATTTCTCTATGACTCTTTGCCTCTTCACCAACCCTTCCCATATGAAGATACAGTTAACCAAGCCCTTCTGTTTGTTTCTACTCTCCTTTCCATAGATCTGTCTCTAATTAGTGTTTGCCATGCGATGCTGAAGGCATTTATTTAATCCCTGATTTCTCCTGAAACCATACTTCTTGAAGGTAGTATCCATTCTGATTTAGCCTTCTACTTTTTGACATAAAGTGTCAATAAATTTGCAGATGTCCGGTATTGATAATTAAGAGGTTAAATTATTCAGAGAAGCAAAAACTTTACAATCTGTTCCTCATCCACTATGTCAGCGGAAGTTTCCCCAAATAAAAAAGTCAGAGTGTTTATTTATTTGCAGAATTGCCTTCCCTTTTGTTTTACTCTGCCTTAGGCAAATGTTTTAAATAAACACAAATACTCCAGCATCTCCCTATAAGTCAGTACCTCTGATAAATGAATATTTAAATAAATTTCTATGACAGGCTGAATAAGGGCCCCCAATGATGTCTATGTCCTAATTTCTGGAACCTGAGAATGTGTTAGCATACATGGTAAAAAAAAAAAAAAAAAAAAAAAAAAAAAAGAAAAGAAAAGAAAAAAAAGACTTTGCAGATGTGACTAAGTTAAGGATCTTGAGAGCAGATATGATCCTGATTGTCCTGGTGACTACAGTGTAATCATAAGGGTCCTTCGAAGACAGAGGCAGTAGGGTCAGGGTAAGAGTAAGAGAATAAGAATGGAAGTAGTTTGGAGTGACTCAAGGACGGAGCTACATTATAGGGAGTCTCTAGAAGGTGAAAAAGCCGAGGAAACAGATTCTTCACTAAGAGCCTCTAGAACAAACCAGCCCTGTAAACACCTTGGCTTTAGCCCACTGATAAGGTTTGACTTTGTGTCCCCACCCAAATCTCATCTCAAACTGTACCCCGCCACGTGTCAACGGAGGAATCTTGTGGGAGGTGATTGGATTATGGGGGCAGTTTTCCCATGCTGTTCTCTTGGTAATGAGTTTTCAGGAGATCTGATAGTTTAAAAGTGGCACTTTCCCCTTCTCCCTCTCTCCTGCTGCCCTGTAAGACATTCCTTGCTTCCTGATATGGTTTGGCTGTGGCCCCACCCAAATCTCATCTTGAATTATAGTTCCTGCTGGGTGTGGTGGCTCACACCTGTAATCCCAGCACTTTGGGAGGCCAAAGGTAGTGAATCACCTGAGGTCAGGAGTTTGAGACCAGCCTGACAATCATGGTGAAACCCCATTTCTACTAAAAATACAAAAATTAGCTGGGCATGGTGGTGCATACCTGTAATCCCAGCTACTCAGGAGGCTAGGGCAGAAGAATCGCTTCAACCTGGGAGGTGGAGGTTGCAGTGAGCCGAGATAGTGCCACTGCACTCCAACCAGGGCAACAGAGTGAGACTCCTTCTTAAAAAAAAAAAAAATTGTAGTTCCCATAATCCCCATGTGTGGTGGGAGGGACCCCGTGGGAGGTAATTGAATCATGGGGTGGTATTCCCCATGCTATTCTCACGATAGTGAGTAAGTTCTCACAAGATGTAATGGTTACATAAGGGGCTTCCTCCTTTGCTGGGAATTCATTCTCTCTCCTGCCACCCTGTGAAGAGGTGCCTTCTTCCATGATTGTAAGTTTCCTGAGGCCTCCCAAGCCATGCAGAACTGTGAGTCAATTAAATCTCTTTTCTTTATAAATTATGCAGTCTTGGATATTTCTTCATAGCAGCATGAAAATGGACTAAAACACTTCCCCTTTGCCTTCTGCCAAGACTAAATTTTCTGAGGCCTCCCCAACCATTCGGGACTGTGAGTCAATTAAACCTCTTTTCTTTACAAATTACCCATTCTCAGATATTCTTTATAGAACTGTGAAAATGGTTTAATACACCCACTCAGGCTGATTTTGGATGGCTGATACCCAGAATTTTAAGGTGATACATTTTTGCCATGTTCAGTCACTAGGTTTGTAGTAATTTGTTCTGCTGTAGTAGTCTTAGGTAGTTAATGCACTCCCTTTTCAAAGCACAGTGTTGTCCCTAATAACATAGTTGAAAATCATGGGATATGAAAAAATGAAATGACTCCCTATCTAACATATTAATAAATCCCAGCTCCCTTTCCTTATGTGGGCACCCTCATCGTGTAAAGGAATGGGGTGGAATTGGGAGGCACCTATGATATTTTGTCTTTTAAATATCATGAACTTCTTTCTAACTCAGGTTTGGATGAAGGCAATGCCTATTTTCTATGATAAAGGGAATAACACGGGTCAACAAGATTTTCACATGTGCACCGGCTAACGTTCTATCTAGTTTTTAAATAGATGGCTATTTTTAGTCATCCACAGTACTGATTTTTAAAAGGTAGGGGGCTGGGTACAGTGGCTCACATCTGTAATCCCAGCACTTTGGGAGGCCAAGGTGGGTGGATCCCCTGAGAGGTCAAGAGTTCAAGACCAGCCTGGCCAAGATGGTGAAACCCCATCTCTACTAAAAAATACAAAAATTAGCTGAGCGTGGTCGTGGGTGCCTATAATTCCAGCTACCAAGGAGGCTGAGGCAGGGAGAATAAGTGCTTGAACCCTGGAGTCAGAGGTTGCAGTGAGCTGAGATGGCGCCACTGTACTCCAGCCTAGGTCACAGTGCGACAGAGTGAGACTCCATCTAAAAAAAAAAAAAAAGGTGGTGGATACCATGTCCTAGTAGCCTTAACATTACCCATCCCAGCTTTCCCAGCACTATCCTTTTCTTTTATTCCACTTCCTTTCCTTTTCCTCGGATTCGATCTCCAGGAGGGGAAGTTGTCAGGGCTCTGTTCACACACACCACTTATTCCAGCCTAGAGAACAAAAGGGCACTGACAAATTCCACACACTGTTGGGGAAAAGGACTTTCCTCACTTCACTCCCGCCCTCGCGATGGTGGTGAGAACTATTCCCTGCCAGGCAATTAACATCTCAGACTCATTTTCTCAACTTCATAAAACCTTTCATTTCTGATCTTTTATTTGGGCCATGTTTTACTTTTCATAATACATTTTTCATAATTTATCATTCATTTACATTTCAATTAAAGATGCTGGCTGTTTGTAAAAGCTACCCTGATGGAAGAGTGTGAACTAAATTATTGAAGTTGCTATAATCTGCAGTTCCATTACCACCTCATTTACCCTAATGACACTAGAAAGATTGTTGCCTTCAAAACAGCTCATCCCAGTAGTAGAAATTCCCTCTGGAGTTCAACACACTGAGGCTACAGATATTTGCATGTGCTGTTGGATACATTAATGAGGCAGTTGCTGGCTGGACCTCACCCTAGGAATCTTCATCCATGAGAGTCTCAAATGGATATAAAACTGTTTTCAGAGCCTCCCACGAAGGTGCCCATAGGCTTGAATAATGGACATTTAACAAGAAAGCCATTGGATTTCCATCACCATAGTATTAATTCCCTTGTCTTCTTTGGCACCCATTTTACACATATTATTTTGCTTTAAGCTGGGGAGAGAGGATGGGCAGAAAGGCACTAAAGTATTCTCAGCACCTACTATGAAACAGACAGTGTTCTGCAGGCTTCTGGATTTCATCCCCCAAGAGTTGTTAAGCTACTGGGAAAAACTGTCATGTAAGCAAATAAGTATAATGTAAATTAGAAAAGGGAAGAATGGAAGGAAGAAACATTTATTGAATTTCTAATATGTTTGATGCAATTTACAAATGTATTTTCTTTCTAATATTTCCTGCCTAACCTTATCCTTTGTACTTTATTAACAACAGATAAAAATATTAGCTAATCATTATTGCAAATGTGTTATGCATTCATATAGCAGATGCTGCTGGTGGCCTGCTCATGCCCTTTCATCATGACCTTTTCAGTGTACAATGACCCTACTTCCAAGGAACAGCATCTGCATTTCTTTGCCTAAGGGATTTCTTTAGTTGTCAGAGCCCACTTTGCCAACCTTAGTGACAAGTCAAAAGTGCTACAGAATTAATATACAGCTTTCTCATCCAAAGACTGATGGAATATGGGATGTAAACACTCTATTTTCCTCACCTCTCAGCAGGACTAACCCTGCATGTCTTGTACACATGGGGTTTAGCTCCCATTACACACAGTGTTAGTTGTCTGATAAGTCACCTTGTATCGACTTCCTTCCTATACTTGCCTTACCACTCACCTTTAGGTGTTTTGTAGTGTCACCTGTTCAATAAACTATTTGCACTCAAGTCCTAGTTCCTGGTCTAGTACTGTGGCCCAGATATGCTCTTCTGAAATCCTTCATAAGAAATTCAATCCTGCCCTTAAATGCTAACTGGGAATCTGGATTCATGGTCCCTGGATACATTCAGACAGACTACCCAAGTATTACCTGATTGCATTTCTACTTATTTTACTTTCAAACCTTTTTATTTTGTACACTTTTAGAATGTTGTAGTGAGTTGCATTGTGACCCCTAAAAGGTATATCTATGCAGAACCTCAGGATATGACCTTATTTGAAATAAGCGTCTTTGCAGATATAATTTAGGATCTCAATATGCGATTACCTTGTATTAGGGCAATAAAATCTAAATTCAGTGATGAATATCCCCGTAAGATGCAGAAAATGGAAGGAAGATCATACAAAAACAAAGATGGAGATCATGGTTATGCTGCCACATGCCAAGGAACGTGAGTGGCCAGCAGCCAGCAGAATCTAGAGAGATGTGGAACAGATTCTTCCTCAAAGCCTGCAAAAGGCACCAACTCTGTTGACACCTTGATGTCAGAATTCTGGCATTCAGAGTTGTGAAAGCATAAATTGCTGCTGTTTTTAGCCACACAGTTTCTGGTGATGCATTGTGGAAGTCCTAATACAGATGTCACCTAATACAGATGTCACCTGTATTTTTCAGGACTCTACAGAGAAACAGAATCAATAGTATACCTATGTGTGTATACTACTGGACATATATATATCTTCAAATTATTTATTTACTTATTATAGGAATTGGCTTATGTGATCATGGAGGCTGAGTTGTCTCATGATCTGCCATGTGCAAGCTGAAGAACCAGTACAGCCAGTGGTGTAATTCAATCTGAGCCTGAAGGCCAAAGAACCAGGAGTGCTGATGTTCACAGGCAGGAGAAGATGGCGGGGGGCTAGCTCAGAGCTAGTTAATGCACCCCTTCCTGACCCTTTTGTTCTATGCAGACCCTCAACATATTGACTGATGCCCACACACCACAGTGTGGTATAGCTTCCTTACTGAGTCTACTGATTTAACTGCTAATGTCATTCAAAAACCATTTCACAAACACACCCAGAAATAATGTTTTACCAGCCATCTAAGCACTCCTTTGCCCAGGCAAGTAGACACAAAAAATTAACCATCAAATCCAGTGACTTCCTATTGGACTGTCTTTTCCCTACTCCTCTACTGTTCCCACACTGCTATAAGAACATACCTGAGACTGGGCAATTTCTGGAAAAAAAAAAAAAAAAAAGAGATTTAATGGACTCACAGTTCCACATGGCTGGGAAGGCCTCACAGTCATGGCGGAAGGTGAAGGAGGAGCAAAGGCACATCTTACCTGGTGGCAGGCAAGAGAGTGTGTGCAGGGGAACTGCTCTTTATAAAACCATCAGATCTTGTGAGACTTACTCATTATCATGAGAACAGCATGGGAAAAACCTGCCCCCATGATTCAGTTACCTCCCACTGGGTCCCTCCCACAACACGTGGGGATTATGGGAGCTACAATTCAAGATGAGATTTGGGTGGGGACACTGGAAAACCATATCACCCACTATCCATTTCCATATCAGATCTGTGAGTACACCTCAGTCTCAAATGCCTATGTATACAAACTAAAATCATCTCAAGATAAGGAAGTCCCTATCCTGGACCACCCTCCATGGACTAAGGTTATCCATTTTAAAATAATTCCATGTAGCTTCTTACCCCAAGCTTTAATGCTCATGCAGACCGTTACTTTAAGATTTTGGATTTGTGTTTCTTACTGAGCACTCTCGTTCTCACCTTCTTTCGTGGACCTTGGCTTACATTCATTCTGTTAGTCTTGCCATAACTCCCATCCTTATATTCATTGTCCATTCAAGGCCAAATCCTAGTCCTAGCCTTCCCATTGACAGGGGCCACAAGATTTAGAGACCTCCTGCCCATCTTAGTGAAACTTCCTCTTCATTGTCTATAAGTTGTGTATTACCCAAAATGACTTCCCTCTTTCCATTCTCCACCTGCCTAATCCAATGGAAAGGGGAATAGCCAAAATACTCTGTATGTCCTGATATTTAATAAGGTGATTACACAGTATGAAGCCATCGTTGATTAAATACCTGCTGAATGAAGAAAATAATAGGTAGTTACTGTTGAATAAGTGAAGATTATATGAATAAATAAATAAATAATACATCAATGAAGGTTTAAGTATGTGAATGAATGGGTAAATAAATACATGTATAAGTTAACAAATGAATGCTTTTGAGGATTAGGTATACTTTTAAGTCAAGAGACAGCAAGTTTTTAAAGATAGAATTTAAAAATATCTATGTTGAAAACTAAATCACCAATGTAACGGAATTGGGTAGGGCTTATAGGAAGTGATTAGCTCATGAGGGTGAACCTCTCATGAATGGGATTAGTATCCTTATAAAATTGGTCTTACAGGGCTGCCTTGCCTCTCTCTGCCCTGTGAGGTTACAGTGAAAAGACAGCCCTCACCAGACATTGAATCTATGGTGCCTCGATCTTGGACATCCCAGCCTCCAGAACTGTGAGAAGAAAAATTTCATTATTTATAAGCCAACCGGTTTATTATATTTTGTTATAACATCTTGAACACTATGACAAGTACTTTCTGGCTTGGCCATGTGCATTCTTTTACCCACAACAATGAAGTGGATATTCCTTACTCAGTCTACCAGTTTTTGTTTTTTTTTTTTTTTTTTTTTGAGACAGAGTCTTGCACTCTCACCCAGGCTGGAGTGCAGTGGCACTATCTCTGCTCACTGCAAGCTCCGCCTCCAGGGTTCACACCATTCTCCTGCCTCAGCCTCCCAAGCAGCTGCGACTACAGGCACCCACCACCATGCCTGGCTAATTTTTTTGTATGTTTAGTAGCAACGAGGTTTCACCATGTTAGCCAGGATGGTCTCAATCTCCTGACCTCGTGATCCACCTGCCTCGGCCTCCCAAAGTGCTGGGATTACAGGTGTGAGCCACCATGCCCTGCCTACTCAGTCTACTGATTTAACTGCTGATGTCATCCAAAAACTACCTACAAACACACCTAGAAATAATGTTTTAGCCTAACAAGGCTAAAGCTATTATAGTCATTGAAATATGTCCAAAGTAAAATTTAGATAAAAAACATATTTACACAAATATAATTAATATGTTTAAATATAAAAAGACTGATGCCAAATGTTGCTTATTGTTAACACACAGTTATGTTGTATTGTTTGATTTTTATCAGAAAACATATAGCAGAAGATTAATCTTACTGGTGTCTAGAGTGTGTATTCAACATATGTTTATTTTGAGCTCATCTGCCCAGTACAGTGGGTTGTAATTTGTTGATTATTTTTATGTTATAAAGTTACTAATACCAGATGTTCATTATTCTGGACGATCTCAAACCACAAAACATGTTATCAATAAAAAAAATGTTTTACAATTACATATACCCTATTCAATAAACTTTAGATTCCTTTAAAAATCACTTCAGTGTAGTATTTCCCAGGGAGGGAAATTAGTTACTGTTTGTCTTATTGAAAAAGCAAACTAAATTCAGATTTTGAATATTGAATATATTATCAGATTGAATAAAAATATGAATTGCAATATGGTGAAAATGTCATAGAAGAGTGGAATCAGAATGCATTTAGAATAAATTTCATATAATTTGCTCATATTCAAGGTAACATAAGTTCAAAGGTATAACAGTTTGGGACCAATCAGGAGACAGATACCATGTAGTGGCTTAAAATAGGGTAGACGAAAATAAATAATTAGAAAGCTATGATAAAAGGGTAACTATAGGACTAAAAAAATAAATCCATAATATGGTGCTCTCTAGCTGAGGGAGAGGACCAAGGGGAAAACAATTCGAGGATGACCCTCTCCAATGCTGGGCTACAGGTCCCATTGCAGCAGGTGCAGTTACATCCCACTGGATGACTAAGAAAGACCTTCATTGCCCAGACCAGTGCATGTTCATGGTTACTGGACAAGGAGCTAGTGGGCAGGTATGGAGAGGAAGAGAGAGCCACAGTGGACAGAAAACCTGGGGTACTTGTTGTGAGTGTTAGCCGGGCCACATAAGGCAAACTAGTGGGATGGGTGAGCCAAGGGAATTGGGGTATGAGTAGGGATGAAAGGCCTGAAAGGCATAGTTGCTGAGTTGAGAGGGCCATGGTTAGGTGAATATCAGGCCAGTCTGGGGCTGGGAGGTCACCAAAGGACTGTGTATTAGGGCACAGGACTGCTACAGAGTGCTATCAGATCTCTCATACTCACCACTGGACCACCGGCAAGAGAAGCCCCTCTGTCCCTCAATGTCTGTCAAACACTCTCCACTGCAAAGGTTTAGCATCATACTGGCAGTAAAGGAGAAATTTTTAAAGGAACATACCCATTGTCTCTGAGAACATATTAGAGGGTGAATTTGAAACTGAGAGACAGTAAATTGAAAACAGGCAAAGAAAGTAGATATGGCTTGCCCACAATCATGCAGTGCCTTAGTGGCACAGTCAGGATGAGAATGAGGGCTCTTGTCCCTTACCCCAGAGCTTTTTGTCACTATTATTAGCTTCACTCTAGCTCAGTCAAGTATATCTATAAAGTGGAAAAGAAGATGAAAGGGCAGAGGTATTTATTAAATGCCTACATCATCCCAGTGGCTTTACATTAATTATGTCATTTAATTGTTGCAACAGCACTAAGCAAATAGGGATTGTATGTCCATTTTAAAGGTGGACTTGGATAAGTTAACTAGAATCTGCAAGACTGACAGTTGATCCGAAAGCTACTTTATATAGGCCTTGGCAGAAATGCCCAGAGGAACCAGATTAAGAAATGAAAAAGGGAACTGGGATTCTTAAAGGAGTCTTTCTCCTGTATGTTTCCTCATTGGCCTGAGACTTTGCCCTTGGGATGACCCATTGCCATCCAGTAGAAAACCTTAACTACTGCAGCCTCATTGCTCAAGCCTGATGATTCCTGACTTTGATCATTCTGGAATATTATTAAATCGATGACAAAGACCACTCTGAATACCAGCTAAAGCCAAATGTTTCTTGTACCCTAACTACAATTTTTAATTTAATATAGAAATGCTATTAATACCATCAACATCATTTAGTATTCTTTTGATTTGGAGAAAGATTGATGGACAGAAGTTCAAATAGAGGCAATGAACCTTAGTAGAAAAATTATTTGCAACAGAGACAAAAGGCCTGGATTTAGACCAAGCTCTAAAATTTGCCAGTCTTGGGACCTCAAACAAATTATGTTGTTTCATACAGTCTCCGTTCATCCATCTGTATACTGAAAATGTAGTGAACTGTAATGTTATTTGAATTAATAATTGCCCTTCTCTATAGATAATCATACAGCCTCAGATACCAGGTTTAACCATGTGACTTTGTTTTGGCCAAAGAAGTGTAAGGAGAAGTCACATGACATTTTTGTGTATGTGATTCCATCAGTTTCTATTTTCTCTCTGCTGTTGCAACTGGCAGACAGAGGCTGCTCCTTCAGCCTCAGGAACCAGTATAAATATGATAGGGAACAGAACCACAGTGAAACCATGACAGACAAGTAGCAAGAGTGAGAAAATAATCTTTGTGGTTGAAATGTCCTGAGCTGTGGAAAATATTTGTTATTGCAGCATGGCTGAGTCTAAGCTGACTTCCATAGGTGAAATTAACCAACACATATAGAGCTCCTTACAGCATATTCTTATTTTTTGTTAAAATGTCATATTTATTGGGCACTGATTATACAGTAAGGAATACGACAGACATATTGCTTGATTCTTTGGACCTCACATTACACAAGGAGAAGAAAGACAACAAAGAAATAAGCCACCACAACAAACAACAACATGATCATTTGCAATTTTCTCAGATAATTAGTCTTACTATTTCAACACTTCTACAATATGTTAGACAATTTCAGGACTGAGAATTTGCATGATAATTGTATTTTGCCAATAGGTTTCACTCTACCCTTTTTACTGATTTATCCTCAACATTGATCTCCGAAAAAAAAAAACTTCCTGACTCCACTGGACAATTAACTTCTCCATTCTTTAAGTTCTAACATGCCAAGTGTTAGTCAATTTTGTATCCCCAGATCTAGCAAAGGACCTTAAAAATTCTTAAGGCATTTGAAAATACTTTTATTGAATAAAAACATTGCCTAAAATATAAGCTTATTGTGTGGATGTAATGAAACCATTTATGTCTCATAATGAGTTTTCTGTTAATCATGTTTTAAGAATTTAAAAACAATAATGTAAAGAGTATTCAATATAAAAAATGTGATCACTAAAAGATCAGAAAATAGAATGCAAAATTATATGTATAGTGCAATACAATCTAAAACATATTTAGATATAGATATGGATGTAGACATAAATAGAATTATAGATTCTTACATCATCTATTTGGTGAGATTTGAGGTGACATTTGTTACTTTTTTCTATAATTTCCAAATTTATTAGTAGTAGATAGCAATTTAGTTGTTATAAAAATAAGAACTGTGCTTGTGAAGTCAATTCTTGAGATTTCTGGGATCCACGATCACAATACACTTAGGGGTAAGAATAATATGTGCTTTATATTTGTTAGAAAAGCTTAGTAGTTACGTGTTTAACAAAAGCAGATAGGCCGGTCGCGGTGGCTCACGCCCGTAATCCCAGCACTTTGGGAGGCTGAGGTGGGCGGATCACGAGGTCAGGAGATCGAGACCATCCTGGCTAACATGGTGAAACCCTGTCTCTACTAAAAATACAAAAAATTAGCCAGACGTGGTGGCGGGTGCCTGTGGTCCCAGCTACTCAGGAGGCTGAGGCAGGAGAATGGCGTGAACCCAGGAGGCAGAGCTTGCAGTGAGCCGAGATAGTGCCACCGCAGTCTGGCCTGGGTGAAAGGGTGAAAGAGCGAGACTCCATCTCAAAGAAAAAAAAAAAAAACAAAACAAAAAACAAAAGCAGATAATGCTGCCTATGAGCTGTTCACCATTTGAAGGATTATATAAAGATTACCTCATTTACCTTCATTTTTCTATAAAATAAATAATATTATGCTCTCAATTTTACAGATAAAGTGTTAGAAGCACTGATTTGTTAAGAAAATTTCCAGAGTCACACAGCTATAACTGGTAAAGTTGTACTTCAAACTTGGAAAGTCAACTTCTAGAGTCCAGAAGTTTAAGCCCTAGACCAGCGGTTTTCAAAGTGCGGTTCCCAGACCAGCAGCATCGGTGTCACCTGGAACTTATTACAAAGACAAGCTTCCGAGCCAACTTCAGACCTACTCATTGGAAGCTCAAGGTGGGGTTATGATGGGATCAGATACCTGAGTGATAACAAGCTTTTCAAATGAGTTTATGCAGGCTTGAGCTTGAGGACCATTGATCTATACTGTGTTACCTTCCCAAATAACAAGAACACTCAAAAGCCTGTGTTTAAGTATTGCACATGCCACTGAGTTATGCTGTGATCTCACTTGCCTGTTTGGGAAATGAATTTAATAAACTGTCCCATTGAACTCAAATTGAGTGTCAAGGGAGATACAGAATGTAGGCCCCTCTAGAAGCACAACCACAAAAATAAAACAAATCAGTAGAAATGTTCTATTTCAAAGGTATAAGACATTGAGGTTTTGTCAAACATAGTGTGACCTTCACAGACACCTGACCATTTATCAGGGAAGACACTATTTAAGTTTGGTTCTCAAAATAAGGTAGAAGAGATTCAATGAGTCAAAGAGTGAGAAGGCCCATGCAGATAGACTGGGCAAATCCGAGGTGTGTAAGACTAGGGAGTCTGGGGATGGTGGCCAGGGCACAGTGCATGTGGGCAGAGCCTTGCCATGGGTTCAGACATAAACAGGGCCTCTGTGTCACACAGAGAACTTGGGGGGCTTTCGAAGGATCTATCAGCATTATATGCCAAATTGAGATATCAAAATATTTTCAGTTTAATTTGCACATATCAACCAGAAAAATCTAATGGCAATTATTCTAAAATGCCCAATAGTTCCCTTAAAAATCAAATTCTTCCTTCATGCTAATGCAAGTATTTACCTGTCATTACTAAAATCACATAGAATTGCAAAATGTCTTTAATATCCAAGTGGCAATTTTTATTACCCCAAAGACAAAAACGATTTTAGAAACTCTCAATGATGTGTGCTCTTGTTGCCTCTGCTAAGAAACTGAGCCATGCTCATAATAATTAAATGACAAATTGTCCTACCTGTTTGGCTCATTGCAGCTCTTTGAAACTGCTCTTCAGAAATCCCCTCCCTGTCTTCAGAGCTAATACTTATCCTGGGCGCCATAGAGAGCAGTCACAGTGGCACAAATGCACCATTTAAGGCTTTGGCCTATCCTTAGTTCCACTGGTTTCCAATATTCTAACATACTTGCCTATTTATACCCTTTCTCCATCCTTTATATGTATTGTACATAACTCTTTTCCTAACCAAACTGTGAATCCTGGGTATCACTGCTCCTGCCTCACCAAACCCCAGTACTCCCCAAAATCAGCTCTGAGATCATGTCCCTAATACAACCTTTCATTCTGTTTTCTGCTCTGAGCATTTGTTCTCAATTATAATTCCTTCCTGCATTCAGGCATTGGTTTTACAAACACTTTACCCTGTGCCCATTCATTATTTCATTCAACAAATAATTAGGATCACAACCTACAGATGCTTCCACATTTCAGATAATCCTCAAAGACCATTCCATCTCTAACACTCTATAGTTACATGGACCCGGTAGACAGAACTTCTGTTCTATTTCCCACTCTGACAATTACTAGTTGTAGGACTGAGCAATGCATTGCTCCTCTGTAGGTCTCAGCCTTTATACACATAACATTGGCTCTTCCATAGTGAAAGTTCAACTCTGTGAATTGACTGCATTCATGAAGCATTGCTGCCAAGGCTAAGAGTCCCACTTCCATACATCAGATCCACAGGTTGACAAGCTATCTGCAATTCACATTAGAGGAAAACATTCTGCAATTTGCCTGTGATTTGCACTTGTGACATTTCCGGTGGTGTTCACTCACCCTCCATCCAAACAGCAGCATTGCCTCATTCACACTAAATAAATCAGAGGTAAAAGAAGAAAACAAGGGAATTGTTCGGCAGATGGCTCAGATTCTTCATCTGTATCATTGCTGATCTAGGAGATGAACATTTTTGCACCACAAGATAAGTATCAAATTATATGCAAATGGGACTTCAGAGCACATAAACCACAGTAGGTTCTAAGACATCAAGTGAATTGTTTTTCTTTTTTCTGATGTATGGAGTTGACAGTAAACATTTGACACACTTTACAAATAATAATCTGTTTAATCAGTGCAAGCACCAAAATCCAGATAGCTCATTCAGACATAACTTTCAGGTAAAAAGTCAAGGGCTGTTGTCTGAGTTGCCAGAGAAGAGGAAAAATACCTGACTAGGAGAGCTAGAACTAGAAATTGGGTTTTAGTATGTAATGCAATTATTAATTCATACAAGAAGTTTTAACAAGTACCATGGCATCACTTCAATGGTTGATGCATCTGAGAAACGGAGCTAGCAAGCCTTTCCTACACACAAGGGTGCCAGGGAGGATAAAATGAATTGATTAATGGGAATATGCAAGAATTCTTGTTTTCCATAAAGTTTCAAAGTGAATTCAGAGAAAATGGCCCAGTGCAGCTCATAAAAAACCCCAAGGGTAGCATACTGCTCTACCTCAGAATGTCTCAACTTTGGTACTGTTGACATTTTAGACCAGAAGATTCTTTGTTGAGTGTGGGGGTGAGAGACTGCCCTGTGCATTGTGGGGTATTTAGCATCCTCCCTGGGCTCAACTCCCTAGATACTGGTAACAACCTCCCCAATTCAGGCATTGCCAAATGTTGCTGGGAGACCTCTCTTTCAAGACGACTGCTGCTAGATCCCACTGATTCCATGTTTCACCCCTGGCTCTTTGGCTATTGAATCTCAAATTTGAGAAACATGCACAGGTGATCATTCTCAAAGGGGACTGATTCACAGTGACTGAGCTTATATGGGGCAGATTAATAAATCCAATGCCAATACAATAGTTTCAACTAAAAAATAAAAAATGGTAGCTGCCTCCACTGGAGTGTCCTGGCAGGCTGATCAGTGCATCCTCTTCTGTCCAGTCATGTACACAAGAAACCAGGTTCTTAACATAAGATTTCTTGGTAAGAAGCCTGGGTTCAGAGCAAAGGGAGTGAGTTGCTTGATTCCAGGAGTTTTCTCCATGGATCCAGGGGAGACTGGGCCATTTCTCAGATGCCTCAACCATGGAAGAGATGCCATGATACTCACTTTTCCTCTGGAGACTGCATAGGTTACCTGGTTAGAGTAACAAGCCCCTGTAAGGTGCTGGAGCCACAATGACACATTATTTTTCTTTGGTGTTTTGTAATTTTTCAGTCTGTGAGCTCCCTGCTTCCCTTCCCTTGCACATGTGTTTATGTGGGGAAGGCCGGGGGTTGGGTAAAACCTCATTGATGAAGAAGCAGCTTTCTTGATTACAATTATATTCATAATGTGGGTTTTCTTTTTCTCTTTTTCTTTTCTTTCTTTTTTTTTTTTTTTTTTTTTGAGATGGAGTCTCGCTCTGTCATCCAGGCTGGAGTGCAGTGGTGCGATCTCGGCTTACTGCGAGCTCCTCCTCCCAGGTTCACGCCATTCTTCTGTCTCAGCCTCTCGAGTAGCTGGGACTACAGGTGCTCGCCACCACACCCGGCTGATTTTTTGTATTTTTAGTAGAGACGGGGTTTCACTGTGTTGGCCAGGATGGTCTCGATCTCTGGACCTCATGATCCACCTGCCTCGGCCTCCCAAAGTGCTGAGATTACAGGTGTGAGCTACCACGTCCAGCCCATAATGTGGGTTTTCTACAGTTTATTTATTTAAACTGTGAAAAACATTTTTTCTGTGTTGTGAGAATTTTTGCTATGCAAAAGCTGAACAATGAGCAGCTTTGTTTACCTATCCTGATGTATTTGTGTTTTTATTTCTGAAGATTCTGAAAAGGGAGCGGCTGGATCAAGGGAAGTGTGTGTTTTTAATTACAAGTGCCAATAACAATGATAAGAATGCTGATGGTCATGCAAATTGTGATGATGATAAATAAGAAACACACCACCATTGTTTGCAATGAGTTCACAGAAAGCATCAGTTTGTTGTGCTCCAGTTAACAAAGCCTCTCACACGTGCACGAACGGGGATCAAGTGGGATTGCAGGAGCCCCTTGCACTTAGTAAAGCTCTCACTCTCTCTCTCCTCCACCAAAACCCCCGAGTTCACCACCACTGTCTGCCCTGAGGTTATCAAGGTTAATTTCAAGTGCCGTTTACCGTACTTAATTTGGTCCCTCCAAGAGTCCTGGGACTCTCGGATCATCCTTTATCTCCTGAATTCTAATCTCCATGTGGCTTCTTGGGCAGTGAGACAGGATCACCCTGACCAGAGCATTCCCCCTCACCTTATTTTCTTGCTTTATTTTTCTTCTTAGCAACTATGAACACCACATACTGTATTTTGTGCTTATTTATCTGATAACCTTCCCCTATTGTAATATCAAGTATTTCCTCTAAGGTCCAAGAAGGCAAATAGTTTCTGTGTTGTTCATGGCTTCATCCTAGCACCTAGAACAATGCCTAGCATACAAATGAAGTTTAATAAATAGAGTAGAACAAATGAGTAATAAGCTAATGGATACGTGAAGATGAGTAAGCCAGAAGATAACTGCTTTTGAAATTTGGAGAACAGAGAGGTAAGAGGAATGTGCTTTGGGGAACATCACAGGAGGCTTCATGAGGAAGGTAGGAATGAGACAGAGTGGTGCCAGCCCCATCTCAGGACATTTAAACACTACTGACCTCTTCATCCAACAACTGCACACTCTCCACTCCATAGACCACACAGACAAGGTATTTAACCTCTCTATGCCTCAGATTTCCCATCTGTAAAACGGGGGTAATAATAGTGCCCACTGCATAGGGTCATTGTAAGACTATTAGTTAATATGTGTGCAGTACATACAGGAAGTGCTATGTAAGGGTTACCACCATTGTTATCTCCAGCATATCAACTATCTTATTCTTGTGGATTTGCACCTAACATATGGTAGGTGTGCCATAATATATTTTGAAGGTCTGTCTGGACTTCAATAGTGAGAAGGTACACAGCAAAACACAAAATGCACAGACAATAGTACCCATGACGCATTGGAAACAATGGGGAAAAATTTAGTGTTTAATCTTGAAGATTCATCCTCTTAACTCCTACAAATCATTAAACATTCCACTTTTTGATCTTTTGGGAAAGAGAACTTAAGTATTTAAAAATAATAAACTTTCAAATCAGGAAACAAAAATATGACTTGCTTAATTGTACTTTTTTCTCTTAATTACAATCAAATGAAGGATTCAAATGTATGAAGTTTATGTTGCTGTTCATTTCAAAAGGTCACATGCTTTCGGGAGACAGGGCACAGAAGAGGGCTTGGATAATATGAGGTCACTACATAGACCACAGTTCACTGGCAATGAGCTCATGGCCAGCCCCTGAATGCATAGTCTCTGAGCCCACCTTTCTTCATGTGTTAACTTTAGAAATAATTTTTGTACTGCAAATTCCACCGGGTTCTTCAAAGAATGAGATGAGTTAATGGATGCAGCTCCACTGTGCAAAATAAAAAGATTATGCAAATTTGAGGAGTCATTATGAGAGGAAAATTGGAGTAAGGTCAAGGGAATTTTTCCTCCACTAGGCTTGTCTCTGGTCAAAAAAGTATGTGTCAGGGTTTTTCAATGATGCAAAAGTGATCCGTGGACATGAGAACTTTCCCCATTTCTGACATTTTCTATTTTCTTTTTCTGAACTTAAATGAGACACTGTGTTCTGCTGACAAGAAAAAAAAATACTAAACCCCTTCATTTCTCTGAATATACAGATAGATGGTTAGAACCTGAGAATGACTCAGCCCCTGGCAAGATCATTTCATATTGTTCAGAATCCACTCTACCCCCTGCAGGGCAAAGTTAAAAAAATAGCTCTTCCTGTTTTTCCCTCAAGGTGAGAAATCATAAAATGAAGATAGAGACAGAATAACACAACCAGAAAAACACAGCCAAGAGCTCAAGGATTCTCCGGCTGCCAATTTGGCTGGAGAAATGAAACATGGGAAGGATGCTGAGTGTCTGGGCTGGCCAGAGAAGATGAGGAAGTGAATGTATGGCCATTGCCTGAGTGGGTGGGAAGGAAAGCCACAGCTGGACCAGGGCCCCCCACTCTGCCTCACTAAAGCTGTGTTGCCATAGCCACACCCCTATAAATGAGCATAGGATTTTTGACCATGAGATTAATCAATGGTTTTGACCATGAGATTAATCAGGATAGGAGGAGCCTGGTAGAAAATAAGAACATATTTAGAGGGATGGTACAGTGAAACGCATGATGGCCTTGAAGACAGGGGCCCTGGGTGTGCTTCCTATGTTATGCATTCAGAAAACTTTTATTGAGTGTTTACAATGTGTCAGGCATGTGACAGTGCTGGGAATGTAAAAAACTGGCATGATTAGGTCCATGATGTGAAAAAAAATCTCTTAGAAAGAAATTCTAAAACAGACTACTGAAATACATCACACGAGGTATGACAGTTCAGGTGGGTCAGAGGGAGTGGAGTAGAATGGAAGGGACATGATTTAGCCTGGGGGCTACAGGGAACGTGGGGTATCAGAGAAGCCTTTCTGGAAAGTTGAATCTAGAAGAGCCAGTGCTGTTTATTAAGAGCAGACATGACATGGGGACCCCAACCTTGTCCCTAAATACATTCTTCTTTTGTGTTCCCAGCTCAGAGAATTACATCACCATTCACCTAGCTTCCTGAGCTGTCACAAACCTGAATGTCAACCTGGATGCTTTCCTTCCCTTCATCTGACACATCCGGTCTTCTAGGAGAATCCACATGTGGGCCACAGTGTGGAGGTGGGAGCGGCCGTGCTGCACACAGGGGCTGACTCAGAGCCAGGAGGATGAAGCTGGATCAGGAATGTGGTAAAAAACTACTCAAAGGTGTGAATTTTCTCTTATGTGTACTCATTGATGGCTTTTTCCCTTCAGCCAGCTTGGCTAGATATGAATAATTTTCAAAAAATACATAAACTAAATTTGAGGCACTCAAAGGTCTCTCAAACACAAAAGCAAACAAACAACAAGACAACAACATCCACGAAGCAAGTGTGAAGGAAACTCATCTTTTCTGATGGAATATGTAAGGTAATTAAAGGGAAAGACATTGGGTCAACCTAGAATGGCACTTCCTTATCCCGCTTGACTCCAGAGAACACAATTATGTCATAAGAATTACAATTAATAACTAAAAAATAGTTCTGTAGCTTAGGTGGCTCTTTCAAATCTATTTTCTTGCTTGATCCTCATAAGAACACTGCAAAATGAAGAATGTGATAATGTCTCTCATCACAGAACTAAAGATCATTCATATCCAAAGTCCAGAGAATTACGCTTAAAGTTCATAGAAGCAGACCTTGGATTTTCTGACTTGAAGTCATATATACCCTTTATGAACACATCATCCTACCTCCCCAGGTATGCCAGCAACAAGAAGACACAGTAAATCCAAAGCAGAAATGGGAGAGGGATTCCCTGGCTGACCACAGTTCATCCATTAGAATGAGGTGTCTAGGAGAGGCTGGAGAGTGATCGACAGGCGTGTTGTTAAAGGAATCTCAGCATCAGGCTCTGAAGGAAAGAATTCTACATTCATTCATTCAAGACATCTTTGTTGAATGTATTCTATATGCCAGACACTGGAATAAAGACATGAGTAAGATAAAACTGCCTGCCTTTGTGGAGTACTATTCTTCTAGAGGAGACAGAGGCATTAGATAATAATCAGGCAATGTAGAAAATGGGATGGCTCAGGTCTGAAAGGGCATTCCAACAGTAGTGAAGACAGTGAGTTGACCCTGTCCA
Organism: Hylobates moloch; assembly: GCF_009828535.3. NCBI lineage: Eukaryota > Metazoa > Chordata > Mammalia > Primates > Hylobatidae > Hylobates > Hylobates moloch. Next base: position 118,292,519 of record NW_026652284.1, read on the forward strand.
AGTCTAAAAGGATGATTAAGATTTAATCAGTTGAACATGACCCAAAGACATTCCAGAAGGAGGGCACAGCATGAGTTAAGCCATGGTGGTGAGAAACAGCCAACACACAGGAGAATCACAGCAGACTCCTGATGTTGGAAAGCACAGGACATGGCAGAAAAAGTCAAGCAAGAAGGTCGAGGACATAGGCAGAAATCTTGAATGCTGCATTACATTACATTTCAGATTTCTGTTTGGAGTTTCCCTTGAATGCTGATATCCCTTGCTCTCAAAAATGTGCATTCTTACTGGAGAAATGAGGAGGGCAAGGAGAAAGGACATAAGATGCTCCTTCCAATCTACTATAGTTATTTAACTGCCTGGTGCACACACAAAAACAGAGAACTTAAAATTATTAGAGACAGTAATTTCAGCCTAGCTTTGTTATAGCACGTTTCTGACCACCCCCACTAAGTCTACACCCTTAGAATGAAAAAATTAACATCTGTAACACAGTCCCTATTTTCCCTCTGATCACACTTTTGTTATACAGTTAGCTATTAGGCATCTCTTTTACTGTATACTTGTAATCAGCTTAGAAATTATAAAATACATTGAGTGAAGTAAAGACAGTTGCTCTCCATTTTTAGCTTCAGTTTCCTTATATTAAATGATTATTGCAAAACTAGAAAGTGTGGCCAGGAAGTAAGCAGGTAAACACATGCATGGGTGGAGGGGACAGTCAAACTGGTGGCAATTGCAAAATTTTGATTAGAGGGATTTGGGAAAAGCCCAATCCCTGACATCTGTGATTGCACAATGAAGATTTGAGGAAGGAATGACCCTTATGTCCATAGTGCTCTTCTTTTCTAGCTGCAAACTGCTTCACAGTCTATTCTAACTTGAGAAAAAGGTGTTTTGATTTTCCTCTTCCTTTCAGTCCTTCCTTTCTCAGAATCGACCCCCACAATCATAACTGTTGTGTTCATTTGTCACCTCAACATTTGAAAAACATCAGGGAATATCTATTTCTTGTTTTACACATGAGGTTGTTTATGGCAACCAGCCTTGCTATTTCTTGGAACTTGGTTAGGATTCACTCTATCGAAACCAAACCAGCAGAAGTACTGTGAAGTACTGTGCATACAAAGAAGTCAGGGTTCAGGGCCTTTTGGAAACATGGACTCATTATGACATCATTTCATTTCACCATAATGATGATGGTCAACCAGACTCAGGGTTCTTTGGGGTTGGGAGACTTTTGTCTTATTAATTCCTTTATTTTTTTTCCATCTAGCTCAGATTGGGACTGCTATGCACTTAACACATATCAATCGAGTGAAATATTTACATATTATTTACCAGATATTCAGAGTAATCCATCTGATGGATGAGAAGCCTAAATAAGCAGAGATCACATCATTATCTAAGTAGTAAGTCTGAAGCATTAGAACTGGGAGTGAGCAAGGGAATCTGAGCCTGGGTGAGTCATGTTTGGTTTACTGTGGACAAGTGGGGAGTTTGCCTAAACTTTCAGGATAAAGGAAGATCGGGAAATGAAAGCTAAAGCTGTGCAGTCAGTAGAATGGAAAGGAGAATAGAGATCAAGTGTGGAAGAGGAAGGAGAGGTTTCCACTGTCACGCAGGGCACAAAATTAACTAAACATCTACTATGATGCCGGCTCTGATGGAGCTTATAGTGTAGGGAGAGCCTGGGTGAATGCAGAGGATAGGGCTAGAGTATCCAGGTGGTGTTTCTTGGGATTTCTCACTTATTGGATGGATTTATCAGACTAAAATAAGTAGAATTTATGTGTAAAACAACTCACATGTTCTGCTCTGTAGGTTGGATTTCTTCCTTTTCCCAAAATGAGGCCTATAATATTTAAAGAAAACTAGCTGGTCAAGTGGAAGAAGGAAAATGATCTGACTGTAAATTTGATTTCTCATTTATTATGAATCAAAATCACCATGACCATTTTATAGCTGCATCATTTCTCCATGTGGAGAAACATTCTAAGACAACCTGAGGAATCCTGATTTGCATTTTGAATATATGTCATGAGGCCTGACCCCCTCTGATGCTGATTAGCCCTTGCTCTTATCCCAGCATTTGTGTTTTACTCATATCTATGTCTAGAGTCACAACCAGCCTCCTTAGGGCAAGAGAGTTCGGACATAAAAAGTACCACATGTAGAATCCAATAAACATTGAATGAATTATCGTAAAACATCATGAATGAGTTTGCAGGTAAAAGGTTTCAATAATATCAACAACATACAGAGATTTTTCCCCATGAAGAATCTAAAAAATTAAGAATATTTTTAGAAACAGAGCTTGTCAAAAACATTTTGCATCTGAAAAGCATTACTTAAAATATTATTAATGTATTGGGATCTCTAAAACCTAATCTTGTGTGACTGATGCTGTGAGAATAAAACCATGTATTGTAGATTTAAGAAGTAAACTCATTTCCCCAGGAGTCATTGAAAGTGAGCATATTTAGGGATTAGCTGTTTACCTCAGTATCCTGTCATCTTCTGTGGTCCTATGGTCCAAAGAGAAAGTGAGAACTTTCTCTTTGATGGTGAAAGCGTGCTCTGCAGGCAGAAATTCATGCCTTACAAACCTTCAGAAAGGAAGAAGCCGTGGCCCGAGCAAAGGGAAGAGGGTTTGTCTCTCGCCTCTTGAGTTCCCACTACTTATTCTCACGTCCTCTTTGTTTTGATGGGCCCATGATGAAAGTGCATGTGTACAATTACTGCAGGAGAAAATAAGTATTCTAATCACCTATTGAAGCATTATTTTGTGTACCCAGGGTGCTTAGGAGCCATTGAAAGTTCTGAAAGGACAGGAGAATGAGAATCTGTTCTTAAGGACAACCACTCTGAGTAACTCGGCTGAATGCATCCTATCTATTTATCAATAACTCTAGTTCCCTTCCTTGGAATGGAGAAGTGTCAGCAGTGTTGATTAACCAGGATCACAGACCCATTTTAATAAGATGACAAAAACTACAGACCTTTTACTCACCAGAAAAACATACCCACAACCAAATTTTGAACATAATATATTAAGGTTTATGCATCCCGTGAAGTCCATCTATGATCAAAGACTGGTGTTAAAATCTGTAAAGTATAATATACAATAAAGGAAGAGTAAGAAAAAAATAGTTTTAGAAAATTAGATCCTGTGTGAGTCACAAGATATGTATAAGTGACAAAATGTGTGGGGAAGTGAAGAGATGCTTGAGAAACAGTTTGGAATTTGAATCCGAACTCTGCTGCCTATTCAATGTATTGGCTTAACTAAGACATCTTAACACTCTGAGCCAATTTGGTGCAAAAAGAATGATCATGTCATTTGCAGCATAACGGGAATGCCTGTAGAAAGCCCAGCACAAGGTCTGATAGGACTTAGTGCATTTGTTTAATGGAAATTAAATCGGCAATTATTTTCTGAATATATTTTATTTGCCTAGCTATATGATAGTCACAAAAAGAGGCTTGCACCAAATACCTGATGTGGTAAGCATTGAATGTGTCATTAAACTGATCTCAGCCAAACCTATACATCATCGTTCTTGCTTTAAAAATGCTTGAGAAGATAGAATAAAAGCATGACAGTGCTTGAAGAGACAACAGTACTTTTCTCCATTTATACTGGAGTTTCAGAGCTGGAGCTTGGATGAGAACAGGGGTATCCAGGCCCTCTGTATTCTTTCCATTCCAGTATTTTACGAAGAAGCTAAAAATTCGATGTATTTCCATTGGATGAGATAAAAATAAAAGCCTCAGGGAACACAACCGCGATCCTGGACCAGGAGAGATCCTGCAACATACTGCTGTAAGAGAAGCCTGGAGACAAGAGCTGCCATCTCCAACCAAGCCATAACCCTCTCCTCAGAGGTAAAGAGAAAATAGCAATGGGACTTATGAGTAGTCTCCTGTGGATTCCAGATACTTGCTTGTTTTTAAATCGATGTTCCCAGCTTTGTCATGAAACATTACCTGTGTTAACCTTTGCAACTTTTCAAAAATTTGTATGTTATTATTGGTTAAAGAAACAATGATAACTCTTTTACCTACTCACAAGGCCATAGTGGGGAGTAAATGAGACTCTCCGATGACTGACATATAATAGGGTCTCAAAAATACATTCGTGTCATCCCTCTCCCAGGTGCTCCTGTCTCCAGCTCCTGGTGTGGCATCCTCCAATCCACATCCCTGGATGGAACACATGCTAGATACTCTCAGTCCCTCATAACTGGAAAATGAACCATTGTCAGTCAAGTGGGTGCTCCCCTGTCCTTCAGGAATCTTCATCAACATGCAAACCCACTATCTCCAGAAACACTTTAGCAGTATGAATTATTGCAAAGTGCCACAGCTGGTTACCTGATAACATTGGGTCTGGGAACAGGGCAGATTATTTATGGGAAAGAAACAGATGTGAAAAGAGAGGGAGTTCACGTCTTCCTCAGGAACTAGAGGCATAAAAGTCTTCTTATGTATTCTAAGGAAATGAATAGACTCTACCCAGCTTTGAGCTAAAGATGTTCCTTTTGTGAGAATAAATGTGAAATTAGACTATGTTGTCTACAATTTAAGATATATAAACATTAATCCATAAGATGCGTAACAAACTTCAGGTTTTTGACACTTTACTTACAGTAATTTTTAATATGCACTAATAAGTCTCATTGCTTTAAATGATATAATTTTGTCATTTATTAAATTAAAAACTTGGAGTAACCCTGATTAATGAGATACAATTTGTGCAGTTCTGATAATATTTTTAAAATGTAGTATTCATGGTATATAATTTTCAAGCTTCTTTCATTGACTTCTTTGAATTGTTTGGCCAAACTACTAGAGGGGGAAACAATGGGTATATTATCAACCCTAGCATCAAAGAGAGAATGTGCTAGGGTAGAAAGATCACGGGAATAGGAGGTAGAGCAGCTATATTTTCTTCAAGTTCAGATTTTGCCTTTATTCATTCCTTGAAGAACCCTGTCTTATTGTCCTTTGTACATCTAGCATTCGGTTAATATTTTATGATTATGTGAGTTACTGAAAGAATAAATCAATGATTTACTTTTCTATTTCTGAGTGTCATTAGTCTGTTAAAAGGTGACATGCTTTACCTACCTCACAGAGTGGATTCAAGGGATAAATGATAGTTTGTGCAGGGAAAGGGGAGAGTCACAAGAAAGAGAAAGGAAAGTCAGCATTTATTGAGTGTCTGTCTTGTGTCTGACCCTGAGCTGGGCATTGAAATATGCTGCATAATGCAATATTCACAATAAAATGATTAAGATGCTAGTTCCATTGTCATTTTATAGAAAAGGAAAATTAACATATTCGCTTCCAGAGAAGGTAAATTATTTGCCCAAAGTCACATAGAATGAATAAAACCACAATTTGCATCTAAGTCTCTTTCTACCACCCGAATTTAAAAGAGGTCAGATTCGTGTTGTTATGTTAACAATTGAATTAATTTATTTACATAAGGGAAAGAAAGGCTGTGTAGACACTTGGAAGCTCTGCCCTGTTCTCTTACTCTGTGAGCAGCATTCCCCTTTGCAGCCAAGAAAAGCTGCTGCTTATTTCAATCAGGTAGTCTAGTTAGGGCTGCCTCTGATGGTCTTTCGAGAATCTCTCCACCCATGGCTCAAGCGATGGTCCAAGAAGCCAGCAGAGAAATAAGGAGATGGGGGTGCAGAAGAGGATGCACATATAATCAAAGAAGGCCACCCCGAATCTTTCCCAGAACTGTTTTTGAATGGAGCTGAGGCAGTACATTCAGTCTTTCCCTGGAGGTAGAATTGTGAGCTGGGATGCAGAGGAGGCCAAATGCCACCTTTCTAGCTCCATGGAAGAAGCCCCACATGAGAGGCCACTGGACAGCAGGAGATGAGAGAGGCCAACAGAGGAGGTAGTGGCACTTGTGCTCTGGTTCCAGCTGTCTGGCCCCCTAATGAATCCCTGTCTCTCTGAGTGGTTTGGTGAGGCTTCCTTTAAAATCCTACTTCAAACAAATGAGGGGAGTTGAGCTTCTGGCATTTAACATGGCCTGTTTTATTTACAAGTGTCCTAAGTCCATTTAGGATAGATGAAGGCAAAGTTGAAACAAAAACCCAATGCCACAGCAGGGCAGGCACTTGGCTACAAAGGGTAATGCAGACAAAGGCAGAGGTGCCATAGCCACTAGGACACAGAGACAGTCATTGGCCAGACTCTATCTCTGCCACTTAGACTTGTTTACCATTCAGATTATGAAGACAGCATTACTGTTGGTGGAAGGAAATGTGTTGAATAGGCTCCAGGCTCCAGGGCCCTTGGGCTCCAAGATCTTTGGCAAAGTCTGTTTATTCCCCCAACCCCCTACCAATCCATTGCCTTTTTGATCATCATTCATGCCTTCCAATTTATTGACTACTACCAATATGGCATTCTGATAGGCTCCAAAAGATTGGGAAGACAGAAGGTGTTTCCCTTGAATAATTTTCAGTCTGGTAGAAATATTTAGGTACAATGAACTACAGTAGCAGTAACCAAATTAAGAAGCCTATACCTCTTCACTCAGAGATTTTGGTCTAGAAATCCATTCTACAGAAACCCTTGAAAGTCTCCCCAGAGCTAAGCATTCAGTACACACCTCTTTATTAGTGCAACAAAAGCTCTTATGTGGTCATCAATTAATTAAAATAAATTAAAGAGATAAATCTTAGGTTTTTATTTTATCTTAAATTAGGAGCATGTAAGTGCATATAATTTGTAATTGTTTTTTTACAAAGCATCAAGGCCATGTCTTTGAGAAAGGGTCTATCACTTGGCATTCAGAGTTGTCTTCCTACATAAACTGACTGTATAATGAACCCTCTGTAATTGCCATATCCACTTTCATTAAACGGAAGTAATTCTTGGCAGTTTTATAATATTCTATCACAAATGAAGGCAATATATCTCTCAAGCCATAAGCAACATTTATATGAGCACACCAGGAGGGTAGGAAGGCCACTCTGACCACTGGCTCTAAATTTCATTATTTATCAAATTCTACATAACCTTGGCTGTAGGGTTTGAGATGGCAATAAACTTCTCAGTCTTTAATCAATAGAGAGTTATTGAACATCAATTTTAAGCTAAGCAGTATGTTGAGCTCTGTGAGGAGGTGAGCAAAGCAGATACCACCCTTACCTTCAAGGAAATGGCATTGCTGTGGGAGAGAATCACCATGAAAACTATGAGAAAGGTTGTAATGGAAAGGTTAGGGGTGCTATGAGAAAAAACATGTCAGTGACAACTGCTTCTTTAGAACATAACTGCATTGAGGCCAGTGTGTCCACTCTGCAACCTCACACTTGGCCTTCCAGTCCATACATGAACTCTCGCTAAGCGAATTGTATCCAAGAAGAAGACTCCTGAACCCAAGCAAAGAGGAATCTTTAAAATTGTTAAAACTGATTTGCTGGACAGGACAAAACAAAATAAAGCTTTTGAGACATTTATAGGTTAATGACATTTCTTAAGTTTCAATTATTAGTAAGTAGCAGATCTAAGATTTGAACCCAGGTAGATCTGATCCCAAGGCCAGGATCTACCCAGATGCTGTCCAGGATGCCTCTCTACTCTCTATCAACTGCCAGGGACTCTTGGATAAGTTATGCCCTTTCTTTGCAAGGATGGTTTGTATATGACAGCTGGATCACAGGAAAGGCTGCATCATTGTCAGATGCCATGTGTTCATTTTCACTGTGCTGCTCAGCTTTACTGACTCCAATTCCATCACAGGCCTGTTGGAAATATCTACACCAAAGATGTCCATCTGCTACAAAAGCCCTCCCATTGTTTCATAGCTATGGTAAATAACATTTATAGTGTCTCCATTTGACTGTACTCGAATAAGCAGGCAGCATTATGGTGTGAAAAAAAGAATGAGACATGAAATCTCACCAAACTCTGCCTTCATCAGACATCAGATGTGTCATTTCACCTCACTGGACTTCAATGTTGAAAGAGTGGTCATCCATCATTACCTCATTCACTCAGTCATTCAACAAGTGTTCATTGGCACCTTTGTGTGTCAGGCCATTTTCTGAGATTGTATACACTTATTTATTTTACATTTTCAATACCTCCGAGAGAATAGCATAATAGGCATTCTGCAAAAGTTTGCTGCATAAATAGATAAAATAAATTAAAAATGAATATTCTTGAAAAAGTTAATGATTTTGCATGAGTAAGATATTTTATAAAATGTTCAATTATTTTTTATTATAAAAAGTAATATTACCAAAAAAGTGAAAAATAAAAAATCCACTATACTATGATCTTAATATAACCACAATCTTTAGCAATGTGTAATATTCATTTTGTTTGCTTTTTCATTCATATACAACCAATATAACATGTACTTTTCATTTGTTAAATGCAAACAAAGGAAAGAAATGTGGTGAGCGTGTGCTATGGCACAGTGAAGAGGGCCAGAGATAGAAAAATAAGTAAGTTTCTACCATCAGTGAGCTAAAATTCCAATACTGGAGAAAGGTCAAAAGTACAATTCAATGCGATGAGTATCTTCTTAATGGAAGTATATATATAATGTTCTTCTTGAACGTGGTACATCATTTTCTTAAGGCATTTGAAAAAAAAATAATAACCTTTAAGCTGGGACTTGCAGACTGACTTGCAAATAAGCAGGGACAAGACTTAGAGGTCAAAAGAATAGAATGGAGAAGCATGAAGATGCCAAAGTGCCCAGTGTTTCACAGATGATGAGCCCAGCACAGGGGCAGAGAAGAGGAGATTTAATGACAACAGCTGAAAGACCCTGAGTGTCAGCTACCATTCCAAACATGGGCAGTGATCAGCTGATTTCATTTTACTACTCTCATTCTCAGTTTCTGTGCACAAAGAAACTGAGGGACAAAAGAAATTCAGAAACTTAACTAAGGTGCAAAGGTAGGAGGTGGGGAGGGCAGGATCTGGAGTGACCACATGTCTGAGAAACTCCACCTCCAATCAGGAAGAGTTTTGGAGTAAAGTAACCATCATAAAAGGTACACTCCATCTATCTTTCCCCTGTGGATTGTGCAGGATCTGAGAGAGGGCTCACACATAGTAAAACATTTGCATGCCCCCTGGAAAACCCCTGACTCAATTTTCCTTCTGGCAAGCACATTCTCTTTCAGCTGAGCTTTACTGAAAGTCTCACAAGGAGCCGCCAGAACTGGCAGCAGGTAGGTGTTTTAGGCGCTGATACCTCATTAACCGGACCCATGTCTCTTCTTGGCATCTTTGTCCTTTCTTCTCTCCCAGTACCACCTTTGCTGGTACACCCTGGCTATAATGAGCCACCTCCATCTGAAGAATCTAGCAGCTTTGCATACCGGGCAGGCAGGGAAGGGTAGCTCAGTGCCAGCTCTGCACTGGCTAACAACACTCTAGTTTGAAATAAAAAAACAGGAAGCTGCGACACAAAAATGTATTGACTAATGTCATCTCCCACCCCTGCAGTAATCTTACATCTGTTTTCTTGGGAATTGAAGGTTTTTTTTTTTTTTTTTGTGAATGCTGGATAACTATGTCATTCTAGAGCATTTACCATATCTGTATATGGTGTATATCTGTAAATGTATGGCATATATACTATATCTGTATATATATATAGATATATAGATATATAAAATCATATTATTTGTCATCATTTTCTACCAGTTCACTGTCCTATCCTTTTATTCTTGACATCTTGCTTAATTTGAAGTATGGCATTAAAAAATTAGTGGGAACAACTACTCACTCTATTATGACATGGAAGGTATAGGATGAAATGGTGACCAGGGTATTGAGAAAAAGATCTATATAGAATAATCGGTTCAGTCATCTTATTCTTTGGAAGAAAACAAAAATGGGTCTCCTCCTGTCCATTCCTGGGCTGTCCAGGAATGTCCCTGGGCTGTCCCTGCTCTAAAACAGGAGGCTTGCCTTGCATTTCACTTTCCAGAAGTCTCCTTAATTACCTTCTCTTCTACCAGGCTATCAGTGCTTCTACATTATAAACAGTCTTGTTTTCCTATACACAGCCAGCAGCCAACAGAACTAGGCACATGATAAAAATAAAAGCTACATTTATGCAGTACCACATGCCATCAATGACTCTAGGGGCTTTAAGTGGATTCTCTGATTTATCCTTCATATTTCCCTCCACAGTGGGTGATATTATATCTCCACTGTACAGATGGGGGAGCAAGTATAGCTCAGAAGCATCAAAGCCAGTGTTGCAAACCAGGGTGTCTGGCTCAGGAGCCCATTCTCTTAATCACTAGTTTCTACTGAGCTCAAGAAACATACACTTGGAGAATAAAGGCAGGGGAAGGTTAGTCTAAAAATAAAATATTTTTCAGGCACGGTCTAGCTAGAGGGAGCTACATCTAAAGGATGACTGTGTGGAGAAGTGAAAAGTCTTGTTCTAGTAAACTAAAAAAAAATGAAAATAAAACAGAGGCAACTGGTTCTTGAGATGCAGATTTTGGCTCAAAATAAGAGAGAACTTTCTAAAAGCCAGAACTGTCAAAGCAAGGGATCAACTGAAGAGTGTCAGATTCCATGGTGCTGGGGATTTCACACACTGTAGAAGAAAGCTTTGTCAGAGATCCCGTGGAAAACTTTTGCATACTGGCCAGAGATTAAATGGAGGACCTCTAAGGTTTCATGCAATTCATTTCAACATGCATGGAATGCACGTGCCTAGCAATAATTAATTGATTCCTAGTAAACATTTGTTAAATAAATGGAGGAACTATGTTTGCCCTGACAAGAGAGGAGGATGCAGAATGCACCCCATGGAATTATAAATTCTGGAGTCAATCCATAATAGGTGTCCAGTACTTCCCAAACTCTGCTACTTGGTAGTTCCTATAAAATCATTTATCAATATTCTTCTCAAGGCTCAGTGAACAGAAATGTCTCCTAACAGCACCCATTGCTAACATGAATTAAGTGCTCACTAGTGGTAGGTCCTGGATATTTGCATATATCATCTCATTTTATTGTTGAATGACAGAATGAGGTCGATATCATTTATTGGCCCCATTTTACAGACAAAGAAACTGAGGTTAAGTGACCCACCCAAAGCCACAGAGCTAGTAAATGAAGTCAGAATCTGCATTCGAGCCCCAGAGCCTGTACTCCTATCCACTGCATTAGAGTAATCACTATCATGATTCTTAGGCAGCTACTCTGTATAGGAAGTGCATGAGGTGCTTTATGCACTGCAACATCTAATCACCACACCAAATGTATAAGACGAATACCACACCTCTGATTTTAAAGTCAGAGAGTTCAAATGATTAACCAAAGTTACACAGCAATTAAAGGGCATGGTCAGGGCACAGCTCAGTTTTGCCTAGTGGAATTGAATATTTTGGAATGCAGTGCTGGAGACTGGGAGCATTTTTCCCACTCTACATTTGGTCAATGCTTTAGCTTATTTGGTCCTGCCTACCCCTTAAAACCCAGTTAATATGGCACTACTATTGAGCACTTTCCCCAACCTTTTTTCTTCTGCCCTAGAAATACACAATTAACTTCTCCTGGTTTGTTGGAATATCTACAGTACCGAGAAATAGACATTTTATATGGTGGTCGTTTGCTTCTAGAAGATATACATATAATATATATTTTACTGTATGGATGTCTAAGTCCATTTGGACTTCTATAACAAAGTGTCATAGGCTGAGTGACTCGTAAACAACAGGAATGTATTTCTCATAGTTCTGGAGACTGGAAGTCCAAAATAAAGTTGCCAGCAGATTCAGTGTCTGCTGAAGGTCCAGGTTCATAGACAGTCATTTTCTCACTATAGCCTCACAGAGCAGAAAAAGCAAGGGAACTCTCCAGGCTCTCTTTAGTAAGGACACTAATCCCCTTCATGAGGGCTCTGCCTTCATGATCTAAAAGCCCCACCTCCTAATGCCAATATAGTGGAGGTTAGGATTTAGCATATACATTGTTGGAGAAGACATAAACATTTGGTTTATAGCAAATAAGATCACATTCCACTTACTGACTTATAATTTTTCTTTTATCACTTAACAACATAAGATCAACATTTTCTGACACTATTATTCATTTATTTATTTTTATTTTTATTATTATTATTTTTTGAGAAGAGTCTCACTCTGTCACCCAGGCTGGAGTGCAGTGGTGTGATCTCGGCTCACCGCAACCTCCACCTCCTGGGTTCAAGTGATTCTCCTGCCTCAGCTTCCCAAGTAGGTGGGATTACAAGCATGCGCCACCATGTCCGGCTAATTTTTTTTTTTTTTTTTTTTTTTTTTTTAGTAGGGACAGGACTTCACCACGTTAGTGAGGCTGGTCTGAACTCCTTACCTCAAGCAATCCACCTGCCTTGACCTCCCAAAGTGCTGGGATTACAGGCATGAGCCATCGCCCCTGGCCACCATTATTTTTCTATTACATCATTTGTAATAGCAACATAATACACCATCTGAATTTGTACTATAATTTAGTAATAAATGCCTATTATTTGGTATATATTTTTCACTTTTTAAAATAAAAATTGCTCGAATAAAGTTCTTTCTGAACAAATAGTTACACACATCTCTCTGTGTGTGCGTATGTACACATATGGTATAAACTCTTAGGAGAGGAATTGCTAGGTTCAAAGTAAATGAACATTTGAATCTCATGATCTGTGTTACCAATTGCCCTCTGAATTCTGCCCATTTCCAATCCCAACAGCAGAGTATGAGAAAAATCACAGCCCAGACTCTGAGCAACAGAGTTTTAAAACTAGTAACCCCCTCTTTTTTTTTTTTTTGTCAAATTGATAGATGACTTCTTTCCTTCTTCTGCCCTAGTATGTATTTACACTTCTTTAAGACATTCCTTCCAATGCTTTAGAGCTATTAGATTCTTGTGCCTCCACTGCTAGCCTACAAATTCCTTAAGGGCAGGAATCACATAACTCACTCATTCTGTAATCCAACTCCCAGCACACAACCTGCTTCATAGTAGATGGGCAGCAATGTCTACGAATAAAACCAAACTTTGCCAGTAGTTACAGGGAGTAATCAGCAAACAATCTCTGGAGAATTTAACCCTTTTTGTTAAGGTGGGATATGTGTGTCTGCAATGATGTGATGCTGAGGCTTAGTCTCACTGCTCCAAGCTCCAGATTTTCAGCCAAACATTCCCTGGAGAACAGTGCTCTAACTGAGCCATCACCTTATGTCAGCTCATTGAACACCTGCAGCCTGCCTCTTCATACCATGTAAACATATCACCTCTTTTCTGAGAGAGGGACCCGGAAATTTACAAAATGTACAGTCAAGTTGCCTTCAGTGTTTCAACTTCAAAAACTTTTATTCTTTATCACTACAACCTCAGAAAAGATGCTTAACTTCTTTCGAGACATTTTTGTCACCAGAGTGAAGATAATAATAGTACTACCAGTAGGGATGACTCATACCTCCCCATATGGAATGAAGACACTCTCCAGGTGCAGGTTTGGGGGCTAATGTATATTTCCAGTATCACTGAGACCCCTTTAACAATCACTGCTAAGATATCGCACATCCCTACCAGGCAATTTACCCCTTAAGGGGCATTTAGATGTACTTCATTTCACTCACCTCGATTACTCAAATTTGTCTCAAAATACTCTACAGCATGGACATTTTGCTATGTGTTTCCACCCCTTGCCAGAATTATTAATTCATCAATTCATTCATTTGTTATAAAAATAGCTAACATTTATGGAATATTTACCATCTGCCATGCATTGCGCTAAATGCCTTACATATGGTAAAGTATTTAATTCCCACAAGAGTGCTATTAGGTAGCTACTATTATTATCTTCACTCTGATGAAAAAATTGTCACCAGAAGTTAAAGATCTTTCCTGAGGTTGTAGTGTTAAAGGACAAAAGAACTAGCTAGAATCAGGGACATTGGATTCCAGTGCCCATGCTCTTAAAACATTATACTAGCCAACAAATAGGTAATGAAATGTATAACGTGCAAACCTCTCTGCTAAATGCCATCATTGTTTACACAGTTATTCCTACTTGAACTCTCTTGTGAGATATTATATTTCAGTGACCTTATGTGAGGACTGACTGCTTTCTGCTCACAGTTGCAATATTCACGTGGCATTTATTTCAGAATGTGTTTTGCATTCTGTTTGAAAAAAATCAAATTTTTCTATGTGTTAGATATTGGTCTCATGCACTAAACACCCTGCTGTAGGTAATCATTATTGTTCATCTAATTATTGGAAGCCTCGTAATCAGTCCCCAGTTTCCATCCTCTTTTTTTTTTTTTTTTTTTGAGACAAAGTTTTGCTCTTGTTGCCCAGGCTGAAGTGCAATGACGCGATCTCGGCTCACCGCAACCTCCACCTCTCAGGTTCAAGCGATTCTCCTGCCTTAGCCTCCCGAGTAGCTGGAATTACAGACATGCACCACCACACCTGGCTAATTTTGTATTTTTTAGTAGAGACAGGGTTTCTCCATGTTGGTCAGACTGGTCTCGAACTCCCAACCTCAGGTGATCCGCCTGCCTCGGCCTCCCAAAGTGCTGGGATTACAGGCATGAGCCACTGTGCCCGGCCTCTATCTTCTTAATTCTATTCCTCAGACTATTACCTAAGGTCTTTTTCTAAAACGTAAGCCCAATCATATCACTTTCCATCCTAAAATCTTCCCGTGACTCCTAAAATCCTCCGGTGTCTTCTCCTTTCCTTCAGGACAAGTTTCCCTTAGAAAAATACATTTGGAACAGGGGCAACACCATCATGCAGAATGACCTTCAGCTTAAAAGTCACTTCATTTCATACACTCTGTCCTTGCTCTGTTCTGTATGGCACCAGATCCTGGTTTTGGCTTCATTAACTCCTACTCATATTTTAAAGCTTAATAAACAGCTCTCCCAAACTCGAAGATATCCACCTACTTCCTTGGGTTGAGTAAAACACCCCCACTTTGTGCCCCCTCTTCTCTAGTTCTCTAATTTCCCCTCTTTCTAGTGCAGCTTTTATCATAATATACGTAATGCTCAATCAATGCCACGACTTTTTTGACTTGTCTCTCATAAAGTCTGTGAGCTCTTGGGAGAAGGGAAGGGAAAATAATCTCATGTCTCTGTAACCACTTGGCCCTACAGTAACGACTGGCATTCCATAGGCACCCAGTAAACCATTCCATCCATGTCCCTTTGCCATTTAATGCAGGTGGACAGGGATGCTTCATCACTTATGGACCTCTTCCACGGCTGTGACAGCCAATCCACATTTCGCCAGGGATATCTTTCCTTCTTTGTTTTTTTCTTATTTCTGTATGTGTTCTTTTACTCTGTTTTCTCCATATACTTTTTCTCTTATTCTGACTATTCTTCCATCATTTTCTCCATCTTTCCTCTAACCCTTTCTAAACGCCTGCCTCAATATCTCAAATATTATTTGGCCCCTATAGGGTGCTAAACTCTTTACCAAATACTGGAGATGGCTGCAGGTGCATAAGAAGAGTTTTCTGTCTCCTCAGATATTTTCATGCAATGAAGGGGAAAGTCAAGTTAGTAGACATTTGTGATGCCATTTTATAGTAAAAACGATGATAAGAATGCTACCCTCAAGGGCAGAAGTGGGCTCCTGATACAGGCCAGAGAGCAGGAGTCAGCAAAGGCTTCCTTGAGGGGACTTACTTTTCTGAGCCATGAACAAAAGGTAGCAGTTAAAATGCAACTAGAAGAGGCATCCCAGGCAAACGAGAGAGCATGAGGGAATGTGGAGAAACGAGTAATAGCCAAATTGGGCGCAAACATTGCCAAGAAATAAAGCTGGGAAGGGGAGCACAGCCATATCATGAAGGACCTGTATAGAGACAGTGAAAATGTTTCCATGTAATGATACATCATTCATACTAGCATTCCTGAAGTGTCATGTACCTTCTAAGTGATTTGTGTCACTTACCTCATTCAATCTTCCCCTCAACACTTTGTGATAAGAACTATTATTTACTCCAGTTCAAGAATGGAAGAGGGCTATTAAGACAACAAGGTACCACTACACTCCTATTAGATTTGCCCCAATCCCCAAAACAGTAACAATACCCAATCTTGGAAAGGATGTGGAGCAACAGAACTCTCATATTATGAAAAATGATACAGTTACTTTGAAAGACAGTTTGACAGTTTCTTACAAAACTAAACATACTCTTACCATATAATCCAATAATTGTACTTGTATTAGTTCATTCTCACACTGCAAATAAAGACATAGCCAAGACTGGGTAATTTGCAAAGGAAAGAGGTTTAATTGGCTCACAGCTCCACAGGGCTGGGGAGGTTTCAGGAAACTTACATTCATGGCAGAAGGGGAAGCAAACATGTCTTTCTTCACATGGCAGCAGCAAGGAGAAGTGCAGAGTGAAGGCGGGGGAAGCCCCTTATTAAAGCATCAGATCTCATGAGAACTCACTATCACAAGAACAGCATGGAGGTAATTGCCCCCATGATTCAATTACCTCCCACTGAGTCCCTCCAATGACATGTGGGGATTATGGGAACTACGGTTCAGGATGAGATTTGGGTGGGGACACAGCCAAATCAGATCAGTACTCCTTGGTATTTACCCAGTGCAGTTGAAAACGTATGTCTACATAAAAACCTGCATGCAAAAGTTGATAACAGCTTGATTTTAATTGCTACAATTTGGAAGTAACCAACATGTCTTCAATGGGTGATTAGCTAGATTAACTATGGTACACATGTCATTGGATTTAGGGCATACTCTAATCTAATATGATCTCATGTTAACTAACTATATCTGCAAAGACCCTGATTCCAAATAAGATCACATTCTGAGGTTCTGCTACAACATGAATTTTTCAAGGACACTAATCAACCTACTATAGTTCACCATCAAAATTTATGTCCATCCCATGTGCAAAATACATTTACTTCAACCCAATGTCGCCCAAACTCAACACATGCATTCCAGCATTAACAGTAAATCCAAAATCTCATCCAAATATCAACTCAAAAGGTTTCAAATCTTACCATCTAAACCATCTAAAGAAGGTACGGGTGAGACTCTAGTTTTAAAATATCCATTGGCAAAATTCCTTCCCATCTGTAGACTTGTAGAATTAGAAAGCAAGTTATCGTCTTTCAAAATACAATCATGGCATGGGCATAGGAGAGAATTCCAGTTCCGAAAGGTAGAAAATGGAAGAAGTAAGTGGGTTACTGATTTAAAAATAATTCACACCTAATAAGGTGAGAACAACTTGATATCATTCATAGGAAACCCATAAAGCTTTTTTTTTTTTTTTTTTTGAGACAGAGTCTTGCTCTGTCTCCCAGGCTGGAGTGCAGTGGCCCGATCTTGGCTCACTGCAAGCTCCGCCTCCCAGGTTCACGCCATTCTCCTGCCTCAGCCTCCCAAGTAGCTGGGACTACAGGCGCCCACCACCATGCCTGGCTAATTTTTTATATATTTAGTAGAGATGGGGTTTCACTGTGTTAGCCAGATTGGTCTCGATCTCCTGACCTCATGATCCACCCACCTCGGCTTCCCAAAGTGCTGGGATTACAGGCGTGAGCCACTGCGCCCGGCCCCATAAAGCTTTTAAAAGAGTTCAATAGGTGAAAACACTGGCAGCTTGGATGAAGGGAATGAACATAGTTCAGACTGGATTCTGGATTGCCAGTTCTTTACGGGTAGCTATGAAATGAGATTATGGAAAAGAAATAAGAAATATCAAAGGGAAGAGCCAATTTCCCAGAAGGTAGAACTCAAGAGTCCAGAGAGTGGAGCCAAGTGCTGAGAATAGCAATGTACCCAAAAACCACTCAAGGGAGCAGAGATGGAGCCTGTTTAAAAGTACTTCCTTGTCCTCAGCATATGTGGCTGTTACAATATGGACCCATCTAGACTGCAGATATGCTGTGGACCTGTGATTACAATGTGCCTCCTGTTCCTCCCTATTTTAATCACAGTGCCTGTATTTTATTGCTTCTAACCATTGTGTTTTGGTGGTGGGCAATTTATTTGTATTTTACTTAATAGGCATCTGGATCACAAAAGGGATCACCACAGCAAGCCTCGTCCTTATTCACATATGATGCAGATCATGAGATTCTGGATTTCAAGCCATCTCATCTAAGAGGGATGAGATTTCTGAAGGTCCTGCGATTTACATAAACTTAACTTGAATGGGGGAAAATGTGAATAATTCATAATGATAAGAAAGACTCTGATAGATTTAAAAAATTACTACAAATTCCTCAGTATGTCTTTCTCTTTGCAATGTGACATTGTGGCTTCTCCAATCATAGAGTGGAGTCTATTTCTTCATTCACTTGAACAGTCTTGTGATTTGATTTAATAGAAGGTTGACAGACGTGACATGGTGGGTATTCTGAGCCTAGGTGTCAAGGGACCTGATAAGTTCTGTGCTAGCTCTTCTACTGCCCTGAGACTTTCATGTGAACAAGTCTGATCTAACCTGCTGGAGAGGCCATGCAGGAAATGGCCCAGGCAACAGCCTGTACCAACCACCAGACACTGAAATGAGGCCATGCTGGACAATACTGTCCCAATGTAGTCTTCAGGTGGCCACAGGCAAATGAGCGCTCACAAGCTAGACTAGTAAGCAATCTGCCCAATTGCACCCAGCCCAAATTGCTGAAGTGATTTTGAGCAAATGAAATGCTCGTCTTTTTAAGATAAGAAGTTTTGGGGTGGCTCATTTTATAGCATTGGACATTAAAATACATTTTCTAATGCAAAGGAAATAATTAGAAAAAAACTAAGGGAGTTTGATATTTATAGAAGTTTATGCTATTCCTTATATGAATTTTATGTAGATAAATTTTATATAGAAAGTATCAATTCTCAGTACTCTTCTGATTTATTTCACATATGGACAAAGTATATAAGCAATATGTACCTGCATATCAGAACTTCTACGATTTTTTTTTTCACACTACAGTTTGTTGTTACACTCTTTCTTTCAAGAGCACAATTACAGGGAGAAGTTTGCATTCTGGGTACATTATATGTACCACAGTTAATCTAGCTAATCACCTATTGAAGACATGTTGGTTACTTCCAAACTTTTTCTTTTTCTTTCTTTTCCTTCTCCTTCTTCTTCTTCTTCCTCTTTTTTTTTGCTGGTCTGGCTTATGATCTTTAATGCAGTTTAATGCAGTTGTAGTCACATGGTAGGGCCTGAAATTATCTGGAGGCTACTCAGACTAGACATCCAAGATGTTTTCTTTCTTCACTAGTATCTAACATCTTAGGGATTCTTGGTCTCATTCTCTCAGTCCACATGGTGTCTTATCCTTTATGAACTATCAATAAGATGAGCTTCTCATGGCATATTTATCTCAGGGACACTTCTTACATAGTGAGTGGTTTCCACAAGGCAAGGAGTGAAACTTACCAGGCCAGTCCGCAGCTACACCTAGAACTGACACAGTATCACTCCCATCTCATTCCACTGGCCAGAGCAGATGCTAAGTGGTAGATACAGAAACTCCCACTTTTGAGAGGCAAGGCAACAATTCAGAAGAACAGGCAAGATGATTAAACCATTTAAAAATATATAATCTTGTACAATTCCACAAATCAAATGTTTTTGTTTTCCTTTAGTTTGTTATTAAAAACTAGATAGTATCTAATAATCACTTTTGTAGGTAGAGTAGGGAGCCTTGTGAAGTGAGACCCCATCCTTTCTTTGCAATTAAAAAGTTGATAATATCATTGGTGAATTTTTGTTCAAAAAGAATAAAGAAGTCAAATTAACTGTGCATCATCAATGCCTAGCAGATTTCTGGAATGTGGTAGAGGAACAACAAATATTTGTTGTAATATATTTGACAAAATGAAAACAATACAAACTGGTTATGTGAGCAGAGACAAGTCATTGAACTTCCCTGGGTTTCTATTTAGTAATCTGTAACATGAAAAAGTTCCAGAATCACAGATAATAAGAAAAATAAAACTGGCAATGGGCAATATTGCTAATATTTGTAGATTACAAAGACCATTCATATTTGTGTGGACATGAGTTGTTTGTCTCTCTGGAATGAATTCTAACTTCTGTTTCTCAAAGGCCACTGATTTCCATTTTGGGATTCATATAGTTTTGGGGAAATTGACTTTATCTCAGACTTCTGGAATATAGCCTGTCACAGAGGTTGGCCAATCAGTGCTTCTAATCACATTGGACACATTGACTTATGGTGACCAAGTTTATCTAATAAGAGTTGATGCTGGGACTTATGCAGCCACGTAGGTACATAAAGGAACCCAGTCCTAAGGTGGTAGCTCTCAGGGATATGTGCTTCCTCAGTCTTTTCCAATAGGAAACAGAAAACATTTCCTACATAGAAAACATACAACATATGTATCACTTTGATTGTTTCAGCTCATTGTCATAAGTCACTCAAACTTTTAATAATTTCCTGGCCTGCCTTAAGCCAGCTAGGAGTCATTTGAAATCAAAAGAGCCCACCATGCTGCACACTAATACTCCACTCATGAGAACCTCTCCACCTTGTTGGGTGGTTTCTGACTCACTAGAAGAATCCTACAGAATTATAAGTCAAGTTTTCTCATACTGAAGAAGATTTAAGGGCCTTAGAGTAAAGGAGATCTAAGGTCCATTTGAAGGTCACCACTACTAAGTAGCAGAAAATGAAACTACAGTTTTGTCTTTTTTTTTTTTTTTTTTCCAACAATAAAGACTATTAGCCGAATGCAAGTTGGGAAAAGTCCAAGCTTTACTGCTGACAAGTCATGTGTGCTTTCTCTAGAATTTAGCAGACAGGGAGTCTGTCTTAGGTATTGCTATATTGCTGGCTTCAAGGGCATTGTAAGCCTTCAGTAAATAAAGGAATACTATTAGATAAAAACATTATTTTAGGCACATCACTTTTGTTTTTCCTTCTGAATGTTGGTATCCTCAACTTTAGTGTAGAGATAATGACTGCTAACAGATATATGATAATAACTAAAGTAGATGATACACAGTATTCTATATAGTACCTAAATAAAAAACAAAGGTTATATAATAGAGGTTAGTTCACTGTATGTCAGTCCACTAAGATTCCACACCATTCTGCCTCTATGCAGCTTTCTGTCTACGTAGTATTTTCATTGAGAACTTCTTGTTTGACTTTGAATTGGGGCCAGTTGGATTTTCTGTCACCAATTTTTCTACCTTGGTCTGATTCATTATTAATAGCAGTGACCCCTGGCATCTCAAAGAGTGAACATTAATGGCAATGGGTTTTAGTTACAAAAGCCAAGGTTACAGTTGTTACAGCTCAGGGTAATTTTCATTCCTAAGTTCATTAAATTCTTAAAAGTGGAAAGGTCAATAGCGATTTATTCCACTGCCAACCATCTCAATGGCAATTCTTTACAAACAATTTTTCTGTCTTGACATATGGTGAGACTAATAGCCAATGAAGCTAATTTCATAAGGCAGTGAGCTGACTAGTTGGATTCATTTTTAAAAGTAAAATCTGATGTTATATATATATATATAAAGATGTTCCCAAGGCCCTCCACCTGAACCATGGGGACAAAAAGTGAGAACAAGGTGAGATCCTGCTGCCTTGGTTGTTAGGCTAATTTTATGTGTCAACTTAACTGGGCTAAGGGAAACCCAGATAGCTGGTAAAATATTAGTTCTGAGTGTGTCTGTCAGGGAGTTTCAGGGATAAATTAGCATTTGAATTGGTAGACTGAGTAAAAATGATTAGCCTTCACCAACGTGGGTGGGCCTTACCCAATCCATTGAGGGCCCAGGTAGAACAAAATGGCTGAGGAGGGGTGAACTTGCTCTCTCTGTCTGAGCTGAAACATCCATCTTCTCCTGTTCTTGGACATTGGAGCTCCTAGTTCTCAGGATTTTGGACTCAGGCTCTGAGTTACATCGCCAGCTCCCCT
Source organism: Hylobates moloch (assembly GCF_009828535.3). NCBI lineage: Eukaryota > Metazoa > Chordata > Mammalia > Primates > Hylobatidae > Hylobates > Hylobates moloch. The sequence goes on from NW_026652284.1 coordinate 118,314,494, forward strand.
GGTTCACAGGCTTTTGAATTTAGATGGAACTATTGCAGAAGCTTTCATGATTTGCTAGCTTGCAGAAAGCAGATTGTGAGCCTTCTCAACTTTCATAATTGTGTGAGCCAATTCCCATCTCTCTCTTTCTCTCTCTGTCTCCCTCCGCCCCTCCTGTAATGCACTTGGCCATCTTGTATCTCAGCATCAAGAACACTGTAGGGCTTATGTGCTAACTGCATGAACATGTAAAGCTAAGACTTTAGTCATGGCTTTGCCTCATGTTAACTAAAATAGGAGTAAAAAACAGCATGTAGACAATTCTTGGGAGGATATGCAGATGGGAGAAAATTCACAAGATATTTTACAAGTACAACCTTAGGAGGGAGAAGGGTGCTAAGACAAAGTATATGCAGACCTTAGCATTGACCTCATTGGCCAATGATGTGAGAATGATGGGTGCCATAAGAAAGCATACACACTTAGAACCAGGCTTGACTTCTCTCACCTTGTTGTGTATTGCAGATCACAGAGATTATGGGCAGGGGGAGAAGTGGTGAGACTAACCAAGCTTCAAACAGAGATACTCCCAAGCTGTTGTGAGAGCTAAGTAGGCAAACTGGTTATCTAAAGACTCCCTGTCTCAAACATACAACTCATTCTACCTGAACCATGAACAGAGTAAAAATCATTCATCTTTTATCTGGTCTGGAAATAAGTCATTCAATTTTCCCTTCTCCAAGCATCTTCATCTACAAGATGGAGGTTTTCTTCCCTCTTTCCTCCTTCCCACTTCCTCTTCCTTCTCTTCTTCCTCTTTCTCCTCCTGTTCTTTATCCTTCTCCTCCTCCCTCTGTTTCTTCTTCTGCTTCTTTTTTTCTTCCTTTCTCTCTCTTCCACTTCTCATGCTCTTTTATTCATTCAGAAAATGAACATAAAATTCTACTTGTGCTAGGCACAAAAAATATACAAGTGAATAAAAAACAAATTTTTTCCTATTACTTCAGACTTTTACTTTCTAGTAGGTTAAGAAATTAAACCACGTAAGCAAATACATAGTATAGCAGGATTATAATAAGAAAACACAAAATGAAATTCAGATTAAGAAATTGGAGTGAAAGTCACTTCAAGTTGAGTAGCCTAGGAAGATCCCTGTCTGGAAGTAACATGTGAGCTGAGATTTTAAAAAGATGGCAATGATTATTTTCCTAAAGTGAGAAAGATAAAATGCTAAGTTAAATTAAAATAAACAGTTCAAAGCAACATAGGCAGGGGAGGTAATGGAACAAATCTATTAAGGAATAGATTGGGAACAATCATGTAGAAATGTATAGTTTCTTAGGCCAGAGGGAAAAAACACTTTAAAAAAATAGCATAACAGGAAGACATAAGAGTGTTGAAGGAGTGGCCATGAATAGCTTGCATTTTGGAGCCTTGGTTACTGCTGCTAAGTGTAATGGATCCTATGTTGGCTAAAGTGGAAACAGGGAGATTAGGAGGATGTTACAGTATTCCAGCAGGAGAAGAAGGGTAGTTTAGAAAAAGTGGCCATTGCAGATAAAGATAAATAGAAGGATTCAAGAACTTAGTGACTGATTGGATGAGGAGGCAAGAGAGGAAGTAATACTAAGAATGGTTCACTTTATTCACTGTGACCAGGCGATCTCTGCTCATTTCCAGAGAAGTGTCCCAAATAATTGTTAAGAAACTTTACGGAAAACAGGAGCCTATTCAAACACATATCATTGAAGACTCAGGTAAGATTTAAGATATGCCTTTGCTTGGCCTCAATATCCAGAATTGCATTATTTTGTTCAGCAGCCATTGATGTGTAAACACAATGTGTTTTGCTACTGACCTGTGTTTGGAATTTTGTGGGCCAGCAAAGACAGAAAGAGATTGATGCTAAGGAAGTGAAGAGAATTAATGAGAAAGGACACAGCTCAGATGAACTGGCCTAGGCTTTGGATTAGCAAGGAAGGAAAAAGAGTACGAAGCATTACCCAGAGGGAGAAACATGAGAAATAATGGGACTAATGTCTCACTGCCCACTGTACATATAAAGGAGGGAGATGACTGGAAAGGCAGATTACGCTCAGAGAGGGAGACATTTGCTTGACATTTTAGTTGTTAGTAGTTCTAGATAAGAGATTTTAAGATGTGGTGGGGAGAATGTAATGAAAACACAAATGGAAGTGCAGATGGTTGGGGCTGAGGAAGTGGAGGAAGCAAAAGGTCACGATGAGAGCTTCAGGATGCACTTGGGCACTGCTGTCTCCTGCGATGAGGACTTGCAGGAGCATCTTCAGTCAGTGGATGAGGTTTCTGGAAAGCCAGGGGAAGCAACGCAGCTATAGGGCCTGGCAGTATACCAGTATAGTATGCTATACAAAATGGGGGGCTCATTCCCCTAGCAGTTTACAAATAGGGGCTTAGTGACTACTTATTGAGTAAATGAATGTATAAATTTATCATCTTAAAGACACCTATTTTTGCTTCTATATGTAAATTATGACTTACTAAGTAGGACTTTGGCAGTAATCCTGATTAGTCTTTCTTCTCCTCTCTTTTAACCTGGTTGGATTCTGTTAATAAACCATATTTAGCTGAACCCTTTATCCAGTATGTTAGTTTTTAAAGGTTGCTGATATGGTTTAGCTATGACCCCACCCAAATCTCCTCTTGAATTGTAGTTCCCATAATCCCCAGGTGTCATGGGAGGGACCAAGTGGGAGGTAATTGAATCACGGGGGTGGTTTCTTCGATGCTAGTCTCATAACAGTGAGTAAGTTTTCGTGAGAGCTGATGGTTTTATAGGGGTTCTGGGTTCTCATTCTTCTCTCTTCTGCTGCCATGTAAAGAAGGATGTGTTTGCCTTCCTTTCCGCCATGATTGTAAGTTTCCTGAGGCCTCTCCAGCTATGCTGAACTGTGAGTCAATTAAACCTCTTTCCTTTATAAATTACACAGTCTCCGGTATTTCTTTATAGCAGCATGAGAATGGACTAATACAGCTGCTACAACAAAGGAGCACAGATTGGATGGCTTCAACAAGAGACATTTATTTTCTTCAAATACAATCACATGGCAGTTTAGGGCTTCAACCATTGGATTTTGGAGGGACACAATTCAGGCCATAACTCCCAAGATAATGATCTTATCAGAAATTCTTTGCCTTGCTTGTTACTCATTTAATCGAAGAAAGAAATGATTAATTAAGCACCTGATTTGTACAAAATCCTGAGCATGGAGCTTCACCCAGGCATGCACTAAAAGGCGAGTAAAACGTAATCTCACTCTTCATGTAGAGAATGAAAATATAATAGATGTTGTAATAGCTATGCCAGGTAGACTTTCCAAACAGATCCAAGTTTCATTTTAACTTGGTTGGAAACACACATGCTCTAGAGGGGGCAGCCCTTGATGCCACGAAGCTCTAATCCAGCCATGCTCATTGGACCAAAGGTGGATACAACAACCAACCCAAACTGGGTCAATCAAAGATTTATTGGGGATTTCATGTGAGGTCCAAAGGTTGTCACAGATATTTGGAGTTGTCCACATGACAGGCACGACATGGTATGAAAGGAAAAGGTATCCTAAAATGTATATTTTATTTTACCTATTCTATACATAAGGAAAATGTGCCTCAGAAAAATGGAACAGGTTATTCAAGATCACTACAGCTTCATATAAATACATATATTTAAATGATTTTTATAATATATTATTATAGTATATATTATAATAATATAACATAATTATGTATGCTATTAATGTATTATAATGCTTATTTTGTATATATACACATATATACACACGTGTATGTTTTAATTTTTCAATGCCTTGGAGCTCAAAAGTGACTTAAATTTAGATACCTCTAAGATGTATATATATGCTTTTCTCTGAGTACTTGTTTTTAATAGGCTATTACAGCCAGAGTATTTTGAGGGCATTTTAAAGATTTTGAAAATACCTTATAGAATCTAATGGAATATAAATATTATCCATTGCTTACCAGCCTGAACTACAGTAATATGTTCAAGTATTACTTCTTCACCTCATTACCACTTAATTGAGTTAAAGCTAAATTCGTATTTATGCTGTATAATTAGGAATTATGGGTAAGGGACAGGAACATTCTTATTAGTGGCCATCTGTTTGTAAAGAAGTGGCAATAGCAGAATTACTAGGAATTCAGTAGCAAAAGCACACACAAAGAAAATCAGTACTGGTTGGGCATGATGGCTCACGCCTCTAATCCCAGCACTGTGAGAGGCTGAGGAGGGCGGATCATGAGGTCAGGAGATTGAGACCATCCTGGCCAACATGGTGAAACCCCAACTCTACTAAAATACAAAAAAAAAAAAAAAATTAGCTGGGCATGGTGGCACGCACCTGTAGTCTCAGCTACTCGGGAGGCTGAGGGAGGGTAATCACTTGAACCTGGGAGGCGGAGGTTGCAGTGAGCCAAGATCGTGCCACTGCACTGCAGCCTGGTGACAGGGCAAGACTCCGTCACAAAAAAAAAAAAAAAAAAAAAAAAAAATGAAAGAAAAGGAAGGAAGGAAGGAAGGGAGAAATGAAGAAAGAAAAGAAAAGAAAAGAAAGAAAGAAAGAGAAAGAAAGAAAGAAAAAGAAATGAAACAAAAAGAAAAGAAAAAAGCAAAGCAAAGAAAAGAAAATCAGTACTGAAAAGACAGTACATTGATTGTTTGAGTGAAGATGAAGAGATGGTGGCATAGAGGCTAAGAAGTCATGGAGCTACTTAGCAGTACACCTGGGCTAGAACCCCATTTTATCAGCCACCTGGCTTGAAATTAATTTTTCTTTCTAAAACACTTTCCTCCCAAATGCCCAAAAGACCTATGTCCCCCGAGCCCATTCACTAAATGGTTGAAAGTTGAGTGAGCTGTCAGCTTCACAAGCAAGTGAACCAAGGATTAAGGAGATCAGCCTCATCACAAAGACTCTTCAGAGAGCAGCTTGATTAGAATTGATAAACAGTCCTTCTGCTCTGAGAAGAAATAACACTCCTCTTCAAAGAACATTAATAACTGATTTCTCTTTCTCATTTTCCTCTCTTAATATTTTTCTAGCAGTTTTTATGTCACTGGCAAAGCATTATTATTGGCATCCATCATCTCTTAGGTAAGCTTAGGGGTAATGCCCCTATCTTAATAATTAGCAAAATGGAGACATAAAGGAGTCAAGTGACTTGCCCAAATTAACACAGAGTTGAAACCCAACCCAGAGATATGACCATCTGGATCACTCACTTGTCAACAAGAACAAATATCTAGGCAGTGATAAAAACATTAAATGACAAGATAATTAATGATGAGCTACACCACCCCAGAAATGAATAAAGATTTCATGCACATCCTCATTTATGCTTACATCGACTATCATTCACTTCATAACAGTTTCATCAACATCCACCATGTACAAGCCACTGTGCTGGGTTTGAAACGGTCTATGGTGCAATGTTGTGTTGTACCTTAGGCTCAAATCCTTGCCCTGCTCTTCACTAGCTGTGTGACCTGGGGTAAAAACCTTAATATCTGCAAATTTTCTCATCTGGAAAACAACAACAACAATAACACCTCTTAGCATCACAATGATGAGTACAACATCCAAAATGATCTGTAAATTCACTGACATGGCAAATATCTGAATTCAGACTCAAAAGAAGTCACCATGATGGGCAAATGGATAAAGGAAGGCTGATATCATTATTGGAACTACACAGAATAAAAGGCAAGGTTCTTGTTCTCAAGAAATTTCGTCTTAAGGAGTTAAGTAGTGATGATCACCCATACAAGGAGTATCTGACAAGCGCCTTCTTGTGACTGAGACAAAACATTGCGGGAACATGGAGAGATTTTTTTTGGTTTGTGCCATTCTAGAGGACTTCAAAAAGGCTGTAGTCTCAAGCAAGACCTTGAAGGGTAAGTATAATTTGACAAACGTGGGGAAGATGGGCACAGTGACTAAAAGGAATAAAATAAATGATGGTATAGGAATGAAAAAAAAAGGTAACTGGCAAATATTAATAAATTGGCCAAGCTTATTGGAACAGAATATGTATCTAGTTGAGGCTGATGTTAAGACTAAATAGGAAAGTCGGGGACAACACAGAGATTCTCCGAGGCAGATTAGGGAAAAGTCCTGTCCAACAGGCCTTGTGCAAAGGCACCATTCACATGCTTCATCTCTACCTTCACTCCTTCCTCCCATGATGGCAGCTGGCTGGAGGTAAATTGTGTTCGGAGCCCTGTGTCTCGTTTTTATGATTTATTATTTCAGTCTTTCAGCAGGGTGAGAATATAGAGTGCACTGAATGGCACATACTCGGGGAATTTATGTTGCATAGCTAAACATCATGTCTGTCTATCTCTTCCCAGTAATCTCTGATAATACCCAAATGGGCTTTTTATTTTAAACATCTGGACAGCCTTATGGTGGTTGAGAATTAAGGTGCTGAGTGAAGAAAACAGTGCAGTCATAAAGTCTGTCGGATAAACAAAGCTTTCTCAGGAACATTAACTCCTTTCCTGAGAAATCTTCTCTGTTCCTCAAAATGCACTTAGTAACGTTACATCTTCATCTCCAGGTACCACTTTTCTTTTGCAAATACTCTCATGGCATTTAATGGGGCCATTAAGGTAGGAAACTATGGGATATTAGCATAAAAAGAACATTGCCAGAAAAAAAAAATGCAAAATGCTTTCTCTCACACACACTCTCACCACCCCCACGCCTTTGAAGTTTGCTTTTGTTTTATAACAGCAGAAATTCCCATTGTGGATGGTAATTTTTGCTAGATAATAACTCTGTTGACACTGCCACACACTGGCAAAAGTTGTGTAACTCCGGAAAAGGAGAGAGACTGGAATGGAATATAATCAGATAGTTTTATTTGTTTTTAATACACACAGCCATTCAATAAATAAAGGCTGTTGGGTTTTATCTTCCTTCTTAGAGATCTCTATGGCTTCTTCTCACTCCAGAATAGTGGAGAAGTATAAGCAGTCTTTGACAACTCTAGCCTTTGCAAATGCGTGCCATCTGCTGGGTGCCCTCCTTGTCCTCAGTTTCCAGTAAACATTTCCTCACCCTCCAAGATTCAGTTCACATGTTTTCTTTAGTATGAGCCTGTCTAGACCCCACAAGGTAGAGTTGGAAGCTCCCTGCTTCAAGTTATCATAAAACCACACCAACACTTCTCACACTGTCTTGTCATTGCATTTATAGGCATATGGCCCCAACCAGGCTGTGAGCAACAACTAGGGCTGGGGGTCGGGAGTGTGGATTACTTTATTCTTTATTGCCATTTTCTGGTTACTTATACAGTGCCTACCACAGAGTTAGGCATTCAACATATATTTGTGTATTAGTTTTCCACTGATGCATAACAAGGTACCATAAACTTTGCACCTTAAAGTAACACATATTATCTTAGAGCTTTTATAGGTCAAAGGTCCAGGCAGGGCTGGTTGAGTGCCCCACTTTGGCTCTCACAATATGATAATCAAGGTATCATACAGGACTGAGTTCTAATCAGAGCCTCAACACTGGGGAAGAATCTGCTTCAGGCTCACTAAGGTTATTGACAGAATTCAATTCTTTTAGCTGTATGACTCATGCCAGCTTTCCTCTTCACAGCTAGCAAGAACAAGATAGCAGGGAGAGTCCGCTAACAAGCCAGAGTTTTCTATGGGATAATCACAAGAGCGTTGCCCATCTTTGCACATTCTATTGATGAGAAGAGAATCACAAGTCTCCCTTCATGGAAAGGGAGTATACAAAGGCATGAATAGCAGGAAGTGGGATCACACAGGCCCCCTTTATTGTCTGTCCATCACAGAATGTGTTTAACAAATCTCTAACCCAAATGAACTGCTTTGTTTTTTTCTAATAATAGCATGATTAAACGTAGTGTTGCTGCATGCCATGTCGTTTAGGTATTCGACATCCTTTGCTTACTATCTGCCTTGGAAGGGACAGGTACTTACACGGCAGAGTTTGTGTGTATCCTGTTAGGAATAAACTCTGACCTTTTTCTTCCCTTTTCCAAATTCTTATCTAAAAGGCCTGGGGAGTCACGCCTGTAAACCAAAAATAAAATCTGAAGGCCCCCACCCAACCATCTGAATGAACTCCCTCCTCGGCCAGGGCACTCCAAATCTAACCTGAAAGGCTGGTTCAGGCCATGACATGAGAGGGTGAGGGGTGGGCATGCCTCATTATGCCCTCCTCGCTTTTAGAATTCAGGAAAAGCTGATCAGCATTTAACATCAACACAGACCTTCAGTCTGATAAGGAACATTGAAAATCTATTCTCTCTGAAGCCTGCTACCTGCAGGCTTCATCTGCATGATAAAACGTTGGTCTCCACAACCCCTTATTGTAACCCAAACATTCCTTTCTATTGACAATAACTGTTTTAACAATTGCCAGTCATCAAGTTTTGAAATCTCTCTATAACTTGGAAGCCTCCCTGCTTCGAGTTGTCTCACCTTACCAGATGGAACGAATGTCTGTCTTAAATGCATTTGATTGATGTCTCAGGTCTTCCTAAAATGGATAAAACCAAGCTGTGCCCCAACCACCTTGGGCACATGTTCTCAGGGTCAACTGAGGGCTGTGTCCCAGGCATGGTCCCTCATATTTGGCTCAGAATAAATCTCTTCAAATATTTTACAGACTTTGTTTCTTTTGGTCAGCATGCCCTACAAACATAAAGTCTCATCAGAGGGGTTTTATTCAACCCAGGATAATGTGGCTCACTTTGCAGTGTAACTCTGGCATAGCCTCACATGAAAGGTCATGAAGGAAATCAAAATATTTTAACCCCAAATATGTTTCTTTGCCGTATCTTGAAATAGCTCTGCAAAGCTGTCACTTGTGGGGAAAAACTACATTCTGTACAGAATCCTCTTCCCTTTCTGGGGCTTTTTCCTCAATAAAAAACCTTAGCGAGGGCTTAGCATATGCTAGGTACTCAATACTAGGTGGCAAATAAATGATTTATTTAAGGAATGAAGAGAGCATGAGAGAGTGCTCCATCTTTGGTATGATCTAGGGGATAATTTGGCATTTAAAAAAAAAGGCAAAAAACAATTATAATCTATACTCTCTGAAGCCTGCTACCTGGAGGCTTCATCTGCATAATGGGAACCTTGAGCTCCATAACCCCTTATCCTAATCCAGACACTCTCTTCTATTGATTCTAGGTCTTCAGACAATAACTTTACTCTTTCAACCAATTGCCAATTAGAAAATCTTTGAATCCATCTACAACCTGGAAGCCCCCACTTTGAGTTGTCCCACCTTTATGGACCAAACCAATGTACATCTTACATGTATTGATTGATGTATTATGTGTCCCTAAATTGTATGAATTCAAGCTGTACCCAACCACCTTAGACACATGTTCTTAGGATCTCTTGAGACTGTGACTCGGGCCGTTGGTCACTCATATTTGGCTCAGACTAAATCTCTTCAAATATTTTACAGAGGTTGACTCTTCATTGACACCTGTTTGAGTATGTAGCATATGTTAAGCCCTTGCTAAGCACTATGAATATACTGTTAAACACGTGCATCAAATGAATGAGTTATTAATCAATGAAGAGAGTATGAAAGTGTACTCAATCTTTGGTATGAGTCATACAAATGTGAAACTTACCCTTCTTTATGAAATATTTCCTTTCATATTCTTTAAGTATTGGCTTGGGGTGAATAAGATGCCAACTGTTCAACATCCTATGCCAGTAACTCAATTCTTTCTTTCTAAGGACCTCTTCTTTAAAGCACTGCTGCATGGACAAGTCCCATAACAAGGGCTTTTGCCTCAGGCCAGAAAGACTGAAGTTATTCAAAGTATGAAATAGCCAGAAATAAAAGATAACTGAAAGAGAACTCTCAACTATCCTGCAAAGTTTCTTCTAGGTCCTTGCATTTGCACCCTCTCTTCTTCCATTCCTTATAAGCTCCAGCTTTGATTCGATTCTGCCTACCTTGTACACATTTATGAGTTTTCCCTGAGCCCTGGTTCATCCTTTCCTACCTTGATTCTCTTGGACCAACTACCTTGTATAGCCCTAAAACCCCAATTCTCTAATCTTAGTCAATTTGTGCTTCATTTTGACTTCCAGAAGTGCCCATAGGTGAGCAGTTACTTGGGTCAGGAATAACTGTGTCTGCTCTAATGCCAGCCTCCTAGGAGTGGCCTGATTCAACCTGGATAGGTCTTGTAGTTCCAAATCTGATGGCTCAACTAGAATCCCATCTCCTTCAAAGACTACAGAAAACATTTTGAAAGGGGAAAGATGTGAGCACTAACTATTTAGGTTTCTGTTCTTATCAGTGTCCTTTGATCCAAAGCTCTTTCAGACAAGGAAGGAATATGGTTAATATACTACATATATAGACATCAATTTCAAACTTATAGAGTTAATATACTACATAGATACACATCAATTTCAAACTTTCCTGATGTTTGCAAAAGAATGCAGATTATTTCCTTTCTTCTTTCATTCCTTCCTTCTTCATTCACCCATTATTCCACAAACAATAATGAATTGTTAGAAGAAAAATGAGTAAAAACAGTTGGTAGAGGGAGGTTAAGCTCACAAAATATTGGTGCATTCCTCTATATTTGCCTGTCTTCCATGCAGTTATATTGGGTCCACATAACTTTATCCTGAAAAGGGATGTGTATTATTTGTATGTCATCTCTATTTTTAGAGCCAAGGCACACCCTCTCCATTCCTTTCCTAATCTTCAGCAGTGACCTTGGAGAATGTATGTTGAGATGGTATAGTTGCAGGGTGAAAGAGCCTAAATTCCTAAGTTATTGCGAGGTCGAGCACAGCTCTGCAGAGCTGTCTAAACACCATAGGTCTTTGGGTGAACAAGAAAAGCTTTGATTGTACTTAGTGAAGGATATTACTGCAGCATAGATAAATGGCATACAAGAAAGAATTTCATACATATAAGAGAATTTCAAAGGCCAACAGTTTGACATCTGTATTGTCCTGAGCCAGAAATGAACTGAAAGTGATCTCTCTCTGTCTCAACTATTTATCTATCTACCTCCAAACTATATACTATATATCATTATATATGTATATATCACCATCAACTATATGTATGTATATATATAAATATATAAATATATATATAAATATATATGTATGTGTGTATATATATATATATATTTTCCCTGAGCACATCTTGCTTGTTAATCATGATTTTATATGCATTATTATGGGGATGATATTCTATATGTTATATTTAATCTAATGAAATAATTCGGTGAATAATGAGGTTTTAGAATGTATTTAACAAGTATTCAAATAATGCTTATGGTCTTTCATCTGGTCAACAATAGTAACCTCTCAACTATAGACATTTTTGTACATTATTAAAAACAGTGAATTCTGACAATTAAGAGTTAGGCATCATTCTCAACAAACTAACACAGAAACAGAAAACCAAACACCACATGTTCTCACCCATAAGTGAGAGTTTAACAACGAGAACACATGGACACAGGGAGGGGAACATCACACACCAGGGCCTGTTGGGGGGTTGGGGGCAAGGAGAGGGATAGCATTAGGGGAAATATCTAATGTAGATGATGGCTTAATGGGTGCAGCAAACCACCATGGCACATGTATACCTACGTAACAAACCTGCATGTTCTGCACATGTATCCCAGAACTTAAAGTATAATAATAAAAAAAAGAGTTAGGCACTACTGTGTCTATTATGCAGATAAGACAGAGGCACAGAGAAGATTTCATATAACTAGTAAGTGGCAGACTTGGGATTTGAATCAGTCAACCTGGTTTCAGAGTCTGTGTAGTTAATTACTATTGTATGCTAGGCATCATAGCAGCAACTGTTCAGATTTACCCCAGAGTAAATATACCACCAGTTCATTTTGTTTGATGTGAATGTATGCAGCTGCGTCAATATATTTGCCTGATGGACACTGAGGAGACAGTGTGAACTAGAGAAACTAACTATGGTGCCTCTTGTCCCCCCATGTGAGTAGTAGGATAGCTCATATTCTGCTTTCCGAGCTGTCTCCTCCTCTGCCATCCTGTTCCCACTTCAGTCCTGTGATATATGGCAACCTAATACTATCTGCATCTCCTATGGTTTTTTAAATAGCCATATCACAGTAGCTATCCAAGGTCCAAATATCAAATCAGATGACTGTTTTCCTGTTTTCCTTCTGTTGGATTTGACACACAACACTCTCTTCTTGAGGAAATGCCTTTCTAGTGCCTTCCTTTTGCATTATTCTAGTCTCTTTGTTGATATGTCTCCAGAGAGGTCTTGAGTTCTTCTCTAAACTTTTCATTACTCACTAGACTTGGATAACCTGTCTTCTCCAGAGGTCTTTTCTATCTGTAAACTTCTATACCTCTTCTCTAATTGAATCTGGTTTTTCTTAATGAACTTGGCCACTTTTATCCAACCACTTATGTGCTTCCTTCTCTTTTTTTTGTGTGATGCCAAGTTCTCCTGATTCTCATGTGACCTCCCTAACAATTTCCCCAGCGTTCCTTTGATCGGTTTTTCCCCTTCCTCTCCTGCTTGACCTTTAATTAGTAGCAAATCTTAGGTCTCTATCTTAAGTCCTCTTCTCTCCTTGGTCTACATATTTTAAGTTGTCCCTCCTTTATGGACCAAACCAATGTACATCTTACATGTATTGATTGATGTATTATCCCTAAATTGTATTCATTCAAGCTGTAGCCCAACCACCTTAGACACATGCTCTTAGGATCTCTTGAGACTGTGACTTGGGCCATTGGTCACTCATATTTGGCTCAGACTAAATCTCTTCAAATATTTTACAGAGGTTGACTCTCCCTTGACACCTGTTTAACAATATATTCACAGTGTTTAGCAAGGGCTTAACATATGCTACGTACTCAATGGGTAAGCTCATTCCATTTCATAATAGTAAACTCCACCTATGAGCTTCTATGGCACAAATCTTTATCTCTAGATCTTTCCTGAACTCTGTAATACCTATTTGAATCCCCTCTTATAAGTCTAGTTGATATCTCAAACTTCAATTTTCTAAAGCAGAATTCTTGAATAACCCTTCACAATTATTATTCCCTAATTTTTCCTTCTCTCCAATAAATTGTTCACATCCCTATTTAAGGCATTATCCTTCCTTACCGCTTCTCTCATACCTACATCCAATCCATTACCAAGTCTAGCCGATCTTGCCAACAAAACATATTCTGTTCTGATGAACTTCTCTCCGTGACATTACTATTGCCCTAGTGCACATTTCCATTATGTCTCACCAAGTGTATGAGAGCCTCTCAACTGTATTCTCTGAGTCTTTTCCAGCTGCCTTAAATCATATTCTCACCAAAACAGCCAGCTTAATCTTGTAAAAATATAACCCAAAACATATCACAATCTCCTGATGACTTCTTATTACGAGTGATGGTTTGCCTTGGCTTATAAATCCACAGTGGCTTATGACTTGGTCTTCAGAATCATTTGTAAAACTTTTTTTGATGATCAGACGCCTTTGTCCAGCAAAGTATTCTGCAGTAATCTCATGTTAGTCTTTTCCTTCACCTTTAACATAATTACTCAATTCCAGCGATTAAGTTACAAGATGAATGAAAGGGCTGAAGAGAATCTTAGCAGGAAAAACTGGAAAAGAAGCTGTTTCGTGCTGGATGTTCTCTACCATCTTTTCTTGATACACTCTTGCATTAACTATGCTTTGCCCAACACCTTGAGGGTCACCAGGTTCTGTGTGAATGGTGCAGCCTGAAGTCTAACTAACTCCACAGGACATAATTTATATAGAGCAAGTTACACAGAGCTCTTTCCCTACACCTCCAGCATGAGTGAATCCTCAGCTTCCACCTGTAAGGACTGAGGAACCTTGATTTTATTAGACATGCTAACACTTGGGTCCCCCTTCTATCACAAAATTAGGACTGAAATTGTATAATCAACTAGGAAATAAATAAAAGCAGTCTAAGACACTGTGAACAAAATGTTTAAATATCTCCACTTAACATATAAACAAATGCAAGCTGGAGGGTCATGACATAGGTCAATGTTACATATAGGAAAAGTGCAAGCACTTTTGGGGGAGGTTTCCAGTAACTCTGCTAAGAATAAAAGATCAGAACTGGGATTTGAGGTGGCTCAAGAGCCATGATGTGCAGTTTGACACCAACAAAATTAATTTTCTACTAAAACAAAAACAATGCCACAATTCCAAGAAATATCATTGAATTCAGAGACTTTACAACATAACATACACAATGATGAGGCTACAATCCCAAAGTGCATGAGATTGGCATATAAATAACCAAGAAAACGTGACCAAGACACAAAAGAAATGAAAATCAGCTGAGAAAAATCTCAGTATGACATGCTGAAATTAACATCATATATGGACTTGAAAGCAGCTGTGTTACTATGTTCAATGAAGTAAAAAATATATTCCCTTTAATAAATGAAAAGATAGAAACTCCGCATCACATAAGGACTTCATGAGGCAGCTCCCAGATCTCTCATTGTTCCTCACTTGCTGCTTCGCAATGCACCCTCCAACAGCCCTGCTCAGATTGCCAATCACTGAACTCAAGACCCTTACTTGCCTGAATGCCTTTGCCCATACTTCTCCCTTTTTCTGGGAATCCCCTGCCTCTTTACCTGAATAACCCAAGCTCTTTCTTTGCATCTTAATTTCTACACAAACCTTACCTAATCTTCCCAGGCTGCATTAGGTTTTTTATGTTTCCTTCATGCCTTGTGCATTTTTCCACCTGTGCTATTATAAAATTATAATAAAGTAAACTGCATGTGTGCATAGATTATCCTTTAACTTGTGAGCTCTTTGAGGGCCAAGAACTTTGTTTAATTATGTTTAATTCATCTTATATAGTACCTACCTTCTAACAAAATGTTTGTTGAATAAATGGAGGAATAATAGGAACAATAAAGGTAATAATGCATAATATCCACTGACATGTAGTCTTTTCTTTACATTTATTGCTATTATTTAATTTTTAATTAAATAATATTTTATTACTATCCCTATGAAGTAGATATATTTATTAAACTCTGTTTTACAATTTTATGAACTTAACTTTTTGTAGTTAAAAAAATTTCCGAGTCTTTTCTAAAGTACCAGAACAATGTGTTGTTGAAAATCAAATTTTGTGCATCTAAATACTTACTAGACCATACCAACATTTTCTGAAATACTGTGTGATTTAAGGAAGTCTTTTACCTTTGTGCATCACAGATTCCTCCTCCAAAATTAAGGAAATGTAATGCGTAACTGGTTCTCAAACTGGGATTTTTGAAGTGAGATCAAAGTTTATTATTGCCTACCAAAAAGAAATGCCAACAGTCTCTGTAATAAAACTTCACGGACAAATTAGAATAGCCAATCATTGCCTTTAGCTTGACATTTTGCCAACCTGACATGGTAAGATTGGCAATCTTTTGCTGATAAGAAACTTAGACCCTTCATCAATAGAATAGGACGGAGGAAGAGGAGGAGAAGGAGAGTTTCTTTCTAATTGAGTAGAGTTTATAGAAAGAAAAATAAAAATGCTTTCAGAAAATGGTTTCCAGTGAGGGAGGAAGATAATAAAGTAGATCAATATTGGTGGAAAAATAAGAATATGTGGAACATAATCTCCCTGGTCTCTTGTAGCATAAAAACACAATGCTAAAAACCTTCCCTTCAGCCCTGTAAGGTGACACCACAGAAAGCTCTGAGAAGCAAGAAAGATGAAGAAAGTAGAGAAGATTTTTATTTATACATTGTGAGCTTTTATGTGTAAGATTTTGCCTGAAGTATGGCTCAGATCCTTCTGAAACTGCCCTGAAGACAGCAACTATAAACTGATTAATACACACGCATGCAATGATCTTAGGAGACTTCAGAGTAAACAATATCAGGCCGTTTTTATACAAGAGTTGAAACTCTGAAGAAAGGAATGGCAGGTATGAGTTACCCATTTTTGCGGCTTTTAGCCTGAGGGCAAGCCAAAGTTAGGGCCAAGCAGGACAACTATGGTTGCTGCATTTCTTTTTTTAGCTGGGTAAGCAGAGAACACATTTTGTGGTTACTAAAGTTACTGGGAAGTAAAGGAGAATTATCCTGAAAGGAATAGTCAGAGAGAAGATGCACCCACTTTTGTATATAAACTCTGTCCAAATTGCTGGCTGTTCTCCGAATTGTGCCTGTGTTGGGGAGGCTGCTAGCAACTTTGCTAAAAATGAAAGATCAGAACTGGGATTTGAGGTGGTCCAAGAGCCATGATGTGCAGCTTGACACCAACAAAATTAATTTTCTACAAAAACAAAAAAACAACAACCTAGTTCTCAGGAATACAACTGAATTCAGAGACTTCACAACATAACATACACAATTATAAGGCTGCAATCCCAAAGTTCACGGTTTATAAATAACCAAGAAAACATGACCAAAATGCAAAAGAAATGATAATCAACTGAGAATAATCTCAGCACAACATGTGGAAACTCATATCACAAATGCACTTTAAAGTAGCTGTGTATCTATGTTCAATGACATAAAAAATTATCTTAATGAAAAGATAGAAAATCTCAGCAGTGACATGGAAACCATAATAAAGGGATCAAGTGGAAATTCTAAGAACTCAAAAACACAATATCAGAAAAAAGAGAAAGAGAGAGGAAGGATGGAAGGAAAGAAGGAAGGAAGGAAGGAAGGAAGGAAGGAAGGAAGGAAGGTAGGTAGGTAGGTTATTAGGTAGAATAGAAATGCTAGAGTAATAGTCAGTGACCTAACAGTTATATTAATAGAAATTCTCCAAAGTGAAAAAGAGAATAAATTAAAAAGAAGATGGAAGAAGAAGAGGAAGGGAGACATAGAAGCCTACAAGATAATAATAAAAATTCTAAGATGCATGTTTACAGTCTCATCAGAGAGAAATGAGGCAGATACAGTATATGTTTGAAGACATAATGACTGAAAACTCCCCAAATATGTTGAAAGACTTAAAGTTTGTAGAATCCTGAAGCTAAATGAACCCCAAGCAAAATAAATACAAAAAAAAAAAAAAAACCTTAGGCACATTAGAGTAAACTGCTAAAACCAAAGAGAAAGAGAAAATCTTGGAATTCATCAGAGAAAAATAACACATTTTTAGAGGAAAGTAATGCTTTCAATTAGCACTGACATCTCTATGAGAAACTATAGAGGTCAGGAGACAAACTAGTGTCTTCAAAGTGATGAAGTTTTTTTTGTTTGTTTTCTGTTTTTTGTTTTTGAGATGGAGTCTCGCTCTGTCACCAGGGCAGAGTGCAGTGGTATGACCTTGGCTCACTGCAACCTCCACCTCCTGGGTTCAAGCAAATCTCCTGCCTCAGCCTCCTGAGTAGCTGGGACTACAGGCACGTACCACCATGCCCAGCTAATTTTTGTATTTCTAGTAGAGATGGGATTTCACCATGTTGGCCAGGATGGTCTCAATCTCTTGACCTCGTGATCTACCTGCCTTGGCCTCCTAAAGTCCTGGGATTACAGACATGAGTCACTGCGCCTGGCTTAAAGTGTTGAATTTTTTCAAAAGCCCTGTCAAACCAGAATAGCTGATTTAGAAAAAAAATAACATTCAGGAATAAAGATGAAGTAAAGGCATTTTCAGACCGAAGGAAGCTGAGATCACTCATCCGTAGCATACTTAGAGCAGAGTGAATGCTGAAGAAGATGTTTCAGTCTATAGAAAAATTGATACCAGATGAAAACTCAGAGCTTCAAGATGAAACACAAAGCTTCAGAAAGGCTGAATATCCAGGGAAAAAATATAAACAATTATTTTTAAACAAGAGGAAAATTTTTTTTCTCTTAATTTCTTTGTAATACATGGTGCTACTGAAAGCAAAAATTATACTCTTGTCTTGGTGATATATAATAATCTGGAAGTAAGATAAATGAGAAGTCTAGTATAAAGAATGAAGGGGAATAGGTAGAACACAGGGGATTTTCAGGGCAGTGAAATAGTCTGTATGATGCTATAATGATGGGTACATTTATTATACATTGGTCCAAATCCATTGAATGTACACCAAGGGTGACCCCTAATGTAAGTGATGGATGCTGGGTGATAACGATGTGCCAGTGTAGGTTTATCAGTTATTACAAATGCACCACTCTGGTGGAGGATATTGATTATGGGGGAAGCATGCATGTAGAGGGGGAAGAGAGTATATGGAACATCTCTATACCTTCTGCTCAATATTGCTATAACCTAAAATTGCTCTAAAAATTGGTTTATTTTAAAAATGAAGAAAAAGGCAAATGGATATATGCCCTTGCAAGGCTTCTATGTGTTTTGTGAAGTGGTGTGTTAATGTTAAGAAGAAATGAAGTTTTTTTTTTAAATACATACTGTAATCCCTAAAGCAACCACTTAAAATGATGCAAAAAGACATATTAAAGAGCCAACAGATAAATTAAAATAAAATTCTAAAAAACATGGTAAAATTACCTAAAATAAGAAGGAAAATGGAACAGAGGAGCAAAAATGCGGGGAGGGACAAAAATGAAATAAATAGTAAAATGATAGACTTAATTCAACCATATCCATATGAACATATATTATGTTCCATATAAACTAAACTCTTCAACTAAAGGCAGATACTATCAGAACAAATCAAAAGTCTAAGCCCAATTATACAATGTCACCATTGATGTACTTCATATATAAACATACAGGTTCTAAGTCAATGGATGGAAAATATATACCATTGAAATGGTAAGCATAAGAAGTCTGAAGTAGCATGTTACTATCAGACAAAACATATTCTAAAATCAGGAGCATTAAATTAAAAATAAAAGCTCTGTGAGACACGCAGGAGATGCTATTATTGCCATATCAATGTAACAGGTGGCTCATGCCTGTAATCCCAACACTTTTGGGGGCCGAGGCTGGCAGATCACGAGGTCAGGAGATCGAGACCATCCTGGCCAACATGATGAAACCCCATCTCTACTAAAATATGCAAAATTAGCCGGGCGTGATGGTGTGTGTCTGTAGTCCCAGCTCCTCAGGAGATTCAGGAGGCTGAGGCAGGGGAATCACTTGAACCCGGGAGGCGGAGATTGTAGTGAGCCGAGATGACGCTACTGCACTCTAGCCTGGGGACAGAGCAAGAATGTCTCAAAAAACAAAAGAAAAATGAGATTTTGAAAGGTGAGCTTTGTTTAAGAATGTTTGGCTTAAAATACTTTTGTTCTTGCTGTTTTATTTAATTAATTTTAATTTTTAATTTATTTTTAATTTTTGTGGGCACATAGTAGGTGTATAGATTTATGGGGTACATGAGATACTTGATACAGGCATACAATGTGTAATAATCACATCAGGGAAAATGGGGTATCCATCATCTTAAGCATTTATCCATTCTTTGTGGGACAAACAATCCAATTATACTCTTCTGGTAATTTTCTTTTTTTTTTTTTTTTTTGGCGGAGTCTCGCTCTGTCTCCCAGGCTGGAGTGCAATGCCGCTATCTCAGCTCACTGCAAGCTCTGCCTCCCGGGTTCACGCCATTCTCCTGCCTCAGCCTCCCGAGTAGCTGGGACTACAGGCGCCCACCACCATGCCCAGCTAATTTTTTTTTTGTATTTTTAGTAGAGACGGGGTTTCACTGTGTTAGCCAGGATGGTCTCGATCTCCTGACCTCGGGATCCGCCCGCCTCGGCCTCCCAAAGTGCTGGGATTACAGGCGTGAGCCACTGTGCCCAGCCCTGGTTATTTTTAAACGTACAATAAATTAGTGTTGACTGTAGTCACCCTGTTGTGCAATCAAACACTAGATTTTTTTCTTTCTATTTTTTTTTTAGACAGAATCTCACTCTGTCACCCAGGCTGGACTGCAGTGGTACAACCTCGGCTCATTGCAACCTCTGCCTCCTGGGTTCTAGTGATTCTCCCCCTAAAACACTTTTCATACGAGATTACAAGTCTTCCTATCCTCAGTAGCCAACAATGCTCAGCATGAGGAAGCTAGTCCACCAGTGACTGCTGAAAGAGCAATCTGCTACCGGTCATCAGGGCACAGTAACCCACTGACTCACTACCGGCACTGCCATTCACAGCATAGTACGCACAGCGTTCTGACATACAGTAGTCACTGTAGTGAACAGCCACTGTCTTATCATTCTGGGATCTTGGAATTACCCCTGCACCATAAACCACATGGTTACTGTAGAGGCCTCTAGATTATTGCAGTGTGACCCAACCCTGGCCACTCTTGATATCCAAGAATGTGTGTATGGTATAACAAGATCCTCTGTTTTTATGTTCCTCATAATTTTGAAACTACAACTGAGTAGGCTTCATTAATTGGGTACCTGAAGTTGTAATGTATTTAACGTGGGTATTTTGTGGCCATGACTATCTGAAACGGATTTGAAACTTGGAGGGAGATGTTCAGAAGAGAGACAACAAAGAATATGAAAAAAGAGAAAAAGAGGCCGGGCACGGTGGCTCACACCTGTAATCCCAGCACTTTGGGAGGCTGAGGCGGGCAGATCACGAGGTCAGGAGATCGAGACCATCCTGACCAACATGGTGAAACTCACCTCTACTAAAAACACAAAAAAATAGCCAGGCATGTGGCACGTGCCTGTAATCCCAGCTACTCAGGAGGCTGAGGCAGGAGAATTGCTTGAACCAGGTAGGCGGAGGTTGCAGTGAGCCGAGATTGCGCCACTGCACTCCAGCCTGGGTGACAGAGTGAGACTCCATCTCGAAAAAAAAAAAAAAAGAAAAAAAAAGAGAGAGAGAGCGAGAAAAAGAGACTAGTGGAAGTGAAAGAAAGTGTTGGAAAACGTTCAAATCTTTTATTTCAGCTGGTTCCCATTCTTGGGTCCCTTGAAAACTATGAATACTTTTCAAATGATTCTCCTTTTGGCTTCTGTATATTCTTGTTGTATTGTATCTGTCTCATGCTAAAAAAAGAAACAGAAAAAACAGTCGAAAAATATACTCATTTACTTCTTAGAGTTACTGAGAATCAGGAGTATCTCTCCCATTCATAATGTTTTTATTTTTAAATGTAAAATTGAAAGATTATAAGAAAAAACGCATTTCAAGCAACATCAAGTAAGCTGGTGATGGAGATCTTTTGGGAGAAGGGAAAGTACTTTTCAGCATCCCTAAATTTTCATTATATTGCCAACTGCCTATCTCCTTCCACAGCAGGCAGGTTCAGCATGGTGCATTGCTAGGCCTGCAGCAATAATCCACAGCAGCAAGAACAGTGCATCATCCACTTATATGGTCTATTGTTTCATTATTCACCCTACATCAGCTGCACCTGTCACCAGCCCCACTCCCCTTCATTTTCTACTTGCAAGCTTACCCTCCCCCTGCACACACAGCAATCATAGCCTGTTCTGAGTAACTTCAGTATCCCATTAGTTTCAGTAAGCAATATACTTCACTTAATTATAAATTTAGAAATAGCATTCTCTACTATTACCACCCATTTTGGCCCCTATTTGCCATGAACGCAGTGTAGTGAGAGTGAATTACGAAATGGAAATTTTGGAACACAAAATCAAAATATCCCCTGCTCTTTGATGCACACCTCAATGCAAAGGAAGTCACACACATGACAGACACACCCCGTGCACCATGCACACGCACATACCACATACACACAACACTTAACATGCACACATACACACACAGGCACGCACACCAGGAGAGCCAGCCATTGGGTCAGGTAGTTCATTAATGTAACACATTTTTTGAGCCATGCTACATTTTCCTTTTTTTTAAATCAATCAAATAACATTTGAGCAACACTGTGAGACATAAAATAGAAATGGAAATTTTGCATTCGCCTTAAAGGAAACTACATTGCAGCAGGTGAAGAAGATATATCCATGAAGACTATTTCCCAACAATTAGTAAGAAAGTATAAAAAATGAGATTCAGGATATCTATGTCCTGTTCCCAGCTAAAACAATCAGCGGTCAGGCAAACAAACAAGAAAAAGCATTAACAATTTTCACAGAAATTATTTTATATGAGGAATTTGTTAGATAATTGTTAAAAGACTGGATAAGGGAAGCTGAATGTTGAAATAACAGTGGCAATTACTATAAAAATTAGCTATCTTCTCCAGGACTGGGAAAAAATTGAAATCACGCAGGTTACTGCCATAAGCTTTTAAAACTAAACACTGTGCATGACCCCTTAGTGTCTCTGGCTTAAGGTAGGGTAAACTCCTTGGCCTCTGACCCCATGACTTTCAGTCTAATAACAACCCTCTAGCTCTAACTACTCCAATTAGAGGAAAGGGGCATAGAATAAGGAGGGTGAGGAAAGGACAGTAAAAATAATATTGCCTCCTGTACAGCAAAGCCCATGTAACCAGCACAAAAGGAAGTCTTCATGTGATGTACACACTTTCTACTTGGTTGACCTTCCACTCTAGGTCATCAGAAGGAGAACACTTTAGCCATTTGCTGATGTGAGAACACAAGAGGGACCAGATCTGGAAGGAAATCTCAGGAGATTGGTTGGATATGTCTGTTATTTCTATTAGATATCTACATGTTGAACTAGGTAGCTGAAGACACAAGTCTGGAATTCAGGTGTGAGATCCTTCCTGGAGATAGTAATTTTGAATTCATCAGATTCTAGTTAGTATTTAAAGTCATGACATCCTATGAAATCATCAAAGGAGTGAGTATGGATAGAAGAAAGAAAGAAACTGAGATGTGAGTCCTGAGCCATACTGAGGGTTAGTGGTTGGGAGGAAAGAAATATCCATCAAAAAAGAAAAAAAAGAAAGAAAATAGTAAGACAAAATGGATAACAGAGCAGACCTGCAGTGCCCAGGACAGCCAGCTTACAAAGACTTCCAGGCAGAGGAACTGATCATCTTGGCCAATGCTTATAACATTCAGGATCAAGTGATAAGATAGAAAGCCCACCAGATATTTAAACAGAGAAAATTTGATGCATATCATCATTAACTAGGTGTTTAAGACCTGAAAACAAAAAATAATAAGATATCAGAGGTCAGAGGAAGCTGCTATCACCAAGGGCCTGGGGAAGCAAAATAAAGTGATTGGAATTTACACATTGAGAAGTTTGGAGAAAAGGAGCTGAAACAGGCATTCCAGGAGAGGGCATCGCTGAGTTGGTGTGTGTATCTAAGCTCAGAAAAGGGGCCCCAGACATCCAAAAAAGTGAGAGACCATCTGGTGCTGGTGTCTCTAAGGAGACATGATAAAGCTGGTAGCTGGACCAGCATGTGTTGGAAAAAATTGCAATTTTTCATGGATAAATAAAATTGTATATATTTATTGTAGACAACATGATGTTTTGATACATGTATCCATTGTAGAATAGTGTCAATCTAATGAACATATTCATTACTTCATATACTTATTTTTTTTGTGTGTGGTGAGAACACTTAAAATCTAATTTCTTAGCCAGATTCAAGTATACAATACATTTTTGTTAGTTATAATTACCATATTGTACAATAGAGCTCCTGGACTTATTCCTCCTGTCTTACAGAAATTTTGTATTCTTTGACCAGCATCTCCACAATCACCAACCCCAACAGCAGCCCTTGGTAATCACCACTTTATTCTCTGCTTCTATGAGTTTAACTTTTGCAATCAAAGGCTGCTATGAGACGGAAGTGCTGCTTCCTGCTGGGATTATGTTGTCAGCAATGGCAAGCAAAAGCAGAAACAGGAACTAAGTAGGATGGACAGTGTCTTTTTTTTTTTTTTTTTTTTTTTCCAGAAGACTTCCAGTCTGTTGAGCTCAATGATGTGACTGGTTGACTGGGGGAGGTAAAGCGGTAGGTCTTTGTAAGAGACCAGCAAGTGGCTAAGAGAACAGGAAACCAGAGCGGCCACCCACCTGGATATGAAATACACGAAGAGAATATGGTAGAGACCGTGAGACAGGCACTATTCTTTAAGAAATAAGGGAGAGCCATGGTGGGGGTTGAGAGTAGGGAAGAATCATCTATGGCAACAAGAAAGAAAGTTTCAAACAAAATTTACTGACTACCAAACCTTTGTGAACAATATGGTTTGGGTACCTTGAAAGGCAGAATTATAATTGGCCTTTCAACCAAGGGTTGGCATTTATTTTTTTCTGTAAAGCATCAGCTCATCCACATTTTAGGCATGTGAGGCACGTGGTCTCAGTCACAACTACTCCACTCCACTTCTGCTGCTGGAAAGCAGCTCTGGACATTGTACAAAGGAAGAAATGTGTCTGTTTTAATAAAACTCTGTTTCTTGACAATGAAATTTCAATTTGATATAATGTTTAAATGTCATAAAATATCACTCTTCTTTTGATTTTTTTTAACCATTAAAAAAATGTAAATATCATTCTTAGCTCATGGGCCAGAAAAACACATTTGCGGTTGCAGGGTGTAGCTTGCCAATCCTGGGTTTCAACTGAGGCTTTGCCATCAAAGAGCATGAAAACTCACAGATAACAAGACATAGGCACAGAAATATATGGTTAAAGGTAGAAAATATCAATAAGATTTTGGAGGGATATATTAAAATTCCCATGCAAGTTCAGGAATCAAGGAAAACTGTGGAAGAAGTAGAATACAAGAAATTGTAATGCCTTAGAAACTGCTGACCTAGACATGGATGAATCACTAGGTCTCAATTTGCAGGGCAGGCAGAGCAGATGTGCGTGTTTGGGTAGACCCTCACTTTACTCCTTGCGGCCCTTACAGAGCCCAGTATTAGTCCTGCTTGCTCTGTTTGGCTACTTTCCATAAATCAGCAACAGCAGCAGGTTGGAAATTATTATTTTCTTAGAGTTAACATTTTCTAATCTGATCTGTCTTAAAGGATCGAAGTAACACTGGACATTACAGAAATCTGAGATGACAGAAAGGAAATGCCCAGCCTATCACAGACTAAATATAATTTACCTTTGCATGAATGATTTTCCAAGGAACACCAGCAGGACTCAGAGAGGAGATGGAAAAGAAAAGTGAACTGTCTGGAAGAAATTAGCTTCTGCCAAATTGCACCCCTCCTGCTTCCTGAATGACTTGCTTTGGAAATTATGCTTATAAAAATCACATTCTCCTTCACTGCAATTTTACAGAGGCTACTATAATATCACTCTTCATCTCCCCCTTTTCTCTCTGCCCACACCACTATTCCCAAATCAGGTAAAGTAAGAGGAAACTGGACATCAGAAAGCAAAAAGGACAAAATCATTAAAGGTATGTGAGCACTCGAGCCAATATCTGAGAGTTCCAACCCTGTTTCTGCCACTTTACGTTGTTAAACTTCAGACAAGGTAGATGATTTAATTACTTTGTACATAAGTTTCTTTATAAAGAAATAAAGAGAATAAGGGCATCTATCCCTTAGAATTGTTATGATGATTAATTGGGTTAATTTATGTAGATTGCTTAAAAATAGTCCCTGGTGCAGAATGAGCATCAACAATTATTATTGACTCTAAAGTCTTGTATCAAAGCTTTTGCTGACTTCCTGTGACTTAGAGCAGGGGTCCCGAAACCCCAGGCCACAGACTGGTACTGGTCCGTGGCCTGTCAGGAACTGGGCCATGCAGCAGGACGCAAGCAGCAGGTAAATGAGCAAAGCTTCATCTGTGTTTACAGCCACTCCCTATCACTTGCATTACTGCCTGAGCTACGCCTCCTGTCAGATCAGTGGTGACATCAGATTCTCACAGGAGCACGAACTCTATTGGGAACTGCACATGCGAGGGATCTAGGTTGCCCACTCCTTATGAGAATCTAATACCTAATGATCTGTCACTGTCTCCCATCACCCCGAGATGGGACCACCTAGTTGCAGGAAAAGCAGCCCAGGGCTCCCACTGATTCTACATTATGATGAGTTGTATAATTATTTCATTATATATTACAATGTAATAATAATAGAAATAAAGCCCATAATAAATGTACTGCGCTTGAATCATCCCGAAACCACCCCCAACCCCCAGTCCGTGGAAAAATTGCCTTCCACAAAACCAGTCCCCAGTGCCAGAAAGGTTGGGGACTCCTGACTTAGAGGATCCACTTCAAGCTCCCGACATTCAGCAACACCCTGAGCCCATTGCTATCTTATACTCTTCTACTCATTGTTGTGACAGCCCATTTCTATCTTACAATCTTGTACTCACTGTTTTCTCTAGCTGGAAAAATATTTCTATTCCTATTCTTAAAAATCCGAGTCATACATTAAGATCCAGCACTAAAATTGGCTTGATTATGTGCATTTTCTCTGCCTCCACCAAGCATTTAATTCCTTTGTTATGAGCTTTTGTCAGTACAGCTTTTCTTAACTTGCATGGTGTCTAAGTTAAAATGGCTGTGCAGGAACTCTAGCTGCATATAAACCATATGAAAGGGCTGTGCCCTGTTGTTCACGCCTGTAATCCCAGCACTTTGGGAGGCCAAGGCAGGTGGATCACCTGAGGTTAGGAGTTCAAGACCAGCCTGACCAACATGATGAAACCCCGTCTCTACTAAAAATACAAAAATTAGCTGGACATAGTGGCAGGCACCTGTAATCCCAGCTACTCAGGAGGCTGAGGCAGGAGAATCGCTTGAACTGGGGGGCGGAGGTTGCAGTGAGTCGAGATCACACCATTGCACTCCAGTCTGGGCGACAAGAGGGAAACTCCATCCCAAAAAAACAACAACAAAAAAACGCAGTGGCTCGAGCCCGTAATTCCAGCACTTTGGGAGGCCGAGGTGGGCGGATCACGAGGTCAGGAGATCGAGACCACCCTGGCTAACACTGTGAAACCCCGTCTCTACTAAAAATACAAAAAAAATTAGCCGGGCCTGGTGGCGGGCGCCTGTAGTCCCAGCTACTGGGGAGGCTGAGGCAGGAGAATCGCTTGAACCCGGGAGGCGGAGCTTGCAGTGAGCCGAGATTGTGCCACTGCACTCCAGCCTGGGCAGCCGTCTCAAAAAAAAAAAAAAGAAGAAGAAAGATTGTTTATTACTCTGGGGCAGAGGATAGATTTTCCTACCTCTGTTCAATAATATTTGTTAGCCTCTGCTTCATACACAAAATAGAGTTGATGGGTTTTATTTTTCTTTGATAGAGAATGTTCTCAGTATGTTGGCTCATAAGAAATTTTCTTTCTTTGGTTCTTCTTGGTATAGCTAAAAGAGACTTTAAAAAGTAATAAATATATGAAAACCTAAAGGGAAATAAGCAAAGGACACACAGGCAGAAATCACAGAAAGCTCCAGTTCTTGTTATGGATTAGAGGTTTCAGGTCCTGCCTGAAAACTGAGCTCACAGGCAGGAGAATGCAGCAGAATGAGGTTGTGAATTGAGCTCAGAAATGTGTTGTTCAAATCTTGGCCCCAAGACCTGATAGTACTGTGAACTTGGGCAGGTCTATTTGTCCATAAGCATGGATTTCTTCATAAATATATATAGCCGAAAATGGCTAGCAGTGCAAAATGCTACTACAATAATTGAGTACACATTAGTGACAACTTTTGGCACTAGACCTAACCCAATATGGGTGGCTTTGGCTATGTGGGGGTGGAAGGGGTGTTATTTGTGTGTTCCATATCCTTAGGAAATTAACACTCCAGTTCTAAAGGGATGCTACAACCAGCTTCCCAGCCTGCTTCCTGTTCTCTATAACCCAAGCGATAATTCTAATGACAGCCTTCAAAGATCTGAAAGCCTTGACAGATTTTAAAGCACAGCCCAAGGGTGCACATGGATCCTGGGGCCCACCCACTTCTGGTCTCAGATCTAACTGCCAGTGGCCCCACGATAGGCTGGCCTTGGTATTGATATCAATATCTTACCCTCCAAAAATTCCCCATCAAAAATACAAATAGATGTCTGCCTTAATCTGACAGCAACCACAACGTCCAATACACTAGGAATTGCAATGGTATGTGAGAGAATTGCTGGCGTCCTTCAACAAGACGAGGGCTAGAACCAGTCAGAATTATTCTCAGCTTGGAGAAAAGAGGGAAAAAACTAAAAGGGAAGGAGAAGGAAGAGAAAGAGTTGAGGAGGGAAAAATAGCTAAGATTTTTTTTTTTTTTTCTAGAATCCGGAAGATTTTAGAATCATGGGTTAAACAAGATCCCAGAGTTAAAATTAGAATGAAAGAGCACAGGTTCATATTGCCTGGGGTAGAACACAGAACGATAATTGAATGCAAAGATTACATGAAAGAACTTTTTGAGGGGATGGGAGTGTTCTAAAACTTGATAGTGGGGTGATTGCATTTACTTAAACTCATCTAATGGTAGTATTAATTATCTAAGGGTACACTTAAAATGGGGGAATGTTAGCACATGTAAACTATACACCACAATAAAGTTGTGACCCATCCCAGACAGAGCAATCTGGGCTCCAGCCCATGAGGCACTGCCAGGTGGATGGAACGTGTGCCATCCTCCTGAGATGTGTGGAGCACCTGAGCGAGTTGCTTTGTTTTGTTTTCCCTAGCTGGAGAGTTAACACTGTGCCTGCTCCTTAGGGGCCAGCACTGCAGCTGTAAAGCCCTCTCTGGGCACCTCCTTTAGACTTGAAAGAAGATGGCAACACCTCTGGTTTTGGGAACCAGACTCCAGGAAGGCATTTTAGGGCTACATAGGAAGCTGAGTTGGTGCAGTACCTCAGCAGCTGTCCCCGAGTGAGGAGACAGCTGGGGATGGAAGTCTTTACTGTGAGCCCTCACCCAGGTGAGTATAGGACCTATGTCAGACTCCACTGTGGAGTGGAAGAACTTGGCAGTGACTCCCCATAGGAAGGTCCCAGTTTTTCAGACTTAAAAATGTACTATGGTGCATATAGGAATACAGAAACTGTGTCGGAACATTGGCTTGATATTTCAGTTCCTGGGGAGCTTCAGTGGCTCCGTCATTGCAATCTTTATGCCAGTAGCTGCCTTAAAGGGATGTGTGCAGATTAAAGGAGAAGAACCTAGGTGCCAGCATGACCCACTGTCCCAGATTCCTTGGGACATTGAGGGTTGCCTAGACTGGGGATTCTCAAGTGCTATAAACAAGGAACTCCAGGTAAACATAGATCCCTCCCTCACCCCTTCCTTCAAGCTTTAGGTGCTCAAATTTGTATCTTCCGAAGATAATTATGGCCACTGTGTGGGAGAAGGGTTATGAAGGGGTAGGGGAAGGGCTAAAATGAGTATATGGTTTCTGGAAGACAGTAATAATAATCTGAACTAGAGTATCAAAATTTGCAAAATTAATTTAAAAGAAAATATGGTGGACTTACCCCTGGAAGTGTGGGCAGGAGTAGGAGTGGGAATCTAAATCATTAGCAGACATGTAAACATCTATTAAAGGTTTCAAACCTATTCTAGGGTGCAATAGAATCAAATATTTGTAAACAGTGCTTGGGAATAGAGCATAATTTTTTATTTTGACTAAATTGTTGTCTTGAACCATCTGCTGTTGGCTCACTTGTAATTAACCAATCTGATTCCATCAGATTACCTATACCTATTGAGACGAGGGGCCAGCTAGGCTTCCTGGGTCGAGAAGGGGCTCAGAAAGCTGTGAAACTCACTCACTTCCTGCATCAGGACTTACTTCAGTCCTGGATGAATAATATTGAAGATTATGCTTAAAATATTCCTAACACCAGGATTTGTGCATATGTTTTCTTCCCCAAGAAAGCTATAAACAGCAAAAATTTTGCTGTATTTCCCTCTGTCTTCTCTTCCTTTCTCCCTTCCCCCTCCTCCGAAACTAAAGTAAAAGGAATGTTAACTGCCCCTTTTTCTGTGACCAGTGGACTTTATCTATACTCCCAAAACCAATTCCTTGAAAACATACTTTGTAAAGTCCTGTAAGATCCTGTCTCCTTTTATATCGCTGCAAGGTCATAAAGTAGATAAAACCTAAGTTGCAATTCCGGTTTTCCTCAAAATCTAAGACATGTCACAAAATAATTTACTGCCTTTGTTTCTCACTCTGATAACATCTTCCCACCACAGGTATTTCCGACCTTAAAGAGTTTAAAAGGCAATCATTTAATCTAACTCTGGCAACCCATTCGGAACCCCTTCCACACTGTGGAAGCTTTGTACTCTTGCTCTGCTCAATAAAACCTTCTGCTCACTCTCTCTCTATCTGAGTCTCTATCACTCACTGCGGTCAGCCGCCACACCAATTCTTTCGCATGCCTACGCTAAGAACCTTAGGTGTTGTATCTCGGTGAGCCAATCAGAAGTCTCCAGGAAAGGCATCTAGATCATCAAGTGGTGAGTACGATCAGACCTCTTTCTCTTGCTATTCTGTCCTGTCCTTCCTTAGAATTCGGAAGCTAAACACCAGGCACCTGTCGACCAGTTAAAAGTGATTAGTGGGTGTCAGGATGTCTGGTAAGGGGCTCTCTAACAACCCCCAGCCCTTCGGAGTTGGGAGTGTTGGTTTGCCTGGAACCAGTTCTAACTCTCACTTTCCATGGTGGTACCAAAGTACACCTGGGAGTGCTCAGCGGACGTCTTGGTCTCCCAGATATCCTGGTTGAGACGATGGCCCCATCAGAGGCTCCCCTGCACGGGTTACTGAGCACTAAGCATGAGACAGCCACATTTTCTGATTCCTGCCTCGTGGGTGCTAATGTCCACTGTTTAGACTTCTTTCCTCATCCCATAAGCACGGTTATTCCCACTAGACAGGATCAAGATTCCCTGTTTAGAAGTCTTAAATTCTTGGGGTGGTGTCCAGAAGATCCCTATTCATAATGCCCTCCAGTGTTTAGGCAGGTGTCGCCATTTGATGGCTATTTCAAAGGGCCAGTTCTCCACCATAGTGTATTGTCCCCCACATCAGGACAATTTAAAGACAGGTCTGTGATTTTCATGTGGATAGTAGAAGTCTCAGGGCATTTCCTCCATTGCTCCCCAGATAGGCTTTCCCCTTCCTTGGGCCCTCTCAAGTACAATCTGTGGTGCATAGGCATGGTCTTAGAACCGTTGAATTGTTGTTTCAACCATTCAATAATCGGTATTGGATGGAAGAAAATATAGTCAGTTGGGACACGGGATACCGGTACCGCCTTGAGAGAGGGGCTTACTCCCTTGATGGCAAGTGGGGACAGAAGGCTAAAGTACAGCAGCTGTTCTCTCAGCCCTGGCCTAGAGGACATCCACAACCCCCTTTGAGCTTACTAAGCCTCCTGTTGCCAATTCAGAGATTTCTCCTTGAAGGACAGTTTTATGGCCAGGCCCACGTAAATTGGGCCTTAGCATGCAAGCATCAGTGATGCCCCAACCCAGGCCTTGCCACCCTGGAATAGATAGGATGCATTGGCAGAAGGACCACAATAAATCCAGCAGTCCTTGTACCCCATTTAGTGGTCAATGGCACATGGCAGGGGCAAGGGAAGTTTCCATCCTGCCGGTAAGCATGGTTAAATCCGGTAGATGGAAAGCTCAGGAAAAGCGGCCATGAGCTTTGAGCACAATTGGACCTGTCCCTTAGGGGACACCCTAGGGGAAGATGAGTCACAGGACTAACCAGGGGTGTGGGCATCCTTGTATTTAAAATTCCAGATGGGCACCACACCTTCAAAACTGGACACTCCATTAAGTTGCATCCTGAATAACTAAGACAGATTTGACCCTGAGACCTTAAAAAAGAAACGGCTGATTTTCTTCTGTACCAATGCCTGGTCACAGTACTCCTTACAAAATGAAGAAACTTGGCCCCCTGAGGGAAGTATTAATTATAACACCATTCTACAACTAGATCTTTTCTGTAAACAGGAAGGTAAATGGAGTAAAGTCCCTTATGTACAGACTTTCTTTGCCCTTTGTGACAATACTGCCCTGTGCCAAGCCTACAAGCTTTGCCCAAATGACAGAGACCCACAGTTGCCTCCATACTCAGGGCCTCCTCCCTCAGCCCCACTCTCCTTCCCCACTGACTCTCCTCCATCCAGCCCCACCGAAGTGTTAAAGGCACACCAGAAAGAGAACATAAACTCCGTAAGCCAAGCACCCAAACTATGTCCCTTACAAGCAGTAGGAGGGGAATTTATGCCCACCTGTGTACATGTCACTTTCACACTCTCAGATTTAAAACAAAGGCAGATTTAGGGAAATTCTCAGATGATCCTGATAATGATAGAGATGTCCTGCAAAGATTAGGGCAGTCCTTTGATCTAACATGGAGAGATAGCATGTTACTTCTTGATCAAACCTTAAGTCCTACTGAAAAGGAAGCAGCTTTAGCAGCAGCCTGGCAATTTAGGGTAAACAGCCAAAATGGCCCTGGAGGAGAGGGAAAACTTCCCCACAGGGCAACAGGCAGCCCCCACTGTAGGACCTCATTAGGACACTGACTCAGATCATGGAAATTAGAGCTGCAGGCATTTGCTAACTTGCATTTTAAGAGGGTTGAGGAAGACTAGGAAAAAGCCTATGAACTACTCAATGCTATCCACAATTATGCAGAGAAAAGAGGAAAACCCCTCCGCTTTTCTAGAAAGGCTAAGGGGGGCCCTAAAAAAGCACACCTCCCTAACTCCAAATTCCGTAGAAGGCCAACTTATTTTAAAAGATCAGTTTATTACCCAATCAGCGGCTGACATTAGGAGAAAACTCCAAAAGACAAGTGAAAGTTTTGATTGCTAAATTATTATGGTGAAAATTAAAGTTGTCATTAAGTCTTCATAAGCACCTACATGTTAAACTTCTTTTTTTTTTGAGACAGAGTCTTGCTCTGTCACCCAGGCTGGAGTGCAGTGGCATGATATTGGCTCACTGCAAACTCCACCTCCCAGGTTCACGCCATTCTCCCGCCTCAGCCTCCTGAGTAGCTGGGACTACAGGCGCCCACCACCACGCCCGGCTAATTTTTTGTATTTTTAGTAGAGACGGGGTTTCACTGTGTTGGCCAGGATAATCTCAATCTCCTGACCTCGTGATCCACCCACCTTGGCCTCCCAAAGTGCTGGGATTACAGGCATGAGCCACCGCGCCCGGCCTAAACTTCTTGTTTTAAATCCACTTAATGTGTACAATTCCTTCTCTGCACGGTGTCTTTGTTTTTTTTAAATTTTAATTCAGGGGTCCATGTCCAGGTTTTTTATATAGGTTAACTGTGTTTTGTGGGGGTTAGGAGTATTATTATTTCATTACCTCAGTGAAAAGCATAGTACTCAATAGGTAGTTTTTCGATCCTCACTCCCATTCCACCTTCCATGCTCAAGTGGGCCTGGTGGCTGTTGTTCCCTTCTTTATGTCCATGTGTACTCAAAGTGTAGCTCTCACTTACAAGTGAGAGCATGGGTATTTGTTTTCTTTTCCTGTGTTAGTTTTCCTAGTATAATGGCCTACCATCCATGTTGCTGCAAAGGGCAGGATCTTATTATTTTTTATGGCTGTGTACTATTCCATGATATATACATACCCCATTTTCTTTATCCAGTCTACTGTTAATGGGCATTTAGATGGATTTCACATCTTTGCATTGTGAATAGTGCTGTGATGAACATAAGTGTGCACATATCTTTATGGTAGGATGATTTATATTCCTTTGAGTATATACCCAATAATGGGATTGCCAGGTCAAATGGTAGTTCTTCTTTAAGTATTTTGAGAAATTGTCACACCCCTTTCCATAATGGTTGAACTAATTTACATTCCCACCAGCAGTGTATAAGCATTCCCTTTTCTCCACAGTCTCACCAGCATCTGTTATTTTTTTACTCTCATTAATAACTATTCTGACTGGTGTAAGACGGTATCTCAATATGGTTTTAATTTGCACTTCTCTGATGATTAGTGATGTGTAGCATTTTGTCATATACTTGCTGGCCACGTGTATGTCTTCTTTTGAAAAGTGTCTTTTCATGTCCTTTGCCCACTTTTTAATGGCACCGTTTGTTTTTTGCTTATTAAGTTAAGCTCCTTATAGATTTTTGATACTAGAATTTTGTTGGATGCATAGTTTGCAAGTATCTTGTCCCATTCTGTGGATTGTCTGTTTACTCTGTTGTTAGTTTATTTTGCTGTGCTGGAGCTCCTTAGTTTAATTAGCTCCCACTTGTCAATTTTTGTTTTTGTTGCATTTGCCTATGCTTTTACTTAGTCATTAATTCTTTCTCAAAGTTCATTACCAGAATGATGTTTTCTAGATTTTCGTTTATAATTCTTATACTTTGAGGACTTACATTTAAATGTGTAATCCATTTGGCATTAATTTTTATATATGATGACATATAGAGGTCAAGTTTTATTCTTCTGCATATAGCTAGCTAGCTGTTGCAGCATCATTTATTGAACAGGGAGTCTTTTCTTCATTGATTATTTTTGTTGACATTGTTGAAGATCAGATGGATGTATGTGTGCAGCTTTATTTCCAGGTTCTCTATTCTGGACCATTAATCTATGTGTCTGTTTATGTATTAGTACCATGCTGTTTGGGTTATGGTAGCCTTCTAGTGCCGTTTGAAGTTGAGTAACAGCTTTGCTCTTTTTATATAGGATCACTTTAGCTATTGGGACTCTTGTTTTCTTCCATATGAATTTTAGAATTTTTTCTCTAATTCAGTGAAAAATGTCACTGATAGTTTGATAAGAATAGCATTTAATTTGTACATTGCTTAGGGCAATATGGCCATTTTAACAGTATTGATTCTTCTTATTTATGAGCATGAAATGTTTTTCCATTTGTTTGTGTCATGTCTGATTTTATTCAGAAGTATTTTGTAATTCTCATTTTAGGGGTCTTTCACCTCCTTGGTTAGCTGTACTTCTAAGTTTGTATGTGGTGTGTGTGTGTGGTTATTGTGAATGGGACTGTGTTCTTGATTTGGCTCTCAGGTTGGGCATTGCTGGTGTATACAAATGCTACTGGTATTTGTACATTGATTTTGTATTCTTAAACTTTGCTGAAGTTGTTTATTGGATCTAGGGGCTTTGGGGCAGATATTATGGGGTTTTCAAGGTATAAAATCATATTGTCTGCAAAGAGAGATAGTTTGACTTTCTCTCTTTCTATTTGGATGCTTTTTATTTCTTCTCTCGCTTGATTATTGTGACTCAGACATACAGTAATATGTTGAATAGGAGTGGTGAGAAAGTGCAACCTTGTCTTGTTCTGCCTCTCAATGGGAATGCTTCCAGTTTTTGCCCATTCAATATGATATTGCCTTTGGGTTTGTCATAGATGACTCATTATTTTGAGGTATGTTCTTCCAACATCTAATTTTTTAAGGTTTTTAACATGAAGGGACACTGAATTTTATGTAAAGCCTCTTCTTCATCTATTAAGATGATCATGTGGTTTTCATTTTTAGTTTTGTGATGAGTCACGTTTGCTGATTTGCATATGTTGAACAAACCTTGCATCCCAGGGTTAAAGCCTACTTGGTCATGGTAGATTAGTTTTTGATGTGCTGCTGTGATATGGTTTGGCTGTGTCCCCGCCCAAATCTCACCTTGAATTATAATAATTCCCACATGCCAAGGGCGGGGCCAGGTGAAGATAACTGAATCATGGGGGCAGTTTCCCCCTACTGTTCTCATTGTAGTGAATAAGTCTCATGAGAGCTGGGGGTTATATAAATGGGAATTCCCCTGCACAAGCTCTCTTTGCCTGCCACCATGTAAAATGTGTCTTTGCTTCTTCTTTGCCTTCTGCCATGATTGTGAGGCCTCCCTGGTCATATGGAACTGTAAATCCATTAAACCTCTTTCCTTTACAAATTACCCATTCTTCGGTGTGTCTTTATTACCAGTGTGAGAAAAGATTAATACACGCTGTATCCATTTTGCTTGTATTTTCTTGAGGATTTTTGCATCTATGTTCATCAAGAAAATTAGCCTTAAGTTTCATTTGTAGTTGTGTCTCTGCCAAGTTTTGGTATCAGAATGATGCTGGCCTCATAGAATGAATTAATGAGAAGTACCTCTTGCTCAATTGTTAGGAATCGTTTCAGTAGCAATGGTATCAGCTCTTCCTTATATGTCCTGCAGAATTTGGCTGTGAATCTATCTGGTCCAGGGTTTTTCCTTGTTGGCAGGCTTTTATTACTGATTCAATTTCAGAACGTGTTATTGGTCTGTTAAGGGTTTCAATCTCTTCCTGGTTCAATCTTGAGAGGTTATATGTTTCCAGAAATATATCCATTTCTTATAGGTTTTCTAGTATGTGTGCATAGAGTTGTTTATAATAGTCTCTGAAGGATTTTTGTATTTTTGTGAGGTTGGTAGTAATGTCTGCTTTGTCATTTCTTATGGTGTTCATTTGTATCTTCTCTCTTATTGTCTTTATCAGTCTGATTTCCTCTTTCAAAGAGCCAACTTCTGGTTTCATTGACCTTTTGTATGGTTTTTGGTGTATCAGTTTCATCCAGTTCATCTCTGATTTTGGTAATTTCTTGTCTTCTTCTGGTTTAGGGGCTCATTTTCTCTTGTTTTTCTAGTTCCTCTAGATGCAGTAACAGATTGTTAATAAGAGATATTTCTAACCTTTTAATGTGGACATTTAATGGTATGAACTTCCCTCTTAACACTGCTTTAGCTGTGTCCCAGAGATTCTGAAATGGTGTATCTTCGTTTTCATTAGTTTCAAATAATTACTTGATTTCTGCCTTAATTTTATGGTTTACCCAAAAGTCATTTAGGAGCAGGTTGTTTAATTTCCATGTAATTTGTGTGTTTTTGAGTGATTTTCTTTGTATTCATTTCTATTTTTATTGTGCTGTGGTTGCAGAGTGCGGTTGGTATGATTTTATTTTTTTTTTAATTTGCTGAGAATTGTTTTATGGCCTATTGTGTGGTCGATTTTAGATACGTGCCATGTGCAGAGAGAAGAACGTATATACTGTTGTTTTGGCGTATAGAGTTCTGTAGCTATCTGTTAGGTACATTTGGTCAAGTGTCAAGTTCAGGTCCCAAAAAATTTTTGAGAGTTTTCTGCCTTCATGCTCTAATACTCTCAGTGGAGTATTTAAGGCTCCATATTATTGTGTGGTTATTTAAGTCGCTTAAATAAGCTTCTAATAATTTTTTTATAAATCTAGATGCTCCTGTGTTGGATGAATATATATTTAGAATAGTTAAGTCTTCTTGTTGTATTGAATTCTTTCCCTTTATGTAATGCCCTTCTTTGTCTTTTTTGTTAATTGTTGGTTTAAAATCTCTTTTGGCTGAAATTAGAATAGTAATCCCTGCTTTTTTGTTTTCTGTTTGCTTGGTAGATTTTTCTCCATCCTTTTACTTCAAACCTATGGATGTCATTGGATGTAAAATGGGTCTCTTGAAGATAGCATACTGTAAAGCCTTGTTTCTTTACTCAACTTGCCACTTTGTGCCTTTAAGTGGGGCAGTTAGCCCATTTACATTCAGAGTTAATATTGATATGTGTGGATTTTGTCCTGTCATCATGATGCTAGCTGGTTATCACGCAGACTTGATTTTATAGTTGCTTTATAGCAGGGGTCAACAACCCCTGGGCCACAGACCAGTACTGGTCCATGGCCTGTTAGGAATCAGGCCACACAGCAGGAGGTGAGCAGTGGGTGAGTGAGCAAAACTGAGGTCTGACTCTTGTTAGATCAGATGTGGCATTCAATTCTCATATTTAATAAGAATGAACCCTATTGTGAACTGCACATGCAAGGGATCTAGGCTCCACATTCCTTATGCAAACCTAATGCCTGATGATCTGTCACTTTCTCCCATCACTCCCAGATGGGACTCTCTAGTTGCAGGATAGCAAGCTCAGGGGTCCCACTAATTCTACATTGTGGTGAGTATGTAATAATAATAGAAATAAAGTTCACAGTAAATATAATGAGCTTGAATCATCCTGAAAAACACCCCCAACCCTAATCCATAGAAAAATTGTCTTCCATGAAATCGGTCCCTGGTGCCAAAAACGTTGGGTACCACTGCTTCATAGTGTCAATGGTCTATGTACTTAAGTGTGCTTTTATAGTTGCCAGTTATGGTTTCATTTCCATATTTTGCGCTCTCTTAAGGACCTCTTATAAGGCAGTTCTTGTGGTAATAAATTCCCTTCTTATTTGCTTGTCTGAAAAGGTCCACTTAGAATTACATTCTCATTAAAATTAGTTTTTAGTCAAAGGCATAAAAAGAATACATACAAAAAATTAAAGAACTCCAAACCACCAGACTTTCCCTATTAGAAGTCTTTCAGATGGAAGGAAAATCATAGCAGATAGAAATTTGGCATTTCAGAAAGGAATGAAGTGCATTGAGAATAGTAACTATTTAGCTAAACATGTAAAATCTGTTCCTGCTATGCAAATACCTTGAAGAGAAACTTTACTGCTTAAGCAAATAATAACAATATAGTATGGGTTTTATTACATATGTGAAGTTGAAATGTATAACACAAATGGCAACAATAGCCAAAGGATTGGTAGGAGGGAAATAAAAATATAATATTTAAAGAGTATTTACTTTGCACAAAGTGGTACATTTACCTAAATACAGACGGTAAGTTAAAGACATGTATGGTAAAGCAAACACTTGAATAACAAAAAAAAGAATGATAGCTAATAGTCCAACAATGAGATAAACTGAAATCATTAAAAAAATTCCACTGTTCCCCAAAAGGAAGTAAAAACTAAATAAATAAAAAGATCAATTCAGACAAATAGAAAATAAGTAGCAAAATTATAGACTTAAACTGAACAATTTTAATA
Organism: Hylobates moloch; assembly: GCF_009828535.3. Classification (NCBI taxonomy): domain Eukaryota; kingdom Metazoa; phylum Chordata; class Mammalia; order Primates; family Hylobatidae; genus Hylobates; species Hylobates moloch. Next base: position 118,353,245 of record NW_026652284.1, read on the forward strand.
ATAACAATAAATTTAAAAGTCTAAATGCCATATTAAAATACAGAGATTGTCAGATTGAATTTTAAAAATAAGGCATAAGTATATGCTCTTTTTAAATATACAGACACAAATAAGTTACAAGTAAAATGGTTGAAAAGACATTCATTGATAACACTAATATAGAGAGAGCTACAATATCTGTGTTAGTTAAAAACAATGAGCTTTACTTACATAGAAAATGGCCACGAAGAAAATCATTTTATAATAATAAAGGAATCAATTTATCAAGAGAACACAAAAGTCTTAAACATTTATGTAACTAATAAGAGAGCTTCAAAATACATGAAGTAAAAACAGATGACACTGCAAGGAGAAACAGAAAAATTTAGAATTATACAAAGAGATTTCAGTACTCTCCTCTCAAAAATTGGTAGAGCAAATACAATGAAAGTGTATGAAATTATACAAAATAAAAGATTTGATATAGTTGACATTTGCAGAAAAACTATACCTCAAAACAGCAAAAAAAAAAAAAAAAAAAAAATAGAGCATATTTGAGGACATAAAATAATCCTTAGGCCAGGCAAGGCGGCTCACACGTGTAATCTCACCACTTTGGGAGGCCCAGGAGGGCAGATCACAAGGTTAGTAGTTCGAGACCAGCCTGACCAATATGTTGAAACCTTGTCTCTACTAAAAATACAAAAATTAGTTGGGTGCAATGGTGCACACCTGTAATCCCAGCTACTCAGGAGGCTGAGGCAGGAGAGTTGCTTGAACCTGGGAGGCAGAGGTTGCAGTGAGCCCAGATCACGCCACTGTACTCCAGCCTGCTGACAGAGCAAGACTCTTTCTCAAATAATAATAATAATAATCCTCAATGAACTTTAAAAAAAGGAAGTATATTTGTTGAATCTAATATAGTAAAATTAGAAATCAGTAACAGATCTCTGAAAAATCCCTAAGGATTTTTTTAATGTATGATACATATCTAAATAATAACTCAAAGAGAAAAATCAAAATGAAAATTAGGAAGTATTTTTTACTAAGTGAAATTAAGACAGTATGTAATAAAATGTGTGTTGTGCTGCTAAAGCACCACTTTTACAAGGGGATGATTTATGGTACCAAAACACCTATATTAGAAAAAAATGAATTATGTCAAATTAGTAACCACACCTTCTCTCTCAAAAATGAAGGGGAGGAGGAAACAAGCTCCCCAAATTTTAGTAGAAGAAAAGAAGTACTAAAGAAAAGAGTAAAGATTAACAAAAGAGAAAACAGAAAATATATTTTTTTAATTATTGAAACCAAATGCTGGTTTTTTTGAAAATATCAATATAATCAATAAACTTCTAGTCATTTTGATTGATAAGAAAAAAGAAAAGACACCAATATCAGGAATAAAAGGAGACATAACTACAGATTCTACAAATATTAAAAGCATAATAATGAAATATTGTTGAAAACATAAGCCAATAAATTTAACAATTTAGATAAAATGAGCACACCCTTGAACCACATAATCAACTCTTCTGCAAAAGAAACATAAACCAAAAATAAAAGAGTTCCGTATCTATTAATAAAATTAAATTTTTAGTTACAATCCTTCTCACAAAGAACCTTCTAGACCCCATTGACTTCATTTGGTTTCACATCTACCAAACAATTACAAAAGAAATAATACCCAGCTTTTTGTCATATTCTTGTTGGCCGCATGTATGTCGTCTTTTGAGAAGCATCTATTCGTGTCCTTTGCCCTCTTTTTAATGGGGTTGTTTGCTTCTTGTAAATTCTTTTAAATTCCATACAGATTCTGGATATTAGACTTTTGCCAGATGCATAGTTTGCAAAAATTTTCTCCCATTCTCTGGGTTGTCTGTTTACTCTACTGATAGTTTATTTTGCTGTGCAGAAGCCCTTTAGTTTAATTAGATCCCATTTGTCAATGTTTGCTTTTCTGCAATTGCTTTCAGCATCTTTGTCACAAAATATTTCCCCATGCCTATGTCCTGAATGGTATTGCCTAGGTTGTCTCCCAGGGTTTTTATAGTTTTGGATTTTACATTTAAGTCTTTAATTCACCTTGAGTTAATTTTTGTATATGGTGTAAGGAAGGGGTCCAGCTTCAATATTCTGCATATGGCTAGCCAGTTATCCCAGCAACATGTATTGAATATGGAATCCTTTCCCCATTGCTTGTTTTTGTCAGCTTTGTTGAAAATCAGCTGGTTGTAGGCGTGTGGGCTTATTTCTGGGTTCTCTCTTCTGTCCTATTGGTCTATGTCTCTGCTCTTGTACCAATACCATGTGGTTTGGGTTACTGTAGCCCTGCAGTATAATTTGAAGCTGGGTAGCTTGATGCTTCCAGCTTTGTTCTTTTTGCTTAGGATTACCTTGGATATGCAGGTTCTGTTTTTGATTCCATATGAATTTTAAAACAGTTTTTTCCTAGTTCTGTGAAAAAATGTCAATGGTAGTTTAACGGGAATAGCATTGAATCTTTAAACTGCTTGGAGAAGTATGACCATTTTAACAATATTCATTCTTCCCATCCATGAGCATGGAATGTTTTTCCATTTGTGTGGCATCTCTGATTTCTTTGAGCAGTGGTTTGTAGTTCTCCTCGTGCAGACCTTTCACTTCCCTTGCTAGTTGTTTATCTAGGTATTTTATACTTTTTGTGGCAATTATGAAAGGGAGTTCATTCATCATGATTTAGCTCTTGGCTTGACTGTTGCTGATGTATAACAACGCTAGCTGATCATTAGAGAAATGCAAACCAAAACCACAATGAGATACCATCTCACACCAGTCAGAATGGCTATTATTAAAAATTCAAAAAATAACAGATGCAGGCGAAGTTGCGGAGAAAAAGCCATGCTTATATATTGTTGGTGGGAGTGTAAATTAGTTCAATCATTGTGGAAGATTCTGTGTCGATTCCTCAAAGACCTAATGATGGAAATACCATTCAACCCAACAATCCCACATCCCCAAAGGAATATAAATAATTCTATTATAAAGACGCATGCCCACATATGTTCACTGCCACACTATTTACAAAAGCAAAGACATGCAATTAACCCAAATGCCCACCAATGACAGATTGGATAAAGAAAATGTGGTACATATACACCATGGAATATTATGCAGCCATTAAAAAAAAACAAGATCCTGTCTTTTGCAGGGACATTGATAGAGCTGGAGGCCGTTACCATTAACAAACTAATACAGGAACAGAAAACCAAGTACTGCATATTCATACTTCTAAGTGGGAGATAAATGAAGAGAACACATGGACACATAGAGGGGAACACCACACAATGGGGCCTACCAGAAGGTGTAGGGATGGAGGAGGGAGAGGACCAGAAAAAATAACTAATGGATACTAAGCTTAATAACTGGGTGATTAAATAATCTATACAATAAACCCCCATGACACGTTTACGTACGTAACAAACCTACACGTCCTGCACCCGTACCCTTGAACTTAAAATAAAAGTTAAAAAAAAAGAAAGACATAATACCAATTCTACATAAACTCTTCCAGAAATTTAAAGAAAAACGAACATTTCTCAATTTTGTGAAGCTATTATTACTCTTATCCTAAATAAGATAGACATTAAAAGAAAAGAAATTCATAGACCAATACATCTCATTAGCATAGATATAAAAGTTCTAACCACAAGGTCAGCAAATCATGTCCAACATATGTGAGACTGAATAAATACCATGACCAAATGGGGTTTATCCAAAAAATGCAAGACTGGTTTAACATTTGAAAAACAAACAGTGTAATTAGCAAACTAAAAGAGGGAAAATAAATAATCTCAAAAGATAGTGAAAACATATTTGACAAAATCCACTTTTATAAGAACACTTAGTAGAAGAAAATTTCCTTATGATAAAGATTGCTAATAAAACCTGCAGCTAACATCATACTTAACGGTGAAAGATCGAATGTTTTCCTTCTAAAATTGGGAATACAACAAAGCTTGTTCATTCTCACCACTTCTATTCAACATTGCATTAGATGTTCTAGTATTACAATAAGGAAATAAAAAGAAATAGAAGGCATCCAGATAGAAAAGAAAAATATGAAACTCCTTTATCTTATAGAGGACATGATGATGCATATAAAATCTGGTGGGATGTACAATAAAGCTATTTGGCCTAATAAATATATCTATTACGTTTGCAAGATACAACAACAATACAGGAAAATTAATTGTACTTCTATATGCTACCAATAAACAACTGAAAATTGATACCAAAATATTCACAATTGCATTAAAAATATGAAATGTTTGGGGATAAAACTGATAAAGATGTGAAAAACTTCTACACTGACAAGGAATAAAGCATTGATGAGGAAAAATCACAGAAGACCTAAGTAAATTAAAAGTTATACCATGTACATGAATTTGAAGGTTCCATGTTATTAAGATATCTATTATTTCCAAATTGATCTATAGATTAAATGTAATCTCTATCAAATTATATTTTTAAAAACTTATTTGGAAAGTTAAATGATAAAGAATATTGAAAGCAACTTTGAAAAGAAGAACAATATTTAAAAGCTAGCATATCAAGACTTACTTTATTAATCAAGGGAGTGTGATATTAGTATAAAGATTGACATATAGAACATTGGAGCAGAAAAAAATAATAATTCAGGAAAATACCCAGATATCTATGCAAAACTAATTTTCAAGAAAAATTCCAGGCTATTTAGTAGACAAAGGTCAGTCTTTTCAACATACAGTGTGAGAAAAAATTGATATCCATATTCAAGAAAGCAAATACATATCTCAAATCACACACAAAAACTAACTTAAAATGGATCATAGACAAAATTGCAAGGCAACACTATAAAACTGTAATAACACAGGAGACAATCATTTTGATCTTGAATTAGTCAAATATTTCTGGGATATGATACCAAAAACAAAGTTTATTTAAAAAGTTGGACTTTATAATGTTTAAAAAAATTTCTATGAAATTTACTGTTAAGAGAATGAAAAAAAAAAAAAAAACAAGCCAGAGACTGGAAGAAAATATTTGTAAATCATAAGTCTAATGAAATACTTTTATCTGAAATATATAAAGGACTCAAACTCAATAATAAGAACCCTCTCCCCACACACACAAGGGGTGAAAGATTTGAATAACTACCTCAGAGAAATGCAAACTTAAGCTAAAATGAGATGTAACTTCCCACTGATATGGTCTGGCTCTGGGTCCCCACCCAAATATCATGGGAACTGGTGAGAGGTGATGGATCATGGGGGTAGATTTCCCTTTTGCTGTTCTCATTATAGTGAGTGAGTTCTCAGGAGACCTTGTTGTTTAAAAGCATGTATTTCCCCCTCCACTTTCTCTCTGCTGCTCCACCACTTGAAGACTGTGACTCTTTTCCCTTCAACTTCTGCTATGATTGTAAGTTTCCCGAGGCCTCCCCAGCCATGCCCTCTGTACAGCCTGTGGAACTCTGAGTCAATTAAACTTCTTTTCTCCATAAATTACCCAGTCTCAGGTATTTCCTTATAGCAGTGTGAGAACAGACAAATACATTTACCTATCAGAATAGCTAAAATTGAAAAGAAAAATCATTCAACTGTTAGGAGAAACTGGAACTTTCATACACTTCGAATACACATTTAATGTGATACAGTCAACCTTGAAAAAGAATTTGGCAATTTTGTTTGTTTTAAAGTTAAACATATTACCAATTATATAATTCAACCATCCAACCCCTAGAGGTTACCCAAAAGAAATTAAAGTATACTTACCTATAAAGACTTATATATGAATGTTCATAGTAGTGAATGTTCATAGTAGCTTTATTTGTATTAGTCAAAATGGGAAACAACCTAAATTTCCTTCACCAGCTGAATAGTTAAACAAACTGTAGCATATGCATAAAATGGAATGCTATTCATCCATAAAAAGAAATGGGTTATTGGTACATGCTACAAAAGGCATGACATTCAAAATACTTATGCTTAGTTAAAGAAGATGTATTAGTCTGTGTTCACGCTGCTGATAAAGACATACCTGAGACTGGGCAATTTACAAAAGAAAGAGGTTTAATAACTTAACAGTTCCACATGGCTGGGGAGGCCTCACAATCATGGTGGAAGACAAGGAGAAGCGAGTCACATCTTACATGATGTGATGGTGGCAGGCAAAAAAAACAGAGATTGGGCAGGAAATTTCCCCTCATAATAATCTTGTGAGACTTATTCACTATCATGAGAACAGCATGGGAAATACCTGCCTCCATTATTAAATTACCTCTCATCGGGCCCCTCCCATAACACAGGGGAATTCAAGATGAGACTTGGGTGGAGACACAGCCAAACCAAATCAGAAGCCATACCTCCTACTCCTCAAAAAAGAGCTGATTCTGTATTATTTCATTTATATAAAATTTAGGAAAATCAAACATATATAGTGAGATAAAGCACATCAATTGTATGTTGAAAGAAGCTGAGAGGTGAAATTGGAGATAAGAATTAGAGAGGAGCATATGTAAAGTTTTGTGAGTGGTGGATATATTAACTTTCTTCATTTTAGTTATGATTTTACAGTTGTATACATATACCAAAGTGTATCAAATTCTACACTTTAGATATGTGCAGCTTATCATATTCCAATTATACCTCAATAAAGCTGTTCAATGAAGAATACTTTTAGAGCAGTAATAGGAAAGAGGAGCCTAGACTTAGTGGTATACTTAACAGATGTTTTCCCTCCAAAATTGGAAACAAGATTATTTTCTCAAAGTGTAGAGAAAAGGTAGATGGATTTCAGAAGTTCAAAGTAAGCTAAGAAGGTTTAAAACAGTTGTTCTGAAGAGGAGAAGAATTAATTGACCAGAAAAACAAAACAGAGCAACATCAAAAGTTGCCAATTAATGAAATCTTAATTATCCTGGGACACAAAAAATGAATAAAATATAGTCCTAAACTCTCAGAAACATCACAACTCATGGTACACAGGTAGTACTTTCTTCCGTTTAGAAGACTGAACAATTCTGTAATGCTTTTTATAGTGTTCATGTATTTTCAAAGCAGTGAGCTTCAAAATACTTTAACAAACAGATATAAATGCTACCTTTTTTCCATACTGTATATGAATATTGTGCCATGTCGTGAAATATTCTTTTAATCCAGTCAATTATTTGTGAAGTATACTCACCTAAGGCCCACATATGGGCACTGGAGTTCATTTGGACAGGAGGAAAGAGTTTCTTTGTTGTTGGTGTACTTCAATGATTGAGAGGGATTTTCTCAGTGATCAGGGAGCACCTGGTCCATTTGTAGCTTAACAATGTATCAATCCCAGGAGCAGAGGGGGAGCTGTGCTGCTCTCCATCTGGATGCATCCCATTGGTTACCCTCAGCATGGTCACTTCATATTAACCCTGCCATCAAACATAGCTCTGTACTGCTGGGCACACAAAGCCCACTGCCAGGACCACCTGAGATCCTGCAAGACTGATGGATTTGGCAAGTAACCTTGAAAGAAAATATTTCCAGATGACTAACATGTAATATCCCAGGGTGCCTCAGAAATTATGTGCAGATAGGATAATAAGAAATTTTATTCTCCATATTGGAAGAAGGTTCACAGTCCTATGTCCATAATGCTGTAGTCATCACTTATTTAATTTTAAGTAACCCCCAAAAGTGCTGACCCAAAGATGACTTAAATGTTTCTAATGTCTTCAGGAGACCTGAAGTAACAGTTCTGACATGGTTTGGCTGTGTCCCCATCCAAATCTCATATGGAATTGCAGCTCCCATAATCCCATGTGTCATGGGAGGGACCCAGTGGAATATAATTGAGTCATGGGGGCGATTACCCCCATGCTGTTCTCCTGATAGTGAGTTCTCACAAGATCTGATGGTTATATAAGGGGCTCTTCCCCCTTTGCCCGGCACTTCTCCTTACTTCCACCATGTGAAGAAGGACATGTTTGCTTCCCCTTCTGCCATGATTGTAAGTTTCCTTAGGGTTCCCAGCCCTGTGGAATTGTGAGTCAGTTGAACCTTTTTGCTTTATAAATTACCCAGTTTCAGGCAGTTCTTTAGAACAGCATGAAAATGGACTAATACAGTACATTGATACTGCAGACAGTGGGGTGCTGCTGCAAAGATACCCAAAAATGTGAAAGCAACTTTGGAACTGGATAACAGGCAGAGATGGGAACAGTTAGGAAGACTCAGAAGAAGACAGAAAAATGTGGAAAAGTTTGAAACTTCCCAGAGACTTGTTGAATGGCTTTGACCAAAATGCTGATAGTGATATGGACAATGAAGTCCCAGCTGAGGCAGTCTCAGATGGAGATGAGGAACCTTTGGGGAACTGGAGCAAAGATCACTCTTGTTATTCTTAGCAAAGAGACTGGCAGCATTTTATCCCTGACAGGGGCAAAGATCTGTAGAACTTTGAACCTGAGAGCGATGATTTAGGGTATCTGGCAGAAGACATTTCTAAGTGGCAAAAAGTTCAAGAGAGCAGAGCATAGAAGTTTGGAAAATTTGCAGCCTGATGATGCTAAAGAAAAGAAAATCCTATTTTCTGGAGAAAAATTCAAGCTCGCTGTAGAAATTTGCATAAGTAACAAGAAGCCAAATGTTAAACACAAATACAAAAGGGAATATGTCTCCAGGGCATGTCAGAGACCTTTTTGGAAGCCCCTCCCATCACAGACCTGAGTCCTAGGAGGAAAAAATGGTTTCAGGGGCCAGGCCGAGGGCCTTGCTGCTTTGTGTATTCTCAGGACTTGATGCCCTGCGCCCCAGCTGTGGCTAAAAGGGGTCAATATACAGCTCACCTCATTGCTTCAGAGTGTGCAAGCCCCAACCCCTGGTGGCTTACATGTGGTACTGGGCCTGCAGGTGCACAGAAGTCAAGAATTGAGGTTTAGGAGCCTCTGCCTAGATTTCAGAGGATGCATAGAAATGCCTGGATGTCCAGGCAGAAGTTTGATGCAGGGGCAAAGGCCTCATGGAGAATTTCTACTAGGGCAGTGAGGTTGGGAAGTGTGGAGTTGAAGCCCCCACACAGAGTCCCCACTGGAGCACTGCTTAGTGGAGCTGTGAGAAGAGTGCCAGCATTCTCCAGCCCCCAGAATGGAAGATCCACCAACAGCTTGCACCATGCACCTGAAAAGACACTCAACACCAGCCCATGAAAGCAGCTGGGAATGTGGCTGTATCCTGCAAAGCCACAGAGTCATAGCTGCCAAAGGCTGTGGGAGCCCACTTCTCGAATTACTGTGATTTGGATGTAAGACATGGAGTCAAAGGAGATCATTTTGAAACTTTAAGGTTTAATGACTGCCCTACTGGACTTTGAACTTGCATGGGGCCTATAACTGCTTTGTTTTGGCCAATTTCTCCCATTTGGAATGGGTGTATTTACACAGTGTCTGTACTCCCATTGTATCTAGGAAGTAACTAACTGGCTTTTGTTTTTGCAGGCTTATAGGTGGAAGGAAGTTGCCTGGTCTCAGATGAGACTTTGGACTTGAGATTTTGAGTTAAGACTCTGGGGGAGTGTTGGAAGGGCATAATTTTGCTTTAAAATGTGAGGACATGAGATTTGGGAGGTGCTTGAGGTGGAATGATATGGCATAGCTCTGTCCCCACCCAAATCTCGTCTTGAATTGTAGTTCCCATAATCCCCATGTGTCGTGGAAGGGACCCAGTGGGAGATAATTGAATCATGGGAGAAGTTACCCTCATGCTATTCCTGTGATAGTGAGTGAGTTCTCATGAGATCTGATGGTTTTATAAAGGTCATTTTCCACTTTGCTCAGCACTTCTCCTTCCTGCCGCCATGTGAAGAAGAATGTGTTTGCTTCCGTTTCTGCCATAGTTGTAAGTTTCCCGAGGCCTCCCAAGCCCTATGGAACTGTGAGTCAGTTAAACTCCTTTCCTTTATAAATTACCCAGTCTTGAGCAGTTTTTTATAGTAGCATGAGAACTGACTAATACATGTTTCATTGAGGAAACTCACACTGTATCAGCATTTCTTCTTTGGAATCTACCTTCCTGAAGAGAGTAGGGGCACTGTCTTTTTTCAGTGCCCTGTTCAGTCTTTTTTCAGTGCCCTGTTCCCTGGAGTCTATTCTTCCTGCCTCAGGCCCTGAGTGCTTTCAATCTGCTGCAGGTCCCCAGCATAACACTGTAAATTCCACTCTCCATTTCTTACATCATCTTCATTTTTTGAAATGGAGTTTGACATGGCAAAAGAGAAGCTTTCCCCTCTCCTTCAGACAGCAAAACAGGAGTGGTGGCTCATGTCTGTAATCCCAGCACTCTGGGAGGCCAAGGTGGGTGGATCACCTGAGGTCAGGAGCTCAAGACCAGCCTGCTCAACATGGCGAAAACCTATCTCTACCAAAAATACAATTAGTCAGGCATGGTGGTGGGCACCTGTAATCCCAGCTACTCAGGAGGCTGAGGCATGAGAATTGCTTGAACCCGGGAGGCGGAGGTGGCAGTGAGCCGACATCTTGCCACTGCACTCCAGCCTGGGGGATAGAGCAAGCCTCTGTCAAAACAACAACAACAACAACAACAAAACAACAAAAACAGGCCATCACACCTCTGCTTAAAATCTTCCACTAATTCCCCCTTTAAATACAGCATTAGTCCAAGGTCCTGAACATGGCACTTAAGGCCTCCCTCTGCCTGACCACAACCAACCTCATCAACCTACTCTCCCAACAATCCACACAAAAACAATTGCTACTAGTCCCCAAAGGCTCTACAAAGCTTTATTTTTTTTAAAGGAATCAGGTATTCTATATGTGAATCATTTATAATATCATATCTAATTTTAGTGCCTACAAACAAGTCATCCAATAATCTAATGTTAATTGAGGTTTCCTTTACAATAAATCTCATTCATTATGTACTAATAACTTTGAGCCCTGGTGCCCCATATTCCAATACTAGGTAGGGAAAATCTTGCTTTTTGTTTTTAATGAGATTTTCACTTCTTTCTTTTTAATGTTTTATATTTTAATCACATAATCTATTTTAAGAAAAGCAATTATAAATATATGCCTTAGAGTAGGAGTAGTTTACATTTCTCATGTATTGTCTTATTTCACTCCTTTAAAACTTTGCAGCTCTTACCATTCCCATTTTATAGATTAAAAACAAAATCCCCAATAGACATTGTTAACTGTGAACTGTATGTCAGGGACTACATAAGACACAGAGAATATCACGATGATTCAATACATTTATGTAAATCAATTTACTTATAGGAGATTCAGGAATAAACTCTGAATACTCTCATGGTAATTATTATTTAATATGCAATACACTAGTAGCTTATACATACTTATAAATATGTATGTCTACTCATGTATTAATAACTAAGCATCATAGACCATTATGCAAGGTTTTATACATAGGATATGCTCTGTTTGTTTCTTATTCTTTTACTAAAATAGAGTGAAGTTATCCTTAATAGAGCTACATCTATTCAGTATTGGATTTAAATTGGGGAAACTACAAAAAAGTCTGAGAAGTTCACTTAGGAATTTAATATTATCTGAGAATTCTTATGAGCTTTAGAACACTCGTTTTTGGAGAACAACAGCAGGAAAGGGAATGCTAGAAATAAAGATTAGTGGTGCCATCATCGGACACCCACAGCTGAACAACAGATTTAAGAGCTGTCATGGCAGGAAGTTATCAAACTATTTTGGAAATTAATCTCCCTTTTCTCATCATTATTTGAGCCTACATGAGAAACACTGAGTGGTATCCCAGCTCCCCTGAGAAGGTATATGCAGGAAGCCATGGGGGTGTAACAATATCAGGACTTGGAGTCAGGAGCTGCCAGCTTGTAACTGAAGCTCTCCAAACCTCACATACCAAACTTGCAAAGTGGAGATAAATTTTAGCTAATTTTCAAGGCAATGGTGAAAATCAAAAGACAAAAGTAAAAGTATAATGCACTGTAGATATATTCAGTAAAATCATTTTTCTTCCTGCTTTGGACACAAAATTTTAAAAAGACTGCTAAAAATTATATTTCTGTAGCTTGAATAATAATACATTAACAGATTTAATGAACAGTAATCAAGTATTTTCCGATATCTGAAGGAGTAGTTCAGGAACTTTTGAGCAACCCTTGGTTTTTGACGTCTGGGGCAGAAAACAGAGTTCTATATATGTATGAGACTGTTAGTGTTGCCATAACAAAATAAAACAGACTGCGTGGCTTAAACAACAGACATTTATTCCTTACTGTCCTAGAGGCTAGAAGTCCAAGATCAAGGTCCAGCAGATTGGGTTAGGGTGAGGGCTGTCCCCACTTATTTGCTGTGTCCTCACAAAGCCTTTCTTCTGTGTGTATGCAGTTAGAGGTGTAGTGTTCTTCCTTTTCTTGTAAGGACACCAATCCTATTGAACTGGAATCTCACCATCATTACTTCATCCAACTTTAATCACCTCTTTAAAAAGTCCCTATCTCTAAATATAGTCATGTTGGTGGTTAGGGCTTCAGCATATGGAATTTGGGGCACACAATTCAGTCCATAGCAATATGTATCAAAAGGAGAGAGAGAGAAAAGGCATCTTAGAAGAAACTCTAAGACTTGGGATTTGCACAGACCAAAATCTCAATTCCTCTGTTCTTATTTACTCTCAGTAAGACTTGGAAAATCAGTTAGTGTCCCTGAACCTCAGTTTCCACAACTGCAAAACTGGCATTGTGAGAACTATTTTAGAATTTTGTTGTCAAAATTAATAATATGCCACATACGAATTATTTTCCAAGTAATAGGTGCTCAATGACTATAAATTATCTTCTGGAGCCAATTTTATAGGCACCAGGCACCTTTTAAAATGTCCATTTCTATGTCATATGCATTATATTTCACATTTCATTACTTGATTTTATTCTCAAAATAGAGTAAGGAGGAGTTGAGTTTCTTAATTACAATAAGATGTCTGAGCACATGTCTGGAGCCATAAACTCATTTAAAAGAAAAGTTCTATCAGCAAACTGCAGAAAATTTTACTCTTTGGGTATATATACGAAAAAATTATGTTCATTACAACCTAAGATATTAATTGTGTTCTTCATGGCACATCACTGGTATTTTTGCCAAGTAGCGGATAGCAGAGATGAGTTCTATTAACTTGGATGGAGTATAGACTTCTTTCCCGTGTTCTTGTCCCATAATTTTTTGTTCGTTCCCATGGCCATGAAATTGACTAAAATTCTCATGGTCAAGACTGAGTTGTTAATTTTAAAGAACAAAGAGCCGTTGAAATGACTACCCTTCTAAATCCAAAGCTGACATATAGCCTTAAAGTTAACCTTTCATTAATGATTTGAAAGAAAATCTGTAAATAGTACAAGGAAAGATGTGCAGGATAGGTGGTGGTAGTAGAAGGGGGCCCCGTGGCTTAAGTAAAGTTAAAAGTGAAAGGCAAAGATGTGGGACATAAAAAAGAAATGATAAAGGTCTTAAATGGTAACCCTCTGTATTTTAGATTATTGAAAGCATTTGTGGTTTTATCTGCAGGCTCACTCCTGCCCTACCTCATTTCAAGATCATCATATAGTTGTTCTGAGTCTATTCTGACAGGTTTACTGTTGTGTTTATTCTGTTCGATCGAAATCACAGTAAAATTGACAGCTGTGCTATTACCCTGTCAGTCCACCAGTCACTGTGCAGACCACAGTGAATGCAGACGGACAGGGACAGTTCCTCCCATGGGGAGGGTTGTGGTCCACCCTCCTCCATTAACCACATTCTAGACTGACACCGCTGTGATTATGGGGTCAGTTCAGGAGTGTATATTAACTCTTCTTGCTTTTATTTTTGCACAATCTCCCCCATTCTTTTCTCTGCAAAGTACAGAATAGTCTTTTAAAAACATACTGTATTCGATTTTCCAGTAAACACGTTATTTCATGTTATAACAACTCTAAAATGCACCTTATAGTCAGTATCAAATATACACAACTTTTTGGCTTAAATTTCTATTTATTTAGAATAAAAGCCAAACTTTGGGATCAGAAAGCAGCCAGTGGTTCTCCTCTTAGCGTCATCACGCACTACCCTCCCTTTGGCCGTTCTGGCCTCAGTCACACTGGGTGTCTCCCTTTCCTCCCTACTGACTGTGCTGACAACTCCATGTTTAGAAAGGTCTTTCCCCAGATCTTCAAATGATTTGATTCTTCTAATCATCCCCATCTTAGCTGAAATGCTACCCGTTCAGACAGGCCTTCCTTAACCTCAAGCATTAGGAAAAAAAACCACAGGTGATTGCTACCAAACAAGAGGTGATTTGTTTTGTAGCAATCACAGTACATGTGTATTTTTTCTAATAATTGAGGTACGAGTCACATAACATAACATTAACTATGTTATGGTACGAAATTCAGCAGTATTTAGTAAATTCACAATGTTCTATAATCACCACCTCTATCAAGTGCCAAAATATTTCCACTGCTCCAAAAGAAAATTCCATTACCAATTAAGCAGTCACTCCCCATTCTCTGCTGCACCAGCCCCTAGCAACCAGAACTCTATTCTCTGCCTTTATAAGTTGATCTACTCTCGATATTTCATACAAATTAATCATACAATATATAAAGTTTGGGTGCCTGCTTTCACTGAGCATAATGTTTCAAGATTCCTTCATGCTGTAGCATAGATCAATATTGTATTCTTATGTCCAGATGATATTTAATTATATGGATATAACACATTGTATTTACCCATTCATCCCATGGGCATTTGGTATGTCTACACTTTTGGATATTGTTAACAGTGTTGCCATGAATATTCACCTACAAGTATTCGTTTGAGTACCTGCTTTGTGTTCTTCATGAACATATTGAGAGTGAAATTGTTGGCCATAGTGAACTCTTTTAATTTTTTTTTTTCTTATTAGAATGTAAGCTTCTAGGCATAGGGGACTTGGCTTTTACTTTCACTGTCTGTCACACATTATTGGGGTAATCCAGAGAACATAATAGGCATGGACTCAATTAATATTTGTAGAATGAATTAATTAACTTAAATATTGTTGGTCGGGCATGGTTGCTTATGCCTTTAATCCCAGCACTTTGGGAGGTCAAGGCAGGAGGATGGCTTGAGCCCAGGAGTTCGAGACCAGCCTAGGCAACATGGGAAAACCACATCTCTACAAAAAATACAAAAAGGTACCCGGGCACCGTGGCACATGCCTTTAGTCCCAGATGCTCAGGAGGCTGAGGTGGGAGGATTACTTGAACCTGGGAGGTCAAGGTTGCAGTGAGCTGTGATTGCATCACTACACTCCCATCTGGGTGACAGAGTGAGCCCTTGTCTCAAAAAGGAAAAAAAAATTCTCTAAAATTGTTCATAGAGCAATTTTCTTGATAAGAGTGACAGTTCTTACTTCCCCTTTAAATTTAGCTATTCCTTTTGATTAAGAAAATCAGCTAAGCCGACAAAAGAGCAAGGGACCTCTTTAGGATGGAACAGAATTAAGTTGCTCTGGAATCATGGAACTAAACTACTATCTTCAATAGTAAAGATGTTGACTTTGAAGCCTTTAATAGAGGTGCGTATTCACAGAATATTTTAATTAAAATGACACTTTCCTTAGTCTACATTTAGATTGTACTTTGGTTTTACACTCTTATTTTTTTCTTTTTCTTGTTTAAGTAGTTGTTCGCAAGTGATTGACAGTGGGAACCCTGAAGACAGCAAGAGAAAAAAGTGGACCTGATCTTTACTCAACATGGAAAAGTGGCTGTGAAAAACAAAATGAAGCTATATTGTCAAAAAAAAAAAAAAAAAAAGAAAAAAAATAGATTGTTTCTGAACTAAATGTGATCTCATTCTATATTCAATAACCTAAACTCTAATCATGATACCAGTGGACAGATCACTGCAATGGAATACAGCTTTCTTATTAAGGGCCTAGGGCCACCGCCCAGGCTTCTAAGGGCTGAAAATGGAATTCCCTGAAGAGAGCTGCATTGTCGCTCTCAATTATTTGGAGAAAAATGCAGATCTGGAATAAAATGGAGTGCAGTTGCCCTTTACATATACCAGTAGGTGAGTGGGGGCCTGATGAATCTTTCCAGACTTTAGGAATATTTGGATCGACTTCTAGATGACAGAAGCATACTTAAGAGGATTCCTACCTTGCGGATATGAGCTGGCTCGTCTGCTTTGGAGCAGGGGCCAGATTGGGAGACTGACTTTGGCAAAAGTAAAACAGCAGCAATCAGGGCCAAGATGTCCATGAAGGAGCTTGGGCTTGTGGACTTGAGAACAGCTATATTTAGTTTACTCCCTACTTTGGGTTAACATCCATTTCGGTTATATCCAAGTAAGTACTCAGATTGTGAGTCTGTATCTTGTTCTTAAATAAAACTGGAAAAATAAGTCAAGTACCTGTGCCCATGCTGATGTGTGCAGCAGAGAACAGGCGCAACCTGAGTGGAGTTACAGAGCACGCTCTGTAAGCAGAGAATTGTCCCAGCTGGATCCAAGATCTGTGACTTCATGTCGAACTACTGACCAAGGCAATGAGGAGCAGTCAGGATAGCTGTTTAGAATATACAAGCACTGTGAGGGCTCAGTAACACTTGGAAATATTGATAAAAGAACTGCACTGCTGACTTCAAGCAATTGAAACTCAAACAGAAAAGGAAATACAATCTTATTTTGCAGTCTCTGGTAACTGAAATCTGCAAATTCAGGTAATTCAAGAAGAGACAGGCTAGTGGAACTAACCACATCCTCACATTCAGGAACCAGTGGATCTTCTAATATGCCTAAGTGGAATAAATGGGTGTGGATTTGAATACCAATATTAAGAATGGTTTCAAATTGTGGCTAAGTCTTTCATTAGCAAGATGTTGGTGGATAGAATTTCCTCAACCACTAAAAGGAATAATAATGCCTACCTGAAGCAGTTGAGAAAATAAAATAATATAATGTATGTGGAGTATTGGGCACATTACATCTTCAATTTCTCTACTCTTGTTCTCTGTACCTCATTTGTCTGTAAAATCCAACCCCTTCATTTTCCCAGCTGGAGAGGTTACAGAAATGAAGCCAGCATAGATGAAAATGAGGAAAGGCAGTAAAAAGGGCATAATGTCTTACAAATAATCATCTTGTTAACCAAATATTTTATTTCCAGTGACTTCTTACCATTTATTAAGTTTTTTGAAAGCAATTATTTTATACTAAAATCTGCAAGAGTCAGTGTTCTTTGTGCCCATATGCATACAAAACTGCACTAGACCATTAGAATATAATAATCTGTTAAAATAAATTGGCTGTCTTTTCCTATTTAAATTGTATGAAACAAATTAAAACTTCCTAGTGTGTTTTTTTAATGTTTTCCTATGTGCTTGAAAAAATAAGGTACCCAGTTTTCTTATTACATTAGTGTTTAAATAGCAAATATGTATAGAGCTTTTTGTAATTAAAACAAACCAAAGTCTCCTATGTGAGAATAACTAGTCATACAAGTAATTGATGGACAAGAAAGCAATCTGACTATGCAACTATCAAAACCTAACTGATAGCCTTAAGCCATTTGCATTATTATATATGTCTGCAAGGTTGCCTGCATTCAGATACCAACTTAGACATCTTGAACAAATATCCACCCTTCTCCATTCTTTGGTATTTTAGCATTGAATTAGAAAAGAAAAATCCCTTTTTATGATAAAGCTGCGATATGGTTTGGCTGTGTGCCCACCCAAATCTCATCTTGAATTGTAGTTCCCATAATCCCCAGATGTCTTGGGAGGGACTTGGTGGAAGGTAATTGAATCGCGGAGGCAGTTACACCCATACTGCTTTTCTCCTGATAGGGAGTAAGTTCTCAAGAGATTTGATGGTTTTATTAGGGGCTTTTCCCCCTTTGTTTGGCACTTCTCTTTCCTGCTGCCATGTAAAGAAGGGCATGTTTGCTTCCCCTCCCACCATGATTGTAAGTTTCCCAAGGCCTTCCCAGCCATGTGGAATTATGAATCAATTAAACCTCTTTTGTTTAGAAGTTATCTAGTCTCAGGTATGTCCTTATAGCAGCATGAGAATGTACTAATACAGTAAATTGGTACCAAGGGAGTGGGGCACTGCTGTAAGGTTACTCAAACATGTGGAAGTGACTTTGGAACTGGGTAACAAGCAGAAGTTGGAACAGTTTGGAGGGCTCAGAAGAAAACAGGAAAATGTGGAAAAGTTTGGAACTTCCTAGGGACTTATTGAATGATTTTGACCAAAGTGCTGATATTGATATGGATAATAAAGTCTAGGCTAAGGTGGTCTCAGATGGAGATGAGGAACTTCTTGGGAACTGGAGCAAAGGTCACTCTTGCTATGCAGAGAATAGTGGCATTTTGCTCCTGCCCTAGAGATCTGTGGAACTTTGAACTTGACAGAGATGATTTAGGATATCTGGCAGAATAAATTCTCAGTGGCAAAGTGTTCAAGAGGAAGCAGAGCATAAAAGTTTGAAAAGTTTGTAGCCTGGCAATGTGATAAAAAAGAAAAACCCATTTTCTGGGGAGAAATTGAAGCCTACTGCAGAAATTTGCGTAAGTAACAAAGAGCCTAATGTTAACCACCAAGACAATGGGGAAAATGTCTCCAGGGCATGTCAGAGACCTTCTGAGCAGTCCCTCCCACCACAGCCCAGAGGGCTAGGAGGGAAAAATGGTTTCCGGGGCAGACCCAAGGGCCCCTTTCTGTGTGCACCCTGGGGACTTGGTGCCCTGCATCCCAGCCACTCCAGCCATGGCTAAAAGGGGCCAGGGTATAGCTCAGTCTGTGGCTTCAGAGGGTTCAAGCCCCAAGTCTTGGCAGCTTCCATGTGGTGTTCAGCCTGTGGTTGCAGAGAAGTCACGAATTGAGGTTTCAGAATCTCCGCCTACATTTCAGAGGATATGGAAATGCCTGGGTGTTCAGGCAGAAGTTTGCAGCAGGGACAAAGACTTCATGGAGAGCCTCTGCTAGGGCAGTGTAGCAGGGAAATGGGGGGTCAGAGCCCACACACAGAGTTCCCACTGGGGCACTACCTAGTGGACCTGTGAATGGAGGGCCACTATCCTTCAGACCCCAGAATGGGAGATCCACTGACAACTTGCACTGTGCACCTAAAGAAGCCATAGGCACTTAATGCCAGCCTATGAAAGCAGCTAGGAGGGGGGCTGTACCCTGCAAAGCCACAGAGACAGAGCTGCCCAATGCCTTGGGAGCCCACCTCTTACATCAGCATTACCTGGCTGTGAGACATGGAGTCAAAGGAGAACATTTTGGACCTTTAAAATTCAATGACTGCCCTATTAGATTTAGACTTGCATGGGCCTTGTAACCCCTTTGTTTTGGCCAATTTCTCCCATTTGGAATGGGTGAATTTACCCAATGCCTGTACCCCCATGGTACTTAGGATGTAACTAACTTTCTTTTGATTTTACAGGCTCATAGGTGAAAGAGACTTGCCTTGTCTCAGATGAGGCCTTGCACTGGACTTTTGGATTAATGCTGGAATGAGTTAAGACTTTGGGGGACTGTGAGAAAGCCATTACTGTGTTTTGAAAGGTGAGTACATGAGATTTGGGAGGGGAAAGGGGTGGAATGATATGGTTTGGCTGCATCCCCACCCAAATCTCACCTTGAATTATAGTTCCCATAATCCCTACTTGTCCAGCAAGGGATCTGGTAGGAAGTAATTGAATTATGGGGGTGGTTACCCCCATGCTCCTGTTTTCATGATCGTGTGTGACTTCTCACAAGATCTCCTGGTTTTATAAGGGGCTTTTTCCCCTTTCCTTGGCACTTCTCTCTCCTACTGCCACGTGAAGAAAGAAGTGTTTGCTTCCATTTCTGCCACAACTGTAAACCCCTTCATGAGGCCTTCCCAGCCATGCAGAACTATGAGTCAATTAAATTTTTTTCATTATAAGTTACCCAGTCTCACATATGTCCTTACAGTAATGTAAGAGGGTACTGATACAAGCTGTTAAATAAGAAATAAGGAAATAATAATGAAACGAGAAGTCTTAGTAAATCACTTCTATGACAAAACATGGCATAAAAACTTTTCCCCTTCTTTGAATTGAGAAAAGATTAACTTGGAGAAAATTTGCATCTTTAGGATATTGAGTCTTCTTTATTATTTGCATTAATGGATGTGAGTTATTTTTGCATTTATTTAGATCAGTGTTTCTCAATAGAATCAAGACACTGCAATTTGAGTGGGGTGATAAATTTTTGTTAGGGATCCTCCTGAAAACTGTAGGAGTTTTGTCATCTCTATTCCTGGCATTAAATTAGTGGCAGTTAATATGACAACTTAATTGCCTTCTCAATCCCAGTACTTAATGCCCTTCAAATAACTTTGGAACATTTTTTCATAGATGTTTTTAATATATTTTGGTAGGTTGATTTCTGTGTGCATTATAATTCTGGTTGCTATCACAAGTAGAAGTTTGCTGTCTTTTCTTTTGTTCTTTTTTTTCCCTTTCTTTTAAATTTTCAATTTTTATGTTTTCTATTTGGGTTTTACTGGCCTATTGAATATTTGATATATAAATTTTATATCTAGAAATCTTATTGAATGTTGTTATTAATTGTAATTGTTTCTAGATTATTTTGTTTTCTCCAGAGACAATTATGTCATCCTTAAGTAAAAGAGTTTTTAATCTATTTCTTTTCCATTTTTTGATAAGTTTACTTTTCTTATTTCATTGGCTTGGGCTTCTCAATGGTATTGACTAGAAATGGTAATAGGGAGCCTTGGTATTTTGGACTGCAAATAAAATCCTTCTAACTTTTCAACATTTATTACTTAAACCATAGATGAGAATTTTATTTTCTCAAATTATTTTACTACATCTGTTAAAATGAATACATAATTTAAAATGTGATATAGTGAATTATGTCAGTGCATTTTTATAATGTTAAACTATTATTGCATTGCTGTAATATACCTTATTTGGTCATAGTGTGTATATGTTATGTGTCTGTATACCTAACGCATCACTGGATTTGTTTTTCTGATCATTTATCAATTTCTGTGGCCACCATTTCTTATGTACAACTCCCCTTCATGTTAAATTCTGGAAATGTTTTAGCCATGATCTCTTCAATTCTTGTTTCTCTTCTATTCTCTGCTGACAGTATTTGATGCCCATTTCAGCCTCTGAAACTATCTTTCCATATCATTTAAGTGGTATTTTAAATTTCTCACTGATTGCCTCTCTGCTAGGTTTTGAATGACTTCATCAGTGACATCTATCAATTCACCACTTTTCTCTCCAACTGTGTTTTGGAAGTCTACTGCTTTCCTCTCTATCGTGTATTTTATTTCACTGGCTTTTTCCCCTTGAATTATGTTTTCCTATCCTTGCTTTTGTAGTTAATTTTTGCCTGATTTTGTGTCCTTTTTATAAATGGAAGTTATAACCTATATTTTTGAACACCTCAAACATATTTTATCTGACTAAAATATATTTGTAATCCAATTACTATGTCAGCCTGCTTTAATATTGGATTTTGTGTGTTTTGTAATATTATTCTGTAAACTAGTTTTGAATGGTAACTTGGGTTTTTGCAGGGGGTTTTGTTTAGCTTTTTTTCTCTCTTTCTTCATCATCTCTCTCTGTTCATCACCCCCTATAATTTGGTTTTGTAATTGTTTCTATCCATTGTTTAAGGCAGCCGACCCAATATGAATCTGTGTATTGGTGTGTGGATGGATTTCTGGAGATAATGCTCCAAATATCTTAGCCCTGGTGCCAGAGCCCATTGATTTTCTGGCTCAACAATTGATCCCAAGGCTGTATTATTTTCCTCATACCTCCCTAGGTAATTGGCCCTCAGGAACTATAGACTTGGGTAATTTGCATGAAAGTTTTTCTTTTTTCTCTCAGCATTTTTGAATGAATAGTAACTCTTGACCACCACAATCTTAATTAGCAGTCTAGGCAATAATTATCTATACAATCATCATTATAATTATTTACCAGAAAGAGAAAGAACAACAACAAAAAGACCCCAAACCAAAAGCTGTTACCAATTGTTCAAATAGATTGTTTTACTTATTGACTATAATATCCATCTAAGCTAAGTATTATTCCTATTTCCTAGGAATAATAGATTGGAAGGGGAAGAAGGAAAAAGTTAAATATCTTTTCCAAGTGGTCATGACCAAGAGGGGAAAAAGAGTTTGGAACTGGATTTTCTGATTCTTAGGAGGAAATTGAAATAATTAAATAGTTGTAGTGTAAGCTGTTTGTTTATACTATTGTTTCTTCAGGTTACGTGTCCTTTTTCAGCTGCAGATATGCGAGGCTGTATGATATGGTTTGGCTGTTTCTCCATTCAAATCTCAACCTGAACTGTATCTCCCAGAATTCTCATGTGTTATGGGAGGCATCAAGTGGGAGTTAATTAAATTATGGGGGCTAGTCTTTCTCATACCGCTCTCGTGATAGTGAATAAGTCTCACAAGATCTGATGGGGTTATTAGAGGTTTCTGCTTTTGCTTCCTCCTCATTTTTTCTTGCCACCACCATGTAAGAAGTGCCTTTTGCCTCCCACCATGATTCTGAGGCCTCTCCAGCCATGTGGAGCTGTAAGTCCAATTATATCTCTTTTTCTTCCCAGTCTTGGTTATGTCTTTATCGGCAGCATGAAAATGGACTAATACAATAAATTGGTACCAGTAGACTGGGGTATTGCTGAAGAGATACCTGAAAATGTGGAAGCCACTTTGGAACTGGGTAACAGGCAGAGGTTGGAACAGTTTGGAGGGATCAGAAGACAGGAAAATGTGGGAAAGGTTGGAACCTCGTAGAGATTTGTTGAATGGCTTTGACAAAAATGCTGATAGTGATAGGAACAATAAGCTCCAGGCTGAGGTGATCTCAGATGTTAATAAGGAACTTGTTGGAAACTAGAGCAAAGGTGACTCTTGTTATGTTTTAGCAAAGAGACTGGTGGCATTTTGCCCCTGCCCTAGAGATTTGTGGAAATTTGAACTTGAGAGAGATGATTTAGGGTATCTGGTGAAAGAAATTTCTAAGCAGGAAAGCATTCAAAATGTGACTTGGGTGCTGTTAAAAAGTGTTTTATTTTAAAAGGGAAACAAAGTGTAAAGGTTCAGAAAATTTGCAGCTTGACAATGCAGTAGAAAAGAAAAATCCATTTTCTGCAGAGAAACTCAAGCCGGCTGAATAATTTTGCTTAAGTAGCAAGGAGCCTAATGTTAATCCCCACGACCCTGGGGAAAATGTATCCAGGCCATGTCAGAGACATTTATGGCAGCCCCTCCCATCATAGGCCTGGAGGCCCAGGAGGAAAAAGTGGTTTTGTGGGCCGGGCACAGAGTCCCCGTGCTGTGTGCAGCCTAGGGACTTGGTGCCATGTGTCCCAGCCACTCCCGACTTGGCTGAAAGGGGCCAACATATACCTTGGACTGAGGCTTCAGAGAGTAGAATCCCCAAGCTTTGCCAGCTTCCATCAGGCATTGAGCCCGTAGATATACAGAAGTCAAGAATTAAGATTTGGGAACCTCTGCTTAGATTTCAGAAGATGTATGGAAACGCCTGGAAGCCTAGGCAAAAGTTTGCTGCAGAGGTGGGGTCCTCATTGAGAACCTCTGCTAGGGCAGTGCTGAAGGGGAATGTGGGACTGGACTCCCCAAACGGAGTCCCTACTGGGATACTCTCTAGTGGAGCTGTGAGAAGAGGGCCACCATCCTCCAGACCCCAGAGTGGTAGATCCACCAACAGCTTGCACCATGAGCCTGGAAAAGCCACAGACACTCAATGCCAGCCCATGAAAACAGCCAGGAGGGAGGCTGAATCCTGCAAAGCCACAGGGGTAGAGCTGCCCAAGACCATGGGAACCCACCTTTTGCATTAGCATGACCTGGATGCGAGACATGGAGTCAAAGGAGATCATTTTGGAGCTTTAAAATTTGACTGCCCTGCTGGATTTTGGACTTGTATGGGCCCTGTAACCCCTTCATTTTGGCTAATTTCTCCCATTGGGAATAGCTATATTTACCCAATACCTGTACCCCCATTGTATCTAAGAAGTAACTAGCTTGCTTTTGATTTTACCGGCTCATAGGTGGAAGGAACTTGCCTTGTCTCAGATAAGATTTTGGACTGTGGACTTTTGGGTTAATGCTGAAATAAGTTAAGACTTTGGGGGACTGTTGGGAAGGCATGATTGGTTTTGAAATGTGAGGACATGAGATTTGGAGGAGCCAAGGGCAGAATGATTAGGTTTGGCTGTGTCCCCATTCAAATCTCAACTTGAATTATATCTCCCAGTAACCCCATGCATTGTGGGAGGAACCCAAGGGGAGGTAATTAAATAATGGAGGCCAATCTTTCCCTGTGCTATTCTTGTGATAGTGAATAAGTCTCACAAGATCTAATGGGTTTGTCAGGGGTTTCTGCTTTTGCTTCCTCCTCATTTTCTCTTGTCACCGCCATGTAAGAAGTGCCTTCAACCTCCACCATGATTCTCAGGCCTCCCCAACCATGTAGAACCGTAAGTCTAATTAAACCTCTTTTTCTTCACAGTCACAAGTGTGCCTTTATCAGTAGCATGAAAACTGATGAATATATTAGTAGTCCATTTTCGTGCTGCTGTTAAAGACATAACCGAGCCTGGGCAATTTACAACAGAAAGAGGTTTAACTGGACTTACAGTTCCATGCGGCTGGCAAAGCCTCACAATCATGGCAGAAGGGAAGGAGGAGCAAGTCCTGTCTTACATGGATGACAGCAGACAAAAAGAAAAGGAGGAAGATGCAAAAGCAGAAACCTCTGATAAAACCATCAGATCTTGTGAGACTTATTCACTATCACAAAAACTATATGGGAGAAACTACTCCCATGGTTCAGTTGTCTCCCACCAAGTCCCTCCCACAACACATGGGAATTATGGGAGTACAGTGCAAGATAAGATTTCGGTGGGGACACAGAGCCAAACCATATAAGAGTTCTAAGTAATTTAGGATCATTTGGGCTGTACAGCTGGCCTTCCCTGTCTGTGGGTTCCTTGTTGTGAATTCAACCAGCCACAGATCAAAAATATTTGAAAAAAAAATGGATGGTTACATCTGTACTGAACATGTACAGATTTTTTTTATTGTCATTATTCCTTAAACAATAAAATATAGGTATATTTAAATAGCATTTATATTATATCAGGTATTAAAAGCAATCTAGAGATACGTTAAAGTGTAGCAGAAGATGTGCTTGGTTCATATGCAAATATTAGTCCGTCTTACATCCATGACTTGAGCATCCATGGATCTTGGTATCTGTGGGGGTCCTGGGTCCAATCCCCATGGATACTGAGGGATGACTACAATTAATTTGTTTAGGGAAAGTTCTTAGATGCTGGGCATGGTGGCTCATTACTGTAATTCCAGCACTTTGGGAGGCCAAGGCTAGCGGATCACTTGAGGCCAGGAGTTCGAGACCAGCCTGGCCAACATGGCAAAACCCCATCTCTACCAAAAATACAAAAATTATCTAGGCATGGTGGTGCACTCTTATAATCCCAGCTACTTGGGAGGCTGAGGAGGGAGGATCGCTTAAACCCAGGAGGCGAAGGTTTCAGTGAGCTGAGATTGTGCCATTGTACTCCAGCCTGGGTAACAAAGCAAGACTCCATCTCAAAAAAATAAAAATGTAAAAATAAAACATTCTTAAACAATGATGTTTCCCACATCTGATGCCATGGAATGGGCTCAGGGCTTTGGGCCACGGCACTGATATTTAGAATTTTGTACCATTCTGTCTCTTCAGCAAATATACCACTCCTTAGATATCCACAGCATCAAGTTTAACCCAACTCAAACACAGCCTTCTTCTTGTCCAGCAAGAATAAAGGACACTTAGGACTAAGGTCACAGGCAGAGAGGTCACTGTCAGGTGAGGAGATAAGGGCCCATTCTCTCCTCTGTTTCTTGCCTTCTTTCTGTTTGATCACTTACTGTTGAGAAATACTGGTGAGGTGATGCAGGTGAAATCCTGGATTAACTGAATGTCAGGGCCAGGGGACAAACCCTGAGAGACACTGCACACAGTAACTCTACTATGTGTGGCACTGTGTGAATAAACCTCCAAGGCTCTCAGAGGATCCACCCTCATCCAAAATTATTTTCTCTGATGACTCCCTCAACATGTATCAGTGCAGACTGCAGAGGCTGGACTCTGGTTAATTTCCAGAAAATCAGCACATTCGAGAAAAGAAAACCAACTCACTGTTCCCAGACTGCCTGTGTGTTTTTTTCCTTCCTTCCTCTTCCATTTCAAAGCCCTTTTGCTTTATTCCATCACAGCAGTCTGACTTTCTCTCTTGCCTAATAGAGGAAACTTGCATGCCATGAGTGATGCCGAGCCACGCTGATGTTGTTTATGACTTAGCTGGTTCATGTCCCCACCCCCCTTCAGGCTACCGCCTTCTAAAAGATACCATCTCCTATTGTTGATCTGCCCAGTTTTCCTGAAGAGATCCAGAGTGCACTGTGGCACAGCATGTCAAAATTAGCTTCTTTTCAGGTCTTTAATCCAACTGCAAGGTTTACAGAATGCAGAATACCCTATGCCCCAACTCCTCAGCTGTAGAGTTGAGAACCTAATGGCAACTCCTCTGCCAAGGGCTGTTTCCACTCAGTATCCAGGTCTGCCCCTGCGACATGGACTCAGGTTTGCCATTTCTGCTGCTTTTACAAAATCTCCCTGACAGTGGTGAATGAAAGTCTAGCTCAATATATCGCCCTACTTTAGGGTATTTTAAGATAATTCTTGCAGACCTCAGGAAACTGCCTCTGATGAGGGGATTTCAATCATCTATGCAAGAAATTGGTGGAAATATTTTGAGATAGAGGGATTGCAGCTATATGGTACTTATATGAATTTACATCTTGTTAATAACCTCCTTCTCTAGGTCCACATGTGATAAGGCCATGCATAAACAAGGAGACTGATGGAATGAAGTATTGATCACACTGCTTAGTCCCTCGCATGGAGCCATGAGCAGTGCACAGAAAGTCAGTGAACTATAATCAAGCACTGTCTGTGGCTCTCAAAAGTTAGTTGATCCCCACTTTAACTTATTCAGTTGTCAGAATAACTATGAAGTACATATTAGCTCCACTGTACAGATGAGAAGATGTGCAGAGTTCTTTGGGAACCTGCAGAAAATCTCAGAGCTATTAATGATGATGATGAAATGTGAACCCAGATTTTTGAAGGCAGATTCTATACCTGATGTGCTTTTCACTACAGTGCATGTCTCAAAAGGAGGAACTTTAAAGTCAAAAGGTCCTTAGAAGCAATGTGCCTTACACTGATGAAACTGACGTTTAGAGGTATGCAATGGTTTTGTTTTCACCCCGAGGTCACATATACAAAGAGCAGCAAGGTCAGGATCAGAGTCCTCATCTCCTCTCATGCCATCTCCAATGCTGCTGCCACTGCCACTGTGTTCCCCTCACTGTGGACGATGAGACCCTCCTTTAGAGCCACCATTGCCACTTTCAACTTAAACTCCCCCATAGGCTCCTTGCAGCACTCAGGTTACCAACTCCTCTCTGATCTCTGGAACCCAAGAACCACAAAAGCAACTAATCTGAAGTAATGTCTCCGCCTTCTTTTGAAAGGACCAATTTAAGAGGAGCAACTTGAAGCAAAGAGGTCAGAAGACAGACTACAAGGAACATGCTTTATTGACACATCAAACAGACTGCAGAACAAAGCAGCGTTCTCAGCAAAGAGACAAAGAGAATATTTCTACCAGGAATAGGGATGAGGCAGGGGCCAGCTACACCTGGAAGGCTTTCACCATAGAATACTGCTGCCTGAAGATGTTATAGTATACCCTACAAGTGAGGAAAGCCTAGCAGCTGGGTACTCTCCATCTAGTCCACTGGAGGCAGGTACCCAGTGTGGACTTTCTGACAGTGACTGTCACCATTATCTCAGGTAGTTTCTGCACTCAGATGGAGTGCTGCCTTTTCAGGTCTTGATTTCCATTTATTCCACTCTGCTTATGCCAACAGCTCCCATGATCACACTCTAAACTTTCCTCTGAACTCACTCATTAGAACAAACATTTCGTATTCTCAAACTTCTAAATCATTTTCTTCCACCCCCCTCAATACTCATGCACATACTCTTAACTATGGCATATTATGTCACCGCTGGGTTCATGAGATCAATAGTATGTCTCATATGGTACTATCTTCAATGTATGCCAAGAATCCAACAACTCAAATTGTTGAGCTTGAATTTCTGCTGTTCAAACTGACTTGAATTTAACCTGTTTTCTTAGCTTCTTTTTTTGAGAATGAACATGTTTTTTCTACTGCTTTTCATGAACAGTTCCTCCCCATGCCTGGGTCCTGGCTCCCCTCCCTGAATCTACTCCTCCAGTGTTCTCATCCCACTAAATGGAGCCACCAGGTATCCAAGTAGCTCAAAGCAGAATCTTACAGATGCTCTTGAAGTCACCCCTTCCCTGCACTCCACCAAATGCAGTCTATTATCAAATACTGCAAATCAATTCTGGAAAGCAATAGAGAGGCTTGGCCTCCCTTGTCAGATCTAGATCCTGGAAATCTATAGACTTAAGATAAATGTCTTCCTGCTGGTGGGATATTAAGATGATATAAAATGTGAATGAGCCCTGGGAAGGGCGCCTCTGCATCCCAGAGTCTCATGTGCTGAATCGGAAAGTTAAGCACAGACCAGGTTATCCTCAACAGGCTAAATTTTCTACGACCTTGGAATATTCTGTATTTATTTCCCCCTTCTTTACATCTGAGCCATGTCTTAAAGGATTGTTTATTCACTGTTACCTGATCTCTGGTTGGCTTTGAGGCACATTAAGCATAAACATCATGTCTGTCGTTAATAATTGTGGCACATGTGTTGAGCATTTATCATCCAAGGCAGCATGCTACGTGTTTTCCATGTATTAACTCATTCAGTCCTCTCACTAAATCTACAAAATTGGCACAATTGGTACTCTCAGTACTCCCATTTTATACATGAAGCGACTGAGACTCACAGAAGTTACATAACATGCTCCGAGTCAGAGCTAATAATTGACATTTCACAGATGAGAACACTGAGCCCAAAGAGGTTAGGTTCAAATGCATGTGGTAAACAGGTGGTCAAATTGATATACTACCTATATCTGTTTGGATCAGATGCCTTTGGAAGGTTAACAAAATTCAGCATGTCCTGGGTATATTGTGTTCATCTGAGCTGAAATAAATTTTGTCCAGTTCCTCGACAAGAAAACCAGCATTCTAGCAGAGGAGACAGAATGCATGTGAAGAGAAATACTCTCAAAGCAGGAGCACGTTCTTGACTGGGACAAAAAGCCAAAAATTAGGAACCAAAAAAGTCATTGAAGAAGAAAAGTTAAAATAGGGAGCTCTAGAAAATGCTCATAAACAGAGTGGGGTGCTGACTGCCTCAGTAGATAAAAGGCTGATAACTGTATCAGGCTAGCCAAACAGCAGAACATTAGGATAGAGCATTGTCACCAAGAATAAGAAAGTGTAAGACAAATCAAGCCAGTTGCTTTATCCCAACATTATAAAGGCAAAGTCCATTTTATAAGCAGTCTAACTAATTCCTGAAACTTACACTTCTTTCCTGAAAGCTGTCACTGTCTTGTTGGTCATGACAAAGAACAATAGAAATCTTTTGTCTTTTAGCCAGATATCAACAGTTTTATTCCATTTCTGTGGACCATTGCAAAACACCAAGGATGGAGTTCACTGTGGGACAGTGCATGGGATGAACAAAAGAGAATTGAGTGGTTTTATTAGGATGTGAGCAAGCAAGGCAGAAGGGGTGCAAGGCTAGTACAATGGGCGTTGTGTCACTAAGCACAGATGCTCAAGGGTTGGGCCAATCATCATAACTGATGTGGAGCTCACACTATGAGGTGAGAAAGAAATACATTTTTTCCCCCTTAGAAATAAGAAGGAATGTGAAAAGAAAACCCATTTTTTGTCCTGTAAGAGATGTGGAAGGAGAGAACAGCAGCGTAAATGTGTGCATGAGTAAGAGGGATTCTCACGCTTGGGTGAGAAAAAGCAAATAAAGCCCATGCTTTGATGTTATACGTAATTTTATCAAGGTCTTATGGTGTGGCTTGCAGCATTAGAAGAATGAGGAGGAAAGGAAAGACACTTGTCTTGATTGAAGCTTAAAAACTGCCAAAAATTAACTTCCAGAATTCCTGCTCTACTTGATGATGCCTCCATATTGCAGTTAGCAAAACTATACATGAATTCCACAAGGAGTCTATGGATTGGCATTAAGATATCAGAAATTTTTTAATTGTATTCAAAATTATGTGTGTGAATGCACACATTTTGATAGAGGAGAGAAGTTTGCAGAAATTTCATAAATTTCTTGAAGGAGACTAAGTTCTCAAATATTGAAGAAACACTGTCAGACAGTATTGATTTTTCCTACGTTCCCCTATGTCCCTGATTTGGGTTTTCATCACAGGTATCTCTGAAACTGACATTTCTTTCTTTTCTTTCTTTCTTTTTTTTTTTTTTTGAGACGGAGTCTTGCTCTGTTGCCCAGGCTGGAGTGCAATGGCGGGATCTCAGCTCACTGCAACCTCTGCCTCCTGGGTTCAAGCGATTCTCCTGCCTCAGCCTCCTGAGTAGCTGGGACTACAGGTGCATGCCACCATGCCCAGCTAATTTTTTGTATTTTTAGTAGAGACAGGGTTTCACCATGTTAGCTAGGATGGTCTCTACCTCCTGACCTCGTGATCTGCCCACCTTGACCTCCCAAAGTGCTGGGATTACAGGTGTGAGCCACTGCACCCGGTCTGAAACTGACATTTCTATTGCAGTGATACATCGGTTACCCTGCAGCTCAAAACTCTTTGGACCAGCAGCATTGGTGTAATTTGGGGGCTTGCAGAATAGGGGTACTACCCACGACCTATTGGATGTATTTGAATTGTCTCTCTGACTTCTAATGCTTGCCTGAACTCTCTGTCTCTAGTTGCACCAAATCCTTTGCCTTTAAATAAAGGCCTCACATGAGTGTGCTCTGTGGATTCTGGTGAATTCTTTCAACTATTTGAACTGGGTGAACCTTTGCAGGGTAAAATTCCTGACCTGTGAACTAGAGCAAGTAACTAGCTTTGGCAATAGGATGTTAGTGGATGTGATTATAGCCAAGTCAAAGGTGCTTGAACTACAGGGATTGACCATTTTAGGATCACTCTCATTGCATGAGGACATGCTAGGAGTAGCCCGATGAAAGATGAATAATAAGACAAGCAGAGTCAGGCCAGTTGCCTCAGCAAAGGGCAGCCTAGCTCTGTGGGCAGCCAGCCAACCCTGAACATCTAAGTAAACCCAGTCCAAATCAACAGAGCCTTCTGAACAAACTCAGCTGATCCCGGAAAACTGAGAAATCAATGTCCATTGTCGTATGCCCCTGAGGTTCTAAAGTTGCTTGTTATATGGCGTTACTATGGCAATAGACAGAAGGTATAGACAAGTTCTACACCAGCCAACTAAGGTGTAGGAGGATGTATCACAGTGTGGCTGCCAATCAAATAAGTACATCAATATTGCTAGAGTACTCTGTAAAATGCCAAACAATTTGAAACTAGCAGTGAGGCTCCTTGCAGATCTCATACATGGGAAACCCAAGGGCCACACTTGAGGAAGGTTACTGACATATTTGCACTTCAGTGGCCACTTTCATGTACAGTAGCCACTTTTCATCACAATAATGTTTATCAACTTAGTATGTATATATACAGTAATGCATCATTTAATAACAGGGATACATTCTGACCGATGTGTCCTTAGGTGATTTTTGTCACTGATATGATTTGGATATTTGTCCCACCCAAATCTCATGTTGAGATATAATCCTCAGTGTTGGAGATGGGGCCTGGTGGGAGGTGTGTGGGTCATGTGGACGAATCCCTCATGGCTTGGTGCTGCCCTCACCATAATAAGTGACTTGTGAGATCTGATTGTTTAAGTGTGTGTGGCACCTCCCTATTTCTCTCGCTCTTGCTTACACCATGTGACGCACCTGCTTCCCCTTCACCTTCCACCACAATTGTAAGGTTCCTGAGCCCTCTCCAGAAGCCAGGTACATGCTGGTGCTATGCTAGTACAGCCTGCAGAACCAGGAGCCAATTAAACCTCTTCTCTTTATAAATTATCCAGTCTCAGGTATTTATTTATAGCAGTGCAAGAATGGTCAAACACAGTCATTGTGCGAACATCATATATTTCCACAAACCTAGATGGTGTAGACTACTACAAACCTGGAATGGAGGGTATAGACTATTGCTCCTAGACTACAAACCTGTACAGAATGTTAATATGCTGAATATAGTAGGCGATTGTAACACAATGGCACGTTTTGTGTATCTAAACACTTCTCTTTTTTTTTTGAGATGGAATCTCTCTCTGTCGCCAAGGCTGGAGTGCAGTGACATCATCTCGGCTCACTGCAAGCTCTGCCTCCCAGGTTCACACCATTCTCCTGCCTCAGCCTCCCGAGCAGCTGGAACTACAGGCGCCCGCCACCACATCTGGCTATTTTTTTTGTATTTTTTAGTAGATACAGCGTTTCACCGTGTTAGCCAGGATGGTCTCTATCTCCTGACCTTGTGATCCGCCCGCCTCGGACTCCCAGAGTGCTGGGATTACAGGCATAAGCCACCGCACCCAGCCAACACTTCGAAACATAGAAAAGGTACAGTAGAAATATGGTGTCATAATCTTAGGTGACCACCATCTTATATGTGGTCTGTCATTAATTTAAACATTGTTTTGGGACAAATGACTGTGTATGTACATGTACACATATATATACACACACACACATACACACAATAGATAATAGTATATATACAAAAAAATCTGAATTCAATACTAAAAATAAAATGTGAATTTTCTTCCCACCTAGAATATATGTTTATTTCTTTTGAGGCAGTTCAATATTGCCAGTGTCATGTACATTGCTCTACTGAGGGGCTAGCAATGCAATTAGCTTCAATTCTAAATGTAACCACACAACTCTTCTACAAACACATTATATACATATGTAAAATTGCCAACAAACCGGCAATGTTAGCCACCATTTGCAGTAAGTCCATCATTGAAAATTCGAACCCCTACGCAAGAGTGATTAAGTGACTTTCTCGAAAAGTCATACAAGTTGAGAGAGAAACTTGGTCTCTAAGTGCCCAATTTGCAAATCCCCATGGCTGAAACAGGCTCCTGGGGGAAGCAAAGCCATTTGTATATTTTCCTCTTTACCTTTTGTAACAGACATAATGCCATGTCACATTCAAAAAATAAAAATGACACCCTACTGAGAGTTAAAAGTACTCTCCAGTGCCTCTTTGAAGAAAAACCCAGTGGGCAGTCCATGTAAACTCTTTGGAGGAGCCTCTCTCACTGCTGGAGAAAATGCATCCTTGCTCTTGGCAGGGTAATAACGAGATATCCATCTTGCAGAAAGCCATGCTGGCTTTACATGTATGATTATGTTTAAATGGTCACATATGCATTATCCCCACTCATATAGATACATTTTAAACTATTTGATTCATGTCAAAAAAAACCAGGTTAATTTATCAGGATTGCAATGGTGTGATGTAGTATAAAGGGCACAGGATTTGGACCCAGGTATCAAAAGGTTTCTACTGTGACTCTCTCAATTACTGGCTTTACAATTTTGGTCAAGATGCTCATTTTTTTCTGAGTCTTAGTTTCCTCATCAATAAAGTGGAAAGCATGATATCTATTTAACAAATATTTATTGAGAAGTCATAGTGCTTGTCACCAAGGATATAATGGCTATAAACACCAACCCTTCCCTCACAGAATCAGCAAGGAAGACAATAGTGTTAGTTATGACTTCTTCCTCAATCCTATCTTTAGAATTTAAAATACAGATTCCAAGTGTATCAGTCTGTTTTCATACTGCTATAAAGAACTGCCCAAGACTGGGTAATTTATCAAGGAAAGAGGTTTAATTGACTCACAGTTTAGCACGGCTAGGGAGGCCTCAGGAAATTTACAATTATGATGGAAGGGGAAGGGGAAGTAAGGCATCTTCTTTACAACGTAGCAGGAAGAGGAGTACTAAACGAAGGAAGAAGAGCCAAACTGCCCCCATGATTCAGTTTCCTCCACCTGGTCTCTCCCTTGATACGTGGGGATTAAGGGGATTACAATTCAAGATGAGATTTGGGTGTGTACATGAAGCCTAACCACATCACCAAGCAAAGAGAAGTCAGTCCCAACAACAAGGATCTTACTTATAAATCCCCTAAAAAATGAAGACTTATCTATTTAGTCTCTGGTCTGTAGTGGCCGGAAACTGTGCCTGGATTGCAGGGACCCATGTGACTCATCTAGCTCTCCTTCTAGCTGCCCTCTGAAACCCACCAATTCACAAAGCTTAATGTTCTGCAATGGAAAAATACTCATCGAGAACGGTATGCTCAAACTGGCAGCCCACTACATGTAGTGGACTATTTCATATTCCCCAGCAACATTCTGGTTTCCTTTGTAAGTCCACCACCACCACCACATTTGTTTTCTGTCTCTACCTGCCTCCTGGCTATACAAATCAATTTCAGTTTTGTGTTTAAAATGGGAATGAGAACTGAGTACTTTGTAAAAATAGCCTTTTAATATATAGGTGTCCTCAGAGGTTCCTGAGCACATTTCAAAGTAGAAACTGATCAATGATGATCACAACTGACAGAAGCTTTACATTCAGTGGAGGAACTGAGTCTCCCTTGATCTTGCACTGGCCCCCAGTCCAGCATGAAACAAATGAGGACAGTCACTGAAAGAGTCTACTGAAATTTGTAGAGGCAAACTGTTTAAGTCACTATGTGGGAATATTTGTTTTAAAAACAATCCCCTCTTATTATGAGCACCCTTAGAAAATTCCCAAATGCAACCAGGTATAACCAACATATGATATTTTTTCTTTTTCACCGGAATAGATGAGATTTAATGCCTAGACCAGTGTGCTTATGTAAGGTGGCCATAGCCCTCATGTCCCTTTTGTAAAAGTAGAGTGCGTATTATTTCTATTAATAAATGCCCTGATAAAGCTATCAGTCACCTCCCTTTAACAACTATGCACATTTTTTTGCCTTCAATAATTAAATTCTGTCTGTTTACCTTTTTTGAGATATATGTCCCATGGATAGATTAGAGATATATTAGAGACAAATCACAAACAAGGTGCAGAGGAGATCTAAGTGGATATCAGAACAGGCCACAATTCCTAACCCAAGAAAGCAATGAAAAAGAATCAGTACCACCCTTTGCCTGTTGAAACAGGCACCAGCTGGGACCCATGGGGAGTTTGACATCGAATTTCAGGTATAATGTTCTCTCATTCAATCAGCAGTCTCTGAGAAAGCAGTGTCTCTGAAACCCAGGGGTGTTTGCATGACTGGAGAATCTAAGTTTTGGCAGGAAGCTAGGGTAGATGTTGTCAAGGTAGGAGAGGAGAGGATGCCTACCCACTGAAGGACATTGCATTTTCCAGATGAAAAACTTTGACCAGTTTTTGTCCCTGGGAGTACTGAAATGTTCATCTCATTCTAATAAAAATAAAAGCATGGTCTAGCAGCCAGGAAAGATGACAGTGTTAATTTGGGGAGAGTTTAAAGTCACTCTCATATTTTTTTTCTGGGGTAGGTAGAGATGAATTTGACTTTTGCTTAAGTTCCAGAGGAAGAAAGATATTTCATAACTCCAGCTCATTGACATTTCCCCCTCTGCTCTCTGGTCTAAAAAGGAAATTCCATTTGTCACTTCCCTTTCTTTTTTGTTTTTCTTTTTTAGAATTATTTTCTTTTTTTAATTATTATACTTTAAGTTCTAGGGTACATGTGTACAAGTGCAGGCTCGTTACATAAGTATACATGTGCACCCATCAACCCATCATTTACATTAGGTGTTTCTCCCAGTGCTATCCCTCCCCCATCCCCCCACCCCACAACAGGCCCTAGTGTGTGATGTTCCCCAACCCGTGACCAAGTGTTCTCGTTGTTCAATTCCCACCTATGAGTGAGAACATGCAGTGTTTGGTTTTCTGTCCTTGTGATAGTTTGCTCAGAATGATGGTTTCCAGCTTCATCCATGTTCCTGCAAAGGACATGAACTCATCCGTTTTTATGGCTGCATAGTATTCCATGGTGCATATGTGCCACATTTTCTTATTTTTTTTTTCCTTTTTTTTATTATTATACTTTAGGTTTTAGGGTACATGTGCACAATGTGCAGGTTTGTTACATATGTATCCATGTGCTGTGTTGGTTTGCTGCACCCATTAACTCGTCATTTAGCATTAGGTATATCTCCTAATGCTGTCCCTCCCCCCTCCCCCCAACCCACAACAGTCCCCGGAGTGTGATGTTCCCCTTCCTGTGTCCATGAGTTCTCATTGTACAATTCCCTTTCTTGACATACCCATACAAACAGACTGTTACTGTGGGTATTATGCACCTTTCAATAATGAAATAAACTATGACCTCAAACATGAAATAGCACAAGCAGTGAAAACTTAGAATGGAAAGTTTCTGCTAGTGAGAAAATCTGGACCTCATCATCTCTAGAGCAAGCTGTGTTTTTTAAAGTCTAATCTTGAAGCTGAAGTCTGTCATTTATGTTAAAATGCAAAGTGTTGGGGGAAGGTGGGGGGCTCCGAATTTATCGTATGTGGGAAGACCACCCTGTTGTTCATTTCCCTGCCGTATGGGAAGGCTATTACAAGCTCTTCTGTGAGGCATTTGAAACCTCTTCAATAGTCTTTCTGAAAGTTCCAAAATTTGTCCCAATTAAATTTTCAGGGCTGGGCGCGGTGGCTCATGCCTGTAATCCCAGCACTTTGGGAGGCCGAGGCAGGTGGATCATGAGGTCAGGAGATCGAGACCGTCCTGGCTAACACAGTGAAACCCCGTCTCTACTAAAAACACACACAAAATTGGCCAGCCGTGGTGGCAGGCACCTGTAGTCCCAGCTACTTGGGAGGCTGAGGCAGGAGAATCACTTGAACCGAGAAGGCAGAGGTTGCGGTGAGCTGAGATCGCGCCACTAGTCTGGGCGACAGAGTGAGACTCCGTCTCAAAAAAGAAAAAAAAATTTCAGATGGGGAGGCATACCTGGCAGATGTTTCCTAGGGGTGAACCTTCAGCAACCCAGCTTTGGGCATCTTCATGTGCTGTGGCTTTGGGAAGTGGAGATAAGGCAAGGTGAGAGAGGATGCTGTCTTGCCCTCAGGTTTTATAGTCTGGAGAGGTGCATTATTAGCTAATGCTTCATTCTTCATCCCATATCAGAAGACAGACAATGAATATCAATAGAATTCTCATCAGGCTCCTTATGGAGGGTGTTGCAGGAAGGCAAGAGCTCATTCTTCCTTGGTTTAGCCACCAAATCCATATGCGGCCATCTGGCATGTAAACTGAAGAACAGAATGGTCCCTTTCCCAGAGGGCTGCTGTGAGGATTTCATGAGGTAATTCTCAGCAAGCCCTTGCAGCTTCCCTGCACCAGTGCAAGCTTCATGGTATTAGAAAGACACGGCAGCCCTGGTTTATGCCCCCGATGCCTAGTCTGCTGGTGGCCAAGTTGTGAAGCAGGTGACAGTCTGTCCTGGAGTGACTGAGTGTCTGACTGTGGACCCCAGTCTCTCCACAGACGTGTTCCAAAGACTAGGCTCACTGAGGGCCATAGGAGGTCTTGTTATAAACTTGAATGCAAACTTATTATTCATAAATATGTTACTTTCTTTCTGTTTTAATCTAAATCCTCGAGTCCACAACTGTTAAGACTCGTGAGATGGAAGGATGGAGATGAAACCATTGAACACCATCAAACCTCCAACATACATACATAAGAAATAGGGTTTAGGTAAGACAACTAACCAGTCCAAAGAGATTGCCTTAGCTTCACCATTCCATAATGTAGAGAGTCATTCTTTCTTTACTCCTCCATAAAAGGCTCCCATTTTCAGTCTTTTTACAGCGAAATAGAATTTCCTTTCATCAGACGTTTATTTTGCTCCAGCCATGAAGCTACCACAATAGATATAAAGATGAATATGATATGTTCTCTTTCATCAGAAAACATTCTATAAGTGAAGGAAACAAAGATGTAAACAATACAGTGTATCCTAATAATTGGAATTATAATGTGAAATGTCCTAGATACAACTCTTACCAGTGCTGTAGCCTTGGACAAGTTAATTAACCTCTTTGGAATTCCATTTTATCACCTGATAAATTAATATAATATATTCCTTTTATGATAAGGTTAGAAATAATAGATATTGTTAAATAGCAACAATAATAATGATACTGTCTTGTGGAATTTGAGAGCCTTCTAAGGAGGTACCTGGGTTGCTAAGTCCACATGTCATTTAACCAGCATGTACATAGAACCAGGCACAAGATTATACATAGGTTTAGTTTTTCTGATTTTTTTAAGAGACAAGGTATCTGATTCTTAAAATTACTTAATAAAAATTCCTGACATAAAAGTGCTTGCAAGGAATGGAATTTTGGTCAGGAACAGATACACAGAAATAGGCTTTGAATATTTCGAAAAAGTAATTGTCGTTTATTATGGAAGAAAAATGTCAAGTATAGAGAAGGCATAGATGTTCAAAATCTCTATTGTTGGGGTGTAAGACCTAAAATCAAGACTCAATATGACATGTTGCCTTGACATCTCATGAGGTGACCTTACCACAACTTTTTCTCCTCCCTTTATTCCCATGAATAAGATTCCTGGACCAAATAACCTTCTCATTCAAAGGGACTAGGCACCCTTTCTGCTTATAACCGAGTAGTTGGTTTCTGTTCCCTGCCAGCCTGT
This sequence comes from Hylobates moloch, assembly GCF_009828535.3. Lineage (NCBI taxonomy): Eukaryota > Metazoa > Chordata > Mammalia > Primates > Hylobatidae > Hylobates > Hylobates moloch. The sequence continues at coordinate 118,392,201 of NW_026652284.1, forward strand.
AGAATGATTCAAACAAGCCAATCACATCCCCCCATAGAAAAAAGGGCCACCCCACTCTCTTGATACTATAAGACGTGTCTCTCACAACCCCTGCTTACTCACTGCATTCTCAATTGTAACCTCCACATGGTCCTCCTCCTTGGGCTATGGGTAGATGTAACTAATAAACTGCTGTGAGCTTCTCTGTCCAGTGCTGGGTGTCATGTGTTTGTCCATCTCCATAACTCTTGGGTGGAAATCCTTCCTTATCAACAGGGTGCATGGGAAACAATTAACACAATTGTTCTCTGATGGCTTTATGTGTGTGCATTTCATATCATTACCTGTCTTCAAAAAATATTTTTTAATTCAATGTGTGCTTGATTAAACAGAATACCTTAACATTATTTGGAATAAGTCAGACAAATTGAGAAGTAGAAACCGAGACTTCAAAAATGAACACATGAATGTCCTTTATTGAAATTAAACCTGTTGGACTAAGTGAATCCAAATAAATGCATTTTCAAATATCAGATATATTAATGTGTTTTTTCATTAAAATGTTTGAAAATGTTTTCAAATGTCTGGATCAATTACAACTAAAAGAGAATAACATATTTTCTAAATTATAAATTATTTCACATAGTATCATGCAAAATTCAGTTTCCGGTTGCTAACTGATCACTCTAAGGAAACAAAAATCTACATTTCTAGACCTGAAGCTTGAGGGTTTTCTTTCCCAAACATAAAGTGGTGGTGGATATATCCTTCTTAGTTTAGCATTCTACCGATCACCAGCATCTGATCTAAATGAATGGTTCAGCTGACATTTTCAAGTACAGGTGACTCTGATTATGTTAAGACAACGTCTGTAATATGAAGTGGGGTTCATCTTACAGGTGCTGTTCCTAAACACCTTGTAATTCCTTCAGGTAATCTTTGCTTCGAAGATAATGCCAGATAGAGTCCAGGAGGTGCTAAACCAACCAATTTAACAAAAACAAAGCTAGGAATCAAAACAGAATCTGAAAGTAAGGGGAGTAACACAGCTCTGACTCCATCCCTGACAGTGGCCCTCCATATTGGTAGGAAGGCACCTGACTACATGCAATCATCATATTATGATGACTCTAGGAGAGGAGTACCTCCATTTTGTGCTTAGAATCATTAGAGAAACGCAAATCAAAACCACAGTGAGATAACATTTCACACCAGTCAGAATGGCAATTATTAAAAAGTCAAGAAACAACAGATGCTGGTGAGGTTGTGGAGAAATAGGAACGCTTTTACACTGTTGGTGGGAGTGTAAATTAGTTCAACCATTGTGGAAGACAATGTGACGATTCCTCAAAGACCTAGAACCAGAAATACCATTTGACCCAGCAATCTCATTACTGGGCATATACCTAAAGGAATATAAATCATTCTATTACAAAGATACAAGCACATGTATGTTCTTGTAGCACTGTTCACAATATCAAATACATGGAATCAACCAAAATGCCCATCAATGATAGACTAGATAAAACGTGGTACATACACACCATGGAATACTATGCAGCCATAAAAAGGAATGAGATCACATCCTTTGCAAGGACATGGATGGAGCTGGAAGCCATCATCTTCAGCAAACTAACACAGGAACAGAAAACCAAAAACCGCATGTTCTCACTTATAAGTGGGAGCTGAACAATGAGAACATGTGGTCACAGAGAGGGGAACAACACACACTGGGGCCTATCGGGGTTGGGGGCAGTGAGAGAGCATTAGGAAAAATAGCTAATGCATTCTGGCCTTAATACCCAGGTAATGGGTTGAGGTGCAGCAAACCACCACGGCACACATTTACCTATGCAACAAACCTTCACACCCTGCATATGTACCCTGGAACTTAAAAATTTAAAAAGTTAAGAATTAGTGGCGGCCGTTACACATTTAACATGGTTTGAGTCAAGCAAAATTGTAGGGGTAAATAGTTTGGGCATCTTCACCAGCTTCTGGTGCAAAACCATGTAATATTTCCTTTCTTTCTTTATTTTAAAAGATCCAAGTCTCAATCCCACCGATTGTCAGAAGACACAGTTTTTCTCTTTAGTTCTCCTCCTCCAATATGTCCAAGGCATCAATGGGTGTTTTTTCAATTCAAAGAAGGAATCTATTCTTAACATTGTCATCACTCCTCTTCCTACTGTTCTGGACAATTCATAGAACTACCTCAAGGAAAGATGGTCTCTAATTGTCATGGATCATTATCAGAAACATGTTATTCTGACCTTAGATGTTGAGACATTCTAACCTCTGCTGGGAAGCTGTGCTTGTTGACCTGACGTTTCTCTCTTCTTTTTCTGGAAGTGGGTGGACAAAATTCCTCCCACCTCACTACTATGCTCCAGCAGGGAATGACTTATGACAGAAATAATAAAATTGCCCCCACGATCCACTTGTTATGGAAGATTATCTTTCATCAGTGGTGGAGAGGCAATTTGTCTTTTTGGGACATGAGACCTTTCTTGCGAATGCCCCTGAAATCTCAGGTTTGTTCACTCCTAATTCAAACACTGGTAACCCCTTATCTGGAGAATAACTGTCTCATTGGGGCACAGCATTTACACCTGGACTTTGGGTATTCTAGATGAGAATGTACATAGAGCAGGTCTTTTAATAACACTGTTTTGTTCAACGTCACTTCATTATGATGTCGATGAGAAAAAAATAGATTCCCCATGTAGGTGGGGCTTGAACGTTCTTCCCATGTCTACATGGGTTTCTCCAGGTACTTTTGTTTCCTCCCACACCCCAAAGCTGTGCACCTTAGGTTAATTAGTGTGCTACACTGTCCCAGTCTGAGTGAGTGTGGCTGTGTGTGTGAGTGCACCTTGCAATGGGATGGCCTCCTGTCCCAGGCTGGTTCATGCCTTTCATCCTGAGGTGCTGGGAAAGGCTCCAGCCACCTGTGACCCTGAAATGAATAATTGGGTAAATAATTATCTTATGTTTATTATTTTTAAAAATGTATATTAGCTTACAATTATTTCAGTGTTTTGCGTATTTAGAAGTTTAATGATTGATGTTTTGTGGTCAGAAATATACTGTAAAAACTTAACTCTTATTTATATTAATTAGCATATGCTACAATTGGTTTTGCTACATGTTCTTTCAATTAATATCACAGTTTCCAAGAACCTATTGATGATGTTAAGTGAGGACTTATTGTGCCTCAGAAGGAATTGGCAGAGTTCCTTCCCCTCCCAGTGAAAACATGAACGAATAAACAAATTCTCATAGGACCTTAGACATGGAAATCAGTTGGCTTCAACTTGAAAGCCCTGACTGTCTAAAACAAGGGATACTTAATTCAACTTCATGTCTGTGAGGGAGGGACATTCATTCTTTAGTGCTCTGCTCATGCCATCATGCCCAGCTCTCAGTGACAACATCCCAAGTTTATGCAGCCTGCATTGGAGCACACAAGAAATCCGTCAGCATCTGGAAGGGTCCCCAGAGGAAGCATGGGATGAACTGCTAAAGAAGATGACTGTCCCCAGAAGGACTCAGCACCAGCATCTCTTAATTCCCATCTTCCTAAAAGCCATCGACTCAATTCAGAAAGAATGGTCCTCTTCCAATGCTACCTGTCATTTTATCATGAAAACCCATAATCAAATCTTATTCACTTATAGAAATTTCCTAGAACCTTTTAATTCTATCAACTAAAAACATAACACTCTTTTAAATATGTTTCACATACAGACAATGCATTCCAATAAAAGGTATCTTCTTTGCACTCTATTTTTTGGCTCCAATTAGATTATACACTATTGAAGTCCAGAAAGCCCAACCTTTCATTTTCAGTCTTCTTCTCTGTGGAATCTACTATATTAACTGCATTAACCTGACTGACCTTTGTTAAATATTGATTGAATCAAATTAAATTGAAGGACAGCCTCTCTCCGTGTGAGATTTTAGAATTAAAAACACAGTGTTTACATGGTGAACTTGGGGGCATATTTCCAGGGACTCAAGCTTCGGTTGAGAATAGTGAATTTTATTCCCAATGAGATAAGCTACTGAATAGCTTTACTCATTCAGTGCAAGTGAAGGGATGTGAAACACAGGACAGCAATCATCCAATGCTGAGCTCTGCGTCAACCAGGTTCCAAAGGTATTGTCACTGTAAACCTTATTCCATTAAGGCTTGGAGATTATTGTGGACGAGGACATCTCCTTGCATACAGACTATGGCCATATCTTCCTCAGCATGTACAAGACTTAACCTATTATTTACGCCCCCAGATTCGTACCCCCTCTCCTTTGCCCTACATTATCTCACTCTTGGCTGATATTTACTCTAGACTGTCCTCACTGCTCGTCCATTCTACTGTTTCCCTCCATGCTCAAATCTCAATATGGGACAACAGTTCAGGGTCTTCTCATTGTCAACAAAATGGTTGGTGTCATGACTCGTAGATCCCCCCATAACCAAGGATCATCTACCTTCTCAGTCTGATTTCCATTCTCTTGCCTACATACAAGTCACATGCAGCTACAGGTCATTCCTGTAATACAGTAGGTCCCTCACACTGCTCTGCATTTCCCTGTGCTGATTCATTGGATAGGACACCTGTACCTGATTATCTGCCAATCACCTGCTCATCTTTACAACCACACAGAAATCACCTTCAAGAGGGCCCCTGTCCTACACTTCCCAGGCAGAAGAGGCACTCAGTTCACAGAGTCTCCTCTAGACTCCTCTGCCAGCATGCTTATGGCATGGCCTTACACCTTCAGTAGATATTGCATTCATTGCTTCTGTTTTCCATTTTAGGGCACAGCAAGCTTTCTAAAGTCATGTTCTTAGATGCCCCCAGATTTTCTCTTCAGCTTTAATTCTATCAGTGGCTGCTTGTTGTTTAGATCATATATGCTTTACCAGCCAATGTTCTCCCAATATTGATCTCTGTCATCTATTGATTAGGGAGGGCAAGTCATGGAACCTCTTCGAATTCTGGTTTCTTCACCTCTAAAATGAACTATTATCATTTAAAATATTAGAGTGAAAATAGAAAAAAATAACTTTAATAAATTGTCTGACACAATGTTTTGTGATGGTAAATGCTCAACATACCATTAGGTTATTTAGCAAATATTCAGTTTATACTCTAGGCCAAGCAATGCAAAATATTAAGAAAAATCAGACCCAACCTGTGACCTCATTGAGTGTACAACTAACTGGAAGAGATAGACAATAGTTACATTATTATAGCCGCATACACACACACACATACACACATACACAATTGTAAGAGAAATACCATATTTCTTAGAAGAGGAACTTTGTGTTATAAAAATTATAATAGGGGTCATCCCTGACCCTCGTGTAGGGTCAGGAAAGGCTTCCTCAGGAAACTGATGGCTGAAGGATAAATAAAACACAGCTGGAACGAATAGAACATTCTCTTTTTTCTCTTCTGTTCTGATTCCCACTTCTTAGGAAGCCAAAGAGGCACACATGTGCACACACACACGTGCGCGCACACACGCTCCTTATGCCCAGTCCTCTACACCAGCTTTGTCCAATAGAACTTCCTGTGGTGACAGAAATGTTCTACATCTTCACTGACCAACACAGTAACCACTAACTCTTTGTGGCTACTGAGTTCTTAAAATGCAACTGATGAGACTTCAGAACTGAAATTTTTATTTTATTTATTTTAGTTAATTTAAGTGTAAACATAAAGAGCCTCATGCATCTGGAGGCTACGCTACTGGACAGTGAAGTTCTAGACTCTTATTTCCTTTCCAAATCTCAGACACTGCTTGATTCATGATGGGTACTAACACACACTAACTCCAGGCGGTTTTGCAGAAACAGGATGTTAGAAAGTCACCTTGGCACCTTTTATTCAGAGTGAAAGTGACATACACTGACTCAAATCAACTCTAACTGATTCATTTGTCTGGGACAAGTTGCCACACCAGAGCATGAACTCACCCTCAAGACTTCTCACAAAGAATAACAAATATGCCATCACGTTTTCCATTAAATGAGCATTAAAAACTAACTAGTTCTTCCCTTTTCATCCTATGTCACTATACACAGGAATTCACTCAGTTAACATTCGATGATGATTTTCCATGCACAAGGCTCTAGGGTAGACATGGATAAAGAAAATGAAGAAGAAGATGTCTCTGTCCTCAAAGAGCTTTAACATTGGGAGGGACAAGGATGAGCAATTAAATCAGAGCTTGGGTGGGGCCAGTTGGGAGGACTCACTGGGGATGGCTACATGAAATGAGATACAGACGACGAAGTAGCCCCTTCCAATCACTGACAGGGATTGCGGTGTAGGCCCCCACTAGTTTTGAGGGTTTGCCTATGGGATTGGACCCCACCTCCTGTGGTGGTCACTGGTCCCATTATGCACCATGGGTTGCCTCCCTGCACTTTTCTCCCTCCACCACTCTTACAAAAGTACTTCATGGCTCACCTTCCAAATACACCACTGACCTGCAAACCTGTGTCTTAGGACATGCTTCTAAGGGAACCTAATAAAGAGTAAAGAAATGGTAATCACTAAACATGCAATTTCATGGGCTGACAAATTTTCAAGCAGTAGCAACATACGATTGTTTTTATTTCTTTTTTTTCCTCATTTACCATGTTGGGACATTTAAAGAACAGCAAAGTATCATCAATAAATAAAAGGAATTCTTTGAAGGACATATAATTGTTCAGCCCTTCCAAAACACACAAAAAAGGAAAAGATGAAAATTACACACTATTAGTAGAGGAGAAAATAATTTTCAAGAGGACAGTTATCTGCTTTTGCCCTTGTTTTTCCCATCTCACTGTGGCACAATAAGAACTCTGTTACAGATGGGCATATGTCCCTCGGACTGTGCTTAGGAAGTATTGAAATAGAAAAGTAAAGAGGGATGGAATGCAATAGAGGAAATAAAGAAAATAATAGGACAGCCTATGGAGGTCTTTTGACTTGAAAGGAAATGAGTGCTCGAAGGGCTATCAGGAGCTTTGGTGATTACAGGGTGAGACGTGTGCTGGGTGTGCAGTATATATTATCTCTTTGGTGTATCAGAAGAAGGCCTGGATTGGGGTGGTGGTGATAGAACTTGAGAGACGAGGGTAAGAAGAGATGCTTCAGAAGCAAAAGCCTGATCTTATATGGCAGAGAGAAAAGTAGAAGGATGAGTCCAGGATGATTCCCAAGTCTCTGTTTTGGGTGAGGGATGGATAATAGTGTTGTTGTACAGAATCGATTACACAAGAGCAGAAAATTTAGAAGATAAGGAATGTCTGGGGAACAATCAGATTTAAATATTTTGTTCTGTAGGAAACTCGTGTGTGTGTGCATGGTGGGGTGGTGCGTTTCTGCAGAGAGAAAGAGACAGATTGGAGTCTTCTCTAGAACATTGGTCCTCAGTTCTTATCCAGAAGCCATTTTGACCCTCTAGGGACATTTGGGAATATGTGGAGATGCTTCCATTGGAGAGGGTGCTACTGGCATCTAGTAGGACATGGGTAGAAGCCACGAATGCGTAACAAATAATTCTACAGTGTCAAATGTCAACAGTGCAGAGAGTGAGAAAGTTTGTTCTACCATTAACATGAGACAAATGAAAGAACACCAATTGTGAGATAAGACAGACCTGGATTCTCTGCCACTTACTTGTTTTGTGACCTGGAGAGTGAGATTTGTTTTCCTGGAGACCAAGTTTCTATATATGGGAAAATGATGATGACACCATTGCTGCAAGCTACATTAAATCATGTACAAGAAATTGATGGATGCATATAAGTGCTTAGAAAATGCTTCATTTCTTTTCCTTATATTTAAAACCCATAAATGATCAACAAAGTAGGTCCTAGACATATTAACAGCTTCTATTTCCCATACTGTGACATGGCTATTTCTTTATCTATGTATAAGTTTTTCTAGCAGAGAAAGACTATAGTAAAGCTGAAGTGGAATTCCTCTGAATCCCCATGCCTTCCCTTGAATACATGTTTCCCTCTCATGGTGTCAACTGTCAATGCATTCATTGCATTATATGTTTATTTCCCAAAGTCTAGATGATAAGCTCCTGCAGGCTAGAGACTATATTGTATTCAACTTGAATTTTCATCACTTTTCCTAATGCCTGGGATGTGGCAGATATCCAGTAAACATTTATTAATGAAGAATTAGCTATGAATAGTTTAATTAATTTTCTGTAAACGATTACCAAAAGCACTCCACCTTGTTCTCTCCTTGAACCCATCCCATTTTATCATCTTAATTTCATACCTCATTTTCATACCTTATAAATTAACTAGTATTTTGTGTTTTGATATTTCAAATTTATCAAACTCAGCTTTATTTTCTTTCTCCACTAAGCTTGTTTCCTAAGTGAATTATCAGTTTATATTCATGAAAGGGCCTCTTCCCCATCATTTAGAGTTTCTTCTTCTCTTTTTTTTTTTTTTTTTTATGAGATGGAGTCCTGCTCTGTTGCCCAGGCTGGAGTGCAGTGGCAGTGGCATGATCTCAGCTTACTGCAGCCTCCACCTCCCAGGTTCAAGCAATTCTCCTGCCTCAGCCTCCCAAGTAGCTGGGATTATAGTCGCCCACCACCAGGCCCGGCTAATTTTTGTAATTTTTTTTTTTTTTTTAGTAGAGACAGAGTTCCATCATGTTGGCCAAGCTGGTCTCGAACTCCTGACCTCAGGTGATATGTCCGCCTTGGTCTCCCAAAGTTCTGGGATTACAGGCATGAGCCACTGTGCCCAGCCTCCCATCATTTAGATTTGAAACTTTATAGTAATCTTTGACTCCTTCCTTTTGGTGGCAGCTGTATCTAAACAGCCACTGAGGTCCATGAGGAAACTGTTCATGCAGTCTCATCAAGGTAAACAATGCCCCTTCCACCCTCACTGGCTTCACTATACAGCCCATGAGCTTAAACATGAGCTCCAGCACAATGGTACCAGTCTCTATAAGAGATGATGACTTCTGGGAAAAGTTTGGTCTCAGCGTCCTGCCCAAGACCCTTCACGATCTGTCCCCATCTTAACATTTTCAACCTCCAAATTCCTTTCGTCTCATGTGCAAGCCCTTCTCTCCAAACAATCTGGTCACTCTCACATTTACTCCTTCGATTCTGTTTCTCTGCATCTATACTTGGAGAATGACAGTCTGGTCAACAATTGCCAGTGATGACCATCCCTATATTGTTAGGTTACTTGATCATTAAGCAGCATTTGAAAGACTGACCATTTCTTACTATTCAAAACATTTTTCTTGATGATAGATGCTCTTGCTTTTTTCCTTTACTTCATTTGCTGAAGGTTCTGAGTTTCCACTGGCAGTGTAGCCTCCTCCTTTCAGCTTCTACAAGGCGATGGGCACAGAATTCAGTCCAGTCCCCCAGCCCTCATTTATTACTAACTCTCTTGAGATTACTTCATTCACTCCCTTGGTTTTAGGGGTTATCTATTTATAAGAGTCAGTGTGGTAGAAACTGCTGATTATCTACTCAGTAGCCAATCCCTCTTTTATTTCTATCAGAATCCTGATTTTATTAAGGATGGCAATATATCCAGATTTTTCTGTTTCAGAGCATCCCTTACAGATAGGCACAACCTATAGGATGTAAAAGAAATAAAAAGTAGAAGCTGTTGGACTGAGTCTCCAGGGAAGCCTTTTATAATTTCTTACACTTCCTCCTGGGCATAACTCCTACCTGAAACACAGGTAAGAGAGCTAGAGTTGCAGAAACCATCTTTGACCACGAAGCCACCTTCAGTGACTAAACCACTTAATATGATTTCCAGAGAAGAAAGAGAAAATGAGCTTTAGTCCTTGGTAATACTGAACCACTAAGTCAGCTCAAGACTTCCTACCTTTGGGTATTAATGTGAGATAATAGTAAACTTCCCTTTTGTTTAAATGATAGTTATTTTCATCTCTGTTTCTATCAGCCCATGACAATTTCTAACTGATACACACGCCCAGTTTTAGATCTACATTTCTAAACTCCATCTAGAATTATAGACTTTTACATAGAAGTCCTAATAAATGTCCAATATACCTCTCAGAAAAAAATATAGAAAAAATGAAACTCATGTTTTCTTCTGGAAGACATGCTCCATCTGCAGTCTTCCCCATATGGGTAAATTATTCCATCTACCCTACCTCTCTGGATAACTGCTCCACGGTTATTCTTGATTCTTTGTTTTTGTTCATCTTCTTCAAATCATTTCTACCCACAAGCCATCACAATCATTCCTCGTCCAAGCTCATCCCAATATGTTTTGATTTCTCTTTGTTGTCATTTGGAGTCTAGTCCAAGTCATCATTCTCTTTTCCTGACTGCCATGACAGCCTCTTCACTGATGCCCCTTGTTTCCACCCCTCCTTGTTGACAGTCCAATCTCTATGCAGTAGCTAGAGCAACTTTAACAAAGACATGCTTTTATACAATCCCTTTGCTGAAAACCCTTCAGGGACCTTCTACTGTAGTCAGAACCACACAGCCCGAACTGAGATGCCTCCCACTAGTATATATCTTAGACCTCATCCCAAACTACTTGCCCTCTGCTATGCCTCCACTGCACTGCCTTTATTGTGAAAGCTGGGGCACTAACATTCTTTCTCAGCATGTGTCATTGTATTGGCGCTAGCCATGCTCCCTTCCAGGAATGCTTCTTCCCCAATCTGTGTGTGCACCCAGCTCCTACTTTATAACCAGAACTAAGCTAGAATGTTATCTTCTCCATGAAGCCTCCCTGACCACTTATTCAAAACTGCCACCAAACACCTCCTATCTCATCACCTTATTGTAATTCTCTGCACACCATTCATTATTTTATATCATTTTTCCTTTTTATTTATTTTAGCTTATTTAATGTCTTTCTTTCCTACATTAAATGTAAGCTCCCTCAGAGCAGGGACCTTGTCTCCCCCATTTGTTTGTGTATCCCTAGCTCCTAGAACAGGGATAGCAAACTAATGGTAGCACACAAAATTTTTTTTGAGTAAAGGAATGAGAAAATGTATATTTGACTACTTCAGCCCTTCTGCCTTTAAAATCCCTCACTCTCCTTTGTATATCAGTAGTTAAATGGGCTCATATCTCAAGTTCTATCTCTCCAGCTAGATTTCAAGCCTCTTGAGGAGAATATCTTGCACATATTTGTACCCCCAAGTATCTCATGCAGTATCAAAAGTCAGCACCCAAGTCAGCAATGCAGGGGAACAGACCTCACCATTGTCCAGAACCCAACTCACCTCATTTTCTCCTGTTTCTCTGATCTTCATGTGCTGGTCTGTGTGCTCAGATTGCCCTCTCTTATTCCACATAAAATCCTCCTGCTTGTACTACAAAACTCATTTTAAACATTAGCAAAACCTCTCCTCACCACTTCAGCAAAGCAACCACTGACTTCTTTGATTCAAATGGCATTCTCACATTCCCGTAATATTGCATATATCACAGTGTTTGCAGGGCTGCCTTTTTAATATGTCTGCTTACTTCTCTAATGAGGGGCAGTCCACGTCTCACCCACTTCTAGAACCCCATTTTTTGGAACAATTTCTGTTACATATTCTCCATACTTTTTTGTTGTTGAATGTTGTTGAATGCTTATGTTCTGCTTTATGTTCCTTTTATAGGTTTTCATTGAAATACTGATATTTTTTCTAGACTTCACATATTTTCAATGATTCTCTTAAGAGTCCCTCATTTCTCTAAGGCTATTTTTCTGATATCCATTTTCCTGAAAACTTATGTTTGGACCATTGCATAAGAAGCACCATTTACAGGTTAAGGGTGGTGAGTAAGAAGAAGGAAACACAAGTACTCTTTATTTTTGTTTTTTTTTTTTTTCTTTAGCCATAAAACTCAGAATGAATTTTGGTATGATTCCATGAGGTACAGAATAGAAAAATGAACCATGTTTTCCACGGGCACTGACTTCATCACTTCCAGCAGGTAGACGCTGAGCTGGGGCTTGCTATCTCGGGCTGAAAAGATGTCTTTGCCACCAGGGAGAGATATACTTGCCAAGCCATTCTGCCACATCTCAGAGCCTAAGAACCCCCACATTTAGGACTGGAAGGAGACATCAAAGTCACCTTTCTAACCATCTCACAAACAGCTCCAGAAGGGAGACAGGATGACACTAAAGTCAATTCAAACTAAAGGGTTTTGTTTGTTTGTTTGGTTTGTTTGTTTTGAGACAGAGTCTTGCTCTGTCACCCAGGCTGGAGTGCAGTGGCGTGATCTCGGCTCACTGCAACCCCTGCCTCCCAGGTTCAAGCAATTCTCCTATTTCAGGCTCCAGAGTAGCTGGGATTACAGGCATGCGACACCACACCCAGCTAATTTTTGTATTTTTAGTAGAGACAGGGTTTCACCACTTTGGGCAGGCTGGTCTCAAACTCCTGACCTCAGGTGATCTGCCCACCTTGGCCTCCCAAAGTGCTGGGATTACAAGTGTGAGCCACCACTCCCGGCCCAAACTAAAGTTATTGAGTATGATTAACCTACGGAGCTGATGAGTGCGGCAATCTGAAGCAGAACTCACCCCACCATGTCCTCTAGTGCCTGTCCTGCTGCACCATGCTACCTACTCAGGGAAAAAAAAAAGTTTGCCACCTCTCACCCAGGACTTTCTGATAACCACGAGTCTCATGATTCTCTACACTCCCCTCATTAAAAACCTAATTGAGTTTCTTTTTCTGCAGTGTATTATTACTCCTTCAGTTCTCTTTCTTCTATGCTAGACTGCAAGTTCCTAAGAATATAAACCATATGTGTTATTTTCTCTATTTCTAGCTCCTAACACATTGTCTGCTTCATGCAGATACTCAATAACTATTTGTTGAATTAAAGTAGGAAGGATATATAAGCTTTTTGTTCTCTCTCACTCTTACTCTTTCTCACTCTTCCTCTCTTTAATAGAGAATTCAAACATCCTACTTAAATATCTACCTAGAAAAATGTGTGACAGCCTATGAATACTAAGGACAGTCCAAATCTCACCAGTTAGAACCTTATATTTCACTAGGACCAAATCTCACCCGTTAGAACCTTATATTTCACTAGGACCAAATCTCACCAGTTAGAACCTTATATTTAACTAGGACCTTCACTATTATTACCTATTTACAGTTTGCCTGAGGGCCTAGGAACAGAGAGATACTGTTTGAAAATCAGAAGCTACCTGAGAACATATCTAACCTTTGTGGTAACTTTTCTTCAAATGCGCCCAAAGCCCCTGGCTCCTGCCACATGATTTTTCTGGTCTCCTTTTTATGGGAAGGAAGGATATTATTAGATCAAGATCACTATTCTTAAGCAGAGCAGAGTAAGTTCATACTGCCCTTCCTCATAAAATATCTGCATATCAGAATTAAGGAAAAATGAATATCGCTCTAATTCTTTAGTGAGTTCATTTGTTTGATACACATATTTCTATATTGTTTCAGAAGAAACGTGCCTTTTTGTTTTTAAATAAGCAAAAAGAAATAATTGACCATGAATTTTTCATGACCTGACAATTCCTACCCTGAGATGATACAGGAGGTAGAATTATTACCCCTAAAGCTTTCTATGTCCTAATCCCTAGAATCTGCAGATAATATTACCTTACAAGGCAAAAAGCATTTTCTACATGTGATTAAAATTAAGAAATTTGAGATGGAGAGAATATACTGGATTCTTCAGGTCGGCATAATCCAGTCACATGAATCTTTAAAAGCTAAGACCCTTTTCTGAATGTGGTCAGAGGAAGATGTAACTAAGGATAATGGTCAGAGAAATGCAATGCTGCTGACTTTAAAGATGGAGAAAAGGTCATGAACCAGGGAATGTAGGTGGCTTCCAGAAGCTGGAAAAGCAAAGCAATGTATTTTCCCCGAAAGCCTCCAGAAAGGTATATAGTCCTGCTGACACCGGGATTTTAGCCCAATGAGATTTATATCAGAGTGGGAGATACCTAAAGAACTATTAGATAATATGCTTGTTTCATTTTAAACTATTAAGTTCGTGGCAATTTGTTACAGCAGCAAATAGAAAACAAGAGAGTAATGAAAAGGGCCAACAGAGCTCTTGTCGGTGCAGGGAGGATAGGGTAGCCTGATTGAGTGTGTCGCTCCTGGCTGTTAGGCCAGGGGTAAGCCCTCTGTTCAACCCCTGATCACCAAGCTTCGGCCAAGAACCACTGCAATGTGTCAAGATGCTCATCTCCAGGCAAAAGGCTGAATGTGGGGGGTGTGGGGGGATCTGATTAAGTATAATATCATGGAACAGGGAGTCCCCTTACCTCTCTGTCTCTACTACCTAGTTTAGTGCCAGTAGCCATATAGAAATGCTTCAATGAATGAGAGCTATGTGAACACTACAGTTGACCTGTAATAAATGGAATATAAAACTCTTGGACTGATCTTTTTGGGGTGATGTATTCAAAAATTGTGTTTTTTTAAAAATAAGGAAAGTATTAAAAAAAAAAGTCCTTCGCAGTAGTTTAACTTATTTTAGAAGTCAATGCATTGAAACTTTGAGAAGTTAGGAGATTTGCCTGGGGTCATCTAGCAAACTGGGGGAAAAATGTCACAACACAATCCCCTGAGCCCTTGACCACTGCTACCTGTATTATATCAACCCGCAGTAAAACTGGCAAATCCATTAAAGAGGTAGACCCACTTTTATAGCCTGGAAAATATTTAGAACATAAGCTAATAATTTCAACACGATAGTCTATGTAATAAACACTGTATGTGATGTTGGCTTGCAAACATTTTAGACACATTCATGGGTTGGCAATCCATGCTGTGTCATCCCATTGTCCGCTCCCCATAAGAACAGGGTCCTTTTGTAGGGAGGGGACAACTATAACCATGCATGAGTAGCAAACCCATACACAATCACACCATAATATCTTGGAAAAGTAGGGTACTGAAATTCGGTTGATAATATATGGAAGTTATAAAGAACAAAGGCTTGAAATTTGGAAGAAGCAACACTGCAATCTAGACATGGGAACATTAAGAGAGTCATAGCCAGTAACTTGGCCTCTTGGACCCTGAATTTGCTTATTATAACACAGGGATAATAGTGCATGCTTTGCAAAGTGGTCAATCATAAGGATTTATTCATTCATTAAATTATCAAATAAAATTAGATAAATGCACAGAATGTCATACAATCAGTGGTCAATTTTTTAAAAATGTTTCTCACCTTTCCCTAGCTCTTTATGAATTTTTCCCTAACATATGAAATGAAAGCTTGATAAAAAAAAAAAAGTTTTTTGTATGAAAAATGGTTTGTATATGATCTGTGTAAATTGCAATGATCTGTTGCCCCAACTCCACGGAGATGGGCTGGATGGAGGCTTGCACAAGGTCTTAGCCAGCTCCAAACATTCTGTCTCACCTGCAACGTTTTTCAGGGCTAGCTTACTGGGGGCTTCACTTCCTTTCCTGAAAAAAAAAAAAAAAAAAAAATCCTTTCCTCATGACTGTGGACTCACAGCTCCATCTCGTGGATATCCTTGGACTTCCATTGTAATTTTTTTTTTCCGTAATAGAAAGTTCAACATATTAAATACTATCTCTCAGCACAGAGGATACAAAAACCACAAACTTCCTTTCTGACTTTAAGAAGAAAATGCCTCGTTGGAGAAATGTACACATCCAAAACTAACTGAAATCGAAGGAAAATCCTAACGTATCTGCCCGACAATCTTCCAGGAAAGTGCTTCTAGTCAAGGCGGAGGGCATGGCTGGAAGAAGGTCTCTGGAGGTGGTGGCAGATCATGGTAATAACAGGCATTATGCATTGAGCACTGCTCTGGGCTGGCCTTCTAGATGCCTTATGTGCATTTACTCTCATAATCCTCATAAAAACACCGTGAGCATGTAAGGAAAGCTGACCTTCGAATCTAGGTGGTCTTGCTCCCAAATTCACTCTCAGTTATGAATGCTGGTTACTACTAGCTGCATAATAGTTAGCATTTCAAATTAAAGATTAAAAGTGCCAGAGACAGGCTAAAATCCAAATTCTGTAACTACAAATTCTCTGATGCCTATGAAGGAAATAACTTTCATTCAACAGAACCTTGTCCAATGAACAGGATTTTTAAGGCAGCAGCCTTTGAGTGAGCGGGGCAGTTGGTGTCTGCACCGGTGGGTTTTCCAGGGAAGGAAGTGATATGGACTAAGTATAGCTGTGGGAGAAAGAGCGACTGAGATAAAGGGGAACTGTAGGGAAAAGGGTGGTTGTGCCTCCAGATCTCACAGAGAGACAAGCAAAGGGTAGTGGGTGGCATGTTTTGCAGAAGGGTGAATCTCAAACTACACAGGGAGTGAAACAATGCTGGACACTGGAGAGAGGGATGGAAGACTGGCTCTACATTTACTGAGTTCTGTGACCTAAGACAAGTCACAGGTTTTTTGTTTGTTTGTTTTTGAGATGGAGTCTCATCCTTTCACCCAAGCTGGAGTGCAGTGGCATGATCTCGGCTCGCTGCAACCTCTGTCTCCTGGGTTCAAGTGATTCTCCTGCCTCAGCTCCCCAGTAGCTGGGACTACAGGTGCGTGCCACCACGCTAGCTAATTTTTGTATTTTTTTTTTTTTAGTAGAGACGGGGTTTCACCATGTTGGCCAGGCTGGTTTCTAACTCCTGACCTCAGGTGATCACCCACCTCGGCCTCCCAAAGTGCTGGGATTACAGGCATGAGCCACCACACCCGCCCCTAGGACAAGTCACATTTTTGAACTGGGCATTGTACTGCCAATCTCAGATGACAACTTTTTGATGTAGGGACTATTTTGGCGTGTCCCACACACAGCATCAAGGGAGAGGGGGTTACAAGAAGAAGCAGAGTGAGACCAGAGTGGAGTGTGAGCCAAAACAGATGGGCGCCTGTGCAGAAAGGTAGGAGTTTTAATTGAATGTCATAAAAACCCAGGGTAGGGCTTGGGGGAGAGGAGTGACATGGTAGGATGAATGTTTTCTAAAGGATTTCCCATAGGTCAATGTGCAGGAATGTCACAAATACCGTGAAGTGGGGGGAAAATCAGATACTAAAGATCTCACACTGCATTCCATTTATACAAAGTAGAAAAGTGGGCACAACTCTTCTGTGCTGTGAGAGGTCAGGCAGTGGTTGATGTTGAGAGGGGCTGTGTCTGGCAGGGAGTAGGAGGAAGCCTGAGGATGGTGGGAGAGGGTCGGATTCTTCATCTGGAGCTGTTTACTGGAGGTGCTCAAGTTGTAAAAGTTCATCAAGCCGTATGCTTATTGTAGGCACACTTCTCTGCATGCATGCTTTATGCTAGTAAAAATTTTCAAGGGAAATATCCCAGTAGGTCCTGTGTGGGTAAGGGACAGCAGAGGAATGAGACCAGTTAAGAGACAAACTCGGTCATCCTGGTGAGAGACAATGGGGGCTGGCACTAGGATAACTGAATGAAGGTGGCAAGAAGTTGTCAAATTCATTCTCCATATCTGTGGCATCATCTACTCCAAGCCACTATTATCTCTCCTCCCAGCCTGTACTTCAACCTCCACGCCTTCCCCCTCCATAACTCAGCCCCTTCCACAGCCACTGACCCTCTGAGTGGAGAATGCTCTATGCTCTTCCCCATATAAACAGGGCCAGCGGCTCCAGGCTTTCCTTACTCTCCTTCCCTCTGTTGCTGAAGCCACCCTGGATTTCATGAGAATAAGTTTATAAAGAAGTTACGATAAACTAAGGTTAATATACTATTGAAGGAAGAAACGAAACTATAAATTTAGCGTGGCCTAAGTGTACAGTGTTTCTAGAGTCTTCAGTCCTAGGCCTTTGCATTCACTTGCTTCACACCCAGAGCAATTGCAAGTCCTGCCAGCTCCAGACATGGTAGATGCCTATAGGCTACATCATATAGCCTAGGTGTGTATTAGGTTATACTATCTAGGTTTGCGTTAAGTATACTGACACTATAACGTTCTCACAACAAAATCACTTAAGGACACGTTTTGCTGAGCATATTCTCATTGTTAAGCGATGCATGACTGTATAGGTAACGATATTTAACCTTCCTAGCTGGGAGTGCTTTGATACCTTTTATTCTCATTTTAATCCACTCCTTTTGGTGTCATGACATCCTAGTCTGTTGCATTAAAATCAGTGTTTTCAAACTCACTAAATACATATTAGACACTGAGGTCTTTCTGCCTATAATTTGAAACATCCGGCTGAACTCAATGCCCATATGCTTTATGAACCTACCCATCAGCAGGAGAGATTGAAAACAGCCTGCCAAGTGCTCCCTCGCTACTCCACTCCCACTTTCAGAATAAATTGCTTTAGCCCTTCAGAGTTTTGACATATTTATAAGGTAGCGGAGAAACACTCAATGTTATCCAGCCTCTATTCTATTTAAGCATATTTTTTCTCCAACAATGACTTTTCACTAATTTTAACATGAATACAGTGAGGAGAAACATTGCATAACCATCGATTCTACAGGACTCTATGCATGCACTGGGACAGTTTCTTTTCTTCTTTTTTTTTAAAAAATAATTCAACAGTCAATTTTCAAGACACATAATTATTAGGTCTTCATTCTATGATTTATCTATCAGCGTATCTCAAAATATATTCTGTGAGGCACTAGATCTGCAATACATATACACACATCATAAGAAATACAAGCCTCCAGGTCAAATTGCTTTGGGAAACTATGGGCTAAATAATGTTAAAGAAGTTGTTTGGCTGCACAACTTCTTAGAGCTTTGAGTAAACTACATATAAGTTCATATATATGATATCTTCCCTACATTTGAATCTATTTCTAACTTGATATCTCTATGGAATATTTAATAAACAGCTCAACCTTAACATGTGCAAACGTGCTTTTTTGTTCTTTTTTCTCTGATTCTTGATCCTCTTGTTGACTTCTTCCTAACTGGCAACATTTTCCAGGTGCAGAGGCCAAAATCTTTGTTTTACCCTCGATCCACCTTGTTTTGAAATATAAACAGAAATAATCCTCAGATTCTGCCTTTTCATGCATTCTAAATAAATCCCCAATCTCTGCTCACCCCAACTGCACTGGTCCAAATCACCAGGATTTCCAACTCGCATTATTATAATAACTTCTGAATAGTCCCCCTGCTTCTAGTCTTGATCCAATTCTAGAGGTTCTCTATTATGCGACTTAGAGTGGATCTTTTAAAAGTGTAAGTCAGACTGTAACCTTTCTTGTCTGATCAAAATCTTCCACTGGCTTCTTTTCGTATTTGGAAGAAAATTACAAATCCCCACCATGGGCTTCAAGGAATAATATCACATGGCTCTTGGCTACCTCGCCCACTTCATTTCCACCTGCCCCTCATCCCCACCCCCAGCTATTTTTCTTTTCTCTCGTTCATGTATGCCAACTACTCTTCTACCCCCATGGACTTTTGTATCTGCTTTAACCTATGCCTGTCATGTTCTTTTCCTTCATATATATATTCCTTGATATATATATATCTCATGATATATATCAAGGAATATATATATATCTTGATATATATGTATACATTTTTTTTTTGAAATGGAGTCTCGCTCTGTTGCCCAGGCTGGAGTGCAGTGGCGCAATCTTGGCTCACTACAACCTCTGCCTCCCAGGTTCAATCAATTCTCCTGCCTCAGCCTCCCGAGTAGCTGGGACTACAGGTGCCCGCCACCATGCCCGGCTAATATTTTGTATTTTTTAGTAGAGACGGGGTTTCACCTTGTTAGCCAGGATGGTGTTGATCTCCTGACCTCGTGATCCACCCTCCTCAGCCTCCCAAAGTGCTGGGATTACAGGCATGAGCCACCACACCCGGGCCAGCCTGTAGTGATTGTTTTACTGTGTATACCTATAACAAAACATCAACTTGTACACCTTAAATGGATACATTTTTTATTTACAATAAATAAGCAAATATTTTAAAAATTTCTTTATCACTATTTTCATTGCTGCATAATAGATGTACACACTTTCAGGATACATGTGATATTTTGATACCTTCATATAATGTGTAAAGATCAAATCTGGGTTATTGGGATATCCATCAACTTCAATATTTATCTTTTCTTTATGATAGGAACGTTCAAGTGATTCTCTTCTAGCTATTTTAAAATGTAAATTTTTAAAAACTACAACGGGGAAGCAAGGAAGGGTGGGAGAAGAAGGGAAACAGAGGAGGGAGACAGGAGAAGTTTTGGAGGGAATGTGGACGGTAATGGTAAAGAAAAAGTACGGGAGATGAGACAAGGGTGCAGGAGGAGTAAGTTACAAAGGAAGAGGACATGAAAGGACAGAAGATGGAGGAGATGGAGGGACGCAAACAGTTCTACGTCTCACTACAAACTTCATCCATGAAAAGAAAAATTGATAAATTATACCTCATCAAAATGAGGGTAAAAAAATGAAAATTGGGGTAAATATTTGCAAGCCACTTTTTCACCAAATGACCAGTATCTACAATGTAGAAAAAAGATCTCAAAACTTTAAAACAGTAAAATGAATAAATATATAACTTTTATTCAATATATTACTGGGAATTTCAGTCAACAAAATAAGAAAAGAGAAATAAAAAAGGCAGATTGAAAAGGCAGAAATAAAAAAAATTGTTTCTATTTGCGGATGGGTTCGACAAGGTTGCAGGATTCAAGATCAATGCATAAAAATCAATTTCATATCTATATATAAATAATACAAACATAGAGACTGATGTTTCTATGTTAAAAGATACAATAACATTTACAATTTCTCCAAAGAAAATAAAATACTTAGGTATACACTTAACAAAAAAGTATGTATGTTGAAAATTACAAATTGTTGATTAAAGACATTTTCTAAAAGATCTAAGTAAATAGAGAGCTATATATCAAATATAGATTAGGAGAGTAAATAGAAACTCATGAAGTGGAAGTGTTAAACTAGTAAAGATTATTTATAAATTGATGTATAAATTTAATGCAATTCTTATCAAACCTCAGCAAGATTTTATTACAGACCTAAAAAGCTTAATATAAAACTTGTGCAGAAAGGAGTGAGCCCTAAAATAGCTAGAACAGTCTGACAAAGAATGTAGGAGTAATCACTTATCTGATATTAAGGTTTACTATTTACATGCAGTAATTGAGACAGTGGAGTGTTGGTGGAGGCGTGGATGGATAGCCTAATGGAACAGAATAGAGAACCCAGAAATAGACCCAAATAAATAAACTCAACAGGTTTTTTTTTTACAAAGGTGCAAATGCAAATCAATAAGAAATGTTTAACAAATAGATCTGGGGCAGTTGATCATCCATTCAATCCAAGCAAGAAAGTGAACCCTGACCTAAACCTCTCACCTCACACAAGCACTAACTCAAAACCAATCATGTTCTCCAAAGTGAGACACAGAAATATAGTAAATATTATGCTATATAAAATATAATACATATAACATCATATAAATATACAATAAATCATAGAAGAAAATTTTTAGGTTCTTAGGCTAGGCAAACAGTTCTTAGACTTGATACTATAAGCTTGATCCACAAAAGGAAAAATTGATAAATTACACCTCATCAAAATGAGGGTGAAAAAAAACCCTGAAAACTGGGGGTAATTACTTGCAAACCACTTCTCCAACAAAAGACTAGTATCTACAATGTGGAAAAGAGATCTCAAAACTTAAAAAAAAAAAAAAAAGTAAAATGAATAAACAAACATTCCAATTAGCAAATGGGCAAAGGACAATAACAGGCATTTTACTGAGACGATAAACAGAGGGCAAATAAGTGCATATAAAGAATTTCAACACCATTAGCTACCAGGGAAATATAAATTGAAATCATGATGAGCTATCACTACAGACCTATCGGAACGGCTAAAATTATTTTTTTAAGTAAAAATACCAAATGCCGGCAAGGATGCAGAGAAACTGAATCACTCACGCCTTGCTGGTGAAAATGCAAAATGGCTAGAATACAGCTTGGCAACTTCCTATAAAACAAAATACAATTTCCAATCTACCCAACCAACTGTGCTCTTCTGGAAAATGAAAGCATATGTTCACACAGAAACCTAGACAAGATTGCTCATAGCTGCTTTATTATTAATAACCAAAACCAAGAAACAGCCGTGTCCTTCAGCAGGCAAATGATTGAACAAACCATGGTACATACATACCTTGAAATTCTAGTTCTCTATATATAAAAAAAAAATTGATACATGCAAAAACTTGGATAAAACTTCAGGAATTTATGTTTAGTGAAAAAAAATCAATACATCCCAAACTGAATGATTTTGTTTATGTAATTTTTTACATAAATGAAAATATTAGTGGTTGCCAGGGTTTAGGGATGAGTGAACAGGTGGCTAGAGGAAAACAGGTGTGGTCATCAAGGGAAAATGAAGAATTTTTGTGATGACTAAGCAGTTCTGTATTTTTACTGTGGTGGTGAATACATGCTCCTACACAGGTGGCACAATTCTATGGTACTGCACACACACATGCACACACAAAGACCTATAAATAAATAGTACAAGTAAAATGGGTGATATCTGAATAAGATTAATGGATTGTATCAGTGTCATGGCTATGACGGTGTACTTTGGTTTTAAAAGATGTTACCACTGGAGGGAGCTGAATCATGGCTATGATATGGCACTATAGTTTTACAAGATGTTACCATTGAGGGAAGCCGAATAAACGGTAGATAGGCTGTCTTTGCATTATGTCTTAAAACTACATAGGAGTCCACATTGATAAAAAATTTAATGAAAAAAAATGGAAATTTCCTAAACCAATCTGTTCTGAAACTCCTATTAGAAAATGTATATGAAATGGAACCTAATTAAACTAAAGAGCACAGCAAATGAAACTATCCACAAAATAAACAGCCTACAGAATGGCAGAAAATATTTGCAAACTATAAATCTGACAAAAGTCTAATATCCACATTCTATAAGGAATGTAAATAATTGAACATGCAGAAAATGACTCCATTCAAAAATTAGCAAAAGACATGGACAGACACTTCTCAATAGAAGACATATAAGCAGCCAACATACAAATGAAAAAAGGTTCAACGTTGCTAGCATCAGATAAATGCAAATCAAAACCCCAATAAGAAACCATCTCACACCACTCAGAATGGCTATTACTAAAAAGTCAGAAAACAACAGATGCTGGTGAGGCTGCAGAAAAAATGGGAATGCTTATCCTGTTGGTAGGAATGTAAATTAGTTCGGCCACTGTGGAAAGCAGTTTGGAGATTTCTCAAAGAATTGAAAAGAGAACTACCATTAGACCTAGCAATCTCATTACTGGGTATATATCCAAAATAAAATGAATCATTCTCTCAAAAAGACCCATGCACTTGTGTGTTCATCACAGCACTATTAACAATAGCAAAGCCATAGAATGAACCTAGGTGCCTATGAATGGTGGATTGGATAAAGAAAATGTAGCACATATACACTATGCAATACCATATACCCATAAAAAAAGAATAAAATCATGTTTTTTGAAGCAACATGGATGCAGCTGGAGGCCATTATCCTAAGTGAATTAATGAAGGAACAGAAAGCCAAGAAAGGCATGTTCTCACTTATAAGTGGGAGCTAAGCACTGAGTACTCATGGACATAAAGATGGCAAAAATACACCCTGGGGACTACTATTTCTGCATCACGAAATATACCCATGTAACAAAACTGCATGGACTCCCTGAATCTAAAATAAAAGCTGAAATTATAAAATAAAAATAGAACAATCGATAAAAAAGAAAAAAACTATATGAATCCATTTTGTATGCTTCAAAATATTTTTGGAGTATAAGAAACCGTTGCTGTTGCTTTCATCGAGACTCAAGCTCTAGTGTGCTTACTCCCTTTTAATTTGATTAAACAATCTGGCTTTGTGTGTTCTTGGATAAATTGCCCTGCCCCTCCCTACAACGACAGAGAATAATCAAAATAGACAACGCTTCCAGTTTCCTTGTACAGGTACAGCCAAGAAAACCTTTGGAGCCTGAAGGGAGCTAAGGCTGGGTTGGGTCTCAAATGATTTTTAAGCCTGAGATGAATAATTTTCTACCCCCCAGATCCTGCCTTTTGAATGACTGGATGGAAAGCGGTTTTATCTCAGAAATCACCACTAAAGAACTTGTTCATCTAGCCAAACACCACCTGCTCCCTAAAAACCTATTGAAATAAAAAATAAATCTTTAACAAATGTAGAAATGTATTATAGGGACTATGAGAGAATTAAATATCATCCTGGACTGAACAGTGCTCCTCATTAGAATCCTGGCCTTAAAGAATCTTGCTTTGTTCAGTTTCTGAGAAAGGAGAGGTCGGGAAAGTCTAGGTCCTGGTATAAAAAGGTGCCTTTGGAGGAAATGCACATCTCGTACCAGCCATGCCAAGAATACTACTTGCTCACACATTTCAAACACGGTTTTTGGACCACCCAGAGCAAGTATTGAAAAATTTTTATAAAGAGCATGAGAAGTCTCTCACATTCTCTCCTTTCTCGAAAGAGAATGATGCTAATTTCTAACGTGTAACTGCAAATGTCGTTGTGAGACTACATTAAAGAGATCAAATGTGAGTGTGAGCACGAAGACTAAAAGAGAGAGAACACATTGCTTTCCTCACATTGAACAGTTCACACACTGTCTTCTTTTCCCCTTTCAAGCTTTTACAATCTCAACTTCTCTGTTCTATTTCTACCACTGCACATAGTAGCTGGTCCATGAAGCTCCCGTTTGATGTCCTACATTTGTGCTATAGAAATGGCATGCATTTTTCAAAACAAGAGGAATAATGACTTTGTAAGAAACATTTAGTAAACAAAGGGAAAAGTCTTTATAGAAGATCCCTTATTTTAAGAATTACCCCTTTAGGGGTTTAACCAAATGTTAGAATATTCTATCCTGAATTCCTGCATATATATTCAGAAGGCAGTTGAAAGGTGTTCTTCTAGGTTTGAAAACCAGCAAGTGAGAATGCTGGCAGAGACAAAGAGTAATTCTTAACTGATATTTATAGCCTTCACTTATAGAGATTTACAAAGAACTTTCAACTACATATTCATATTTGCTATCATAGTATCTCTGTGAGAAATAAGCTGTTATTATGACTTAATAAATAAGGACTCCAGTGGTACAGTGAGATAGCTTTGTCCAAGGCCCTTAACTACTACAGGGTAAGCCACTGAACTGAACTCAGTTCTGACTCAAAGTTCCTTCATTTATGAACTTAAATTTGATTAGCATTTGTTATTTATTATTATTTACTGGATGCTCTAGGACTCAGTCCTGGAAATAAAAATAGCACATATTAGCAGGTGGTTTTGATTGCTCCCCAAGAACCAGACATTCTGTTAAGTGTCTTGCCCACATTATCTCATTCTGGCTTGAGTTATGAGACATTATTTTACCCATTTTTATTAATGAAGCAGCCATGGTGAGAATTTAAAACTGTGGACAAAGTAGCGTTAAAAACTGGCTAAGCTTGGATGTTAATTTGCTTCAGCCCAGTTTTGAAATGCATGCTTTTGCCACTGTGACATAGACAGCCCCCGCATGAAGAAGCCCTTCAGTGGGAGAGAGAGCTGCATAGATACAGAATTAGGGAACTGTGTGCTAGGGGCTATCAGAATGAGGACCAATATGCTTTGCTGTAAGTCTCTATCTATGCCTGGGATTTTGAGCTGTATATATATTTTTAAAAAAATAGAACAAAGAACTTAGAACTTGAATCCAGACTCTTTGCTTCTCTCAAGAGTCTTTCAAGAAAGGAGTCAAACATTCTTTGTGTTGTGGTTTCTTGCCCACAGACTACCCATGTGATTTTTAACACGGTGTCTGCTTTTAAAAGCTGTTTTCTTTCTAAGCATCTGGGCACAATGAATTGCTTGTAAGAAAGGCTGGTTGACAGCCTCTCCCTCGGGAAGGTTTCACCATGCCACTTGGGAACCATGTGGAGCCTCTTCCACAGGTCCCACAGTCACATGGAGAGCCTCCCATCACCCCCATGACTTTATTTATTTTTTGAGACGGAGTCTCACTCTGTCGCCAAGGCTGAAGTGCAGTGGCGCCATCTCAGCTCACTGCAACCTCTGCCTCCCAGGTTCAAGCAATTCTCTTGCCTCAGCCTCCTGAGTAGCTGGAATTACAAGTGCGTGGCACCACAGCAGCTAATTTTTTTGTATTTTTAGTAAAGACGGGTTTTGCCATGTTGGCCCGGCTGGTCTCAAACTCCTGATCTCAGGTGATCTGCCTGCCTCAACCTCCCAGAGTGCCGGGATTACAGGCGTGAGCCACCACGCTCTGCCTTCCTCGTGACTTTATAATACTCACCTTGCCTTTTCCCTTCCCTTCTAAAGATAAAACATAAACTTTATTTCCTTGATCTGCTAAATAGTCCAGACGGCCTTTTTTCCACTTTCTGCCTGGTCTAATTTAAAGCATATGAGGAGACATTTGCTCCAAGAGATGAACAGAAGCCCAAGAATCTCAGAGGAAGAACAGCAGGGACAGAATACACTTTTTAGAAAGTTTGAGGACTTCATTTATACAAATTTTAGTTGGAGTCAACAGAGTTCTGTGACACCCCAAGTGAAGGGAGGGTTTCGGCAGCACTGAGAAGAAGATGATGTCTGGACAGAAGCTGTGATGCCGATAATGTCAGTCTTCTCCTACTTGGAATATTACATTGTTTTAAATTCATTTTCTTTCCTATTTTTAAGCATATTCATTGAATAATATTTCAATTAAGGTTAATTTTCAGAGAATGGAATTGTCTCCTGCTAGTTGAAGGGACTACTTAGAGTACTAAGCAGATCACTGAATTGTTGGGATGGCTGAAGAAGCAGACTACTAAAGTGAGCTTCCAGGAAGAAGCCCCAAAGCTCAGTGCAGAACTAGCTTGCCAGGTGCTGCTGCTCCTTAGGGATGAGGAGGCTTTAGTATCAGAACATTGCCTGCCAATCAGGGAATCCACCTGCAAACCACCAGTTCCACAATCAGGCCACAATCAGCATCAAATAAATAGATGCCTTTCACCTTATCCTAGTTCTGAATTCAAAGAAACGCCTAATTGGAATGCTCTAAATCACATCTAGAAACCTAGTAGCAAGTACAGCTGAGAAAACCTAGCAACTACTTAAGTTTCTGACCCCTTTGAGACCAGAATACATACAGGGAGTTCGGAGTGAACATCAATGAATTCAGTCTATAGTATTCACAGTAAACAACTTTTGTTTTTTCCTCTGATAGCATCCAAAAATTTTTTTTTTAAAAGTTAAGAATACATTATTTACTTTTTTCTCTATTTACCCATTAAAATTTTACTATGCAACACCTAAAACATACAATAATGTATAAATAATAAAGAAACAAAGCTCATCTATCTCACAAGGGACTTATTCATGCTAATCTTGAAAAGGGTCAACAGCATGCTGTGCTTCACATACATACACCCCAAGTGTGAAAAAGTAATAGCCACAGTGAGATACTGGAGAAGTTCTACG
This sequence comes from Hylobates moloch, assembly GCF_009828535.3. Classification (NCBI taxonomy): domain Eukaryota; kingdom Metazoa; phylum Chordata; class Mammalia; order Primates; family Hylobatidae; genus Hylobates; species Hylobates moloch. The sequence continues at coordinate 118,419,738 of NW_026652284.1, forward strand.
AGAGAAAATGCAAAGGCTGCCGCCTCCTCCACTCTCCCCGTAGGGATCTGAGTGCAGCACATTCCAGGCTTTTCTCAGACACCTGTTGAGAAGGAAAAGGCTGGCTGGTGTTTGGAAACAGATGTTCTCCAGCATTCAGAGCTCCCACCTCAGGTTCAGCAGGCTCCAAGATGGTCATTATGCAAGGTTTTTAATTATAATTTAGAAAGTAGAAAATCTTAGAGCTTCTTTAATATTTCACACGTTTTTATTTTTCAGAAATATACCAGCAGCATCTAGTCATTCAACTGGCTTTTCCCTCCTGTTGATTTGATGGTGAACTTCTTACCAATACACGCATGCTTCCCCGTGTCTAACGTGCTAAGTGGGCTCAGACAAATGTCAGGTCTGGACTTTTCTGGGTGTCTCCACGATATCCTCATTCAGAGATTGAGACAATTCGGAGGTACATAAAAGTACTGAAGAAATTAATTGTCCTAGAGGAGTATTTAGAAAAGACCACCACAAGCTAAGGAGATGATTGTGAACTTGGTGTTGAGGCACCAGCTAGACTAGTAGATGTGTGGGTTATGAAAAAAGAAAATCTACTCGTGTACGGCTTGGTTACATCTTTCTCTATGGTCCTTCTTGTTAGAGGGGAAACTTTTGTTCCAGCTTATGATTCCATGAAGAGGGCCTACTTAGTAAAACATCCCTTCTTCCCATGCCCCACTCACCCCTCCTAGAGTGAGTGCAAAATGGTGATTCCAGTGACTAAGGTAAGGAAAACCTCTACCCTTAGCCTAGGATTCAAGGTTCAAGAGAAAGATGGACACCATGGTTAAGCAGGTACTCAGGGCTCATTCAACATACAATTGATTTGGAGTTCAATGCAATAGGAATATTTCAAGACTCCCTGGCTGATAGCCCAAAGTGTTTAATGTACCCTGAGCCTTGATTCCTGACAAGGAAAAACTGGCTTAGAATCAGGGTTGGTGTACATGCTGCAAGGCTAGACAGGGCAGGAGAGACAAAGGAAGTGTGAGCCAGACCCAGTGTCTGAACATCAGACATTGGACTGTTGTGCATCACGTATTCTCACTCTTATGCCAGAGTGGCAGTGGGATTTGCATTGTCTGGGAGTAAGGAGGATCCTTTGCTAGTTCAGAACCTGAGCTTTTTTTTTACCTTGTGGCTTTGGACAAGTCACTACACATTCCTAAGCTTCATCTTTTCCAGAAGAAATGATCAGCACAGGCAGGCAGTGTATATGCAGGACCTTCTTTACCGTTGAAAGGTCCCTGGAAATAATTAGAATTATTTGTATTGGAAGTAGAAAAAAAGAAGTCTGATGTGACATAAGCAAGAAAGTGCGTTGGCTCATGGAACTGGAAAACCCAAGTGATGAATCTGACTGCAGAGACCATTTGAGTGTTAATCTGAGGCAGCTTTTGGATCTGCTTCCTCTGATTGGCTTCATTCTCAGGCTCTGTCTCATAGTCCCTAGCATGGCAGACTCTGCATTGTCAAGTAGAAGTTGTACAGGTTAGACTATGTTGCCATTGTCATCACATGCTGTCTGGTGGATGAGATCGAATCAAGGCTCACTCCTGAAGCAATCGCCAGTGTAACGTGTTGTGCTTGCTCGTATATTCTACCATTAGGACTAGAGCCACTCCACGAATAAAAATTAGAGCTGTTGCCTGAAGGAGACAACTGTGTAGGAGAAGAAAGAGAAGAAGGAGAAAGACTGTGTAGAGCAGCACTCTCCAAAGGAAATATAAGGTGAGCCACATATGCAATTTTAAATTATCTAATAGACACATTTTTAAAAGTAAAAATCAACAAGTAAAATTAATTTCAACAATATATTCTATTTAACTTTTCCTTTTCATTTCCACAGGTATTATGGTGGATTATGTTTAACTTAATATGTCTAAAATGTGATTTTTAACATGTGATCAATATAAACATTATTAGTGGGATAGTACATTTTTTCACACCATGTCTCTGAAATTCAGTGTGTGTTTTACACTTACAGAATATCTCAATTTCAACATATTTTAAGGGTTCCATAGACACATGTTGCTACCATATTAGGTAGTACAAGATTAGAACAAAAAATAATCACTGCTCTATTTCTTCATACCTACTACCACACTGGATGCTTACAACCCAGTAGTTACGGTGAACCAGTGTTTCACAAGTTGAATGACTAGCTTAAGAAACAGAGGGATCAAAACTCAACACTAGATATCTTGAATTCAAATATAAGTTTTAAGGCCAATGAGGAATACACTATATGTTCTATAAAAAGAGGTTGGAGTAGACTTTTTATTTTTTTTTTTTTTTTTGAGACGGAGTCTTGCTCTGTCGCCCAGGCTGGAGTGCAGTGGCGTGATCTGGGCCCACTGCAAACTCCGCCTCCCGGGTTCACGCCATTCTCCTGCCTCAGCCTCTCCGAGTGGCTGGGACTACAGGCGCCCGCCACCACGCCCGGCTAATTTTTTTGTATTTTTAGTAGAGACAGGGTTTCACCGTGGTCTCGATCTGCTGACCTCGTGATCCGCCTGCCTCGGCCTCCCAAAGTGCTGGGATTACAAGCGTGAGCCACCGCGCCCGGCCGACTTTTTAGATTTTTATTGAAGTATCAGAAGCTCCTTGCGTCAGGCCAAGTAGCCAGCTTGTAACCCGAACCCTGCTCATTCCACCCAACTTATACCAGAAGATCTCTCATCGGTTTCTGTAGGACCCAGCCTCAGGGCCCCTTGGCTACCCTGTCCTGAATTTGTACTCCAGTTTTAATAAGTGAACTCTCTATGGCAGAGTCTTCCTCAACCCCAGTTAGGGTCTTGACAGTCTCTTCTTGTTTTCTATGCAAATCTCTGTCTGAGTAATTGGTAATCTGTCTAATAAACATCTCCTTCTAGAACTCATTCTTCAGTTTCTTCTCTTGCTTACCCCTTTTCTCACCCCTGGAATCTTGCTTTTGTAACATGGGCCCTCCCACTTACAAGGAGACTCTACAGATTTTTTCTGCCTTAAGGGAAAAATCTCACCCTTCATGGATCTCCCATCAAAAGAATTCTACATTCCTATTATCGGTTAGGTAATGGGTTACTTGTTCAGGATTTTCTTGCTAAATTCTCCCATCAAAAGAATTCTATATTCCTATTATCGGTTAGGTAATGGGTTACTTGTGCAGGATTTTCTTGCTAAACATGACCAGAGATTGTGCCTACTCCTCTGGTCATGACTGGGCACCTCAACTGATATTGCCCTTCACCCACCCTGGCAATGAATGGGGTAATTTCTGTCCCATTAATCACAAATATATATGATACTAATTGTATTACTGCCAGCCATATTCTTTAGAGATGATATTCTGAATTTAAGGGACTCTTGGATTTTAGCAACTCTGGATTTAGGAAAAGAAATGAGTGTAGGAGGATGACCACTTATTAGCACTTACTATTTGTCAAGATAAATATTCTACATTTATGATTTAATGCAACAGTTACTAAGCTCCTGAAATTGCAATAATTATCCATATTTTAAAGATGAAGAAACTGTGTATCCAAAAGTTCAATAAAATTGCCAGAAATCTCAGTCTAATAAGTAATGGATGGGAGATCAAAACCCAGGCCGGTGCAGACTGCCCCCTTCTCCCTCCCTCTGTTTGCTCTGTGTTTGCCTCTTGACCACACAGTCCCTTTAAAAGAGCCAATTAAAACAAAACAAAATAACACTGAGGACTAAGAATCCAAGGCATTTGTGCTGCCCAAGTTCCATCATTCAATATTCTTTTGGGATGGAGAACAAATAAAACCAAATAAAGAATTATGTGCCTTTTAAAAAATTCAATTGGCAAACTTTGAGTTTCATCTAAACAATTCATTTGGTGTTTATTGAGAATTATACTTCTCCTATCTATTTAATCATTCATGACCACAAACGCTATAATACTTGATGGCCCCAAGTAGGATTTCTCTCCTTGGTTTTTACACTTCACATGAAATTCAAGCTCCCTTTTTGTGTAGCAAAATAACACAGAGCATCTGAACAAAAGTGCTGTAGGAACCAGGAATCCAAGGTTTTTTTCACTTTGAGACTCATTGTTTTCCTGCACAGACTCACACACAATAGAATTCCAGATACTTTTAATAAATAGAATACTCCATTCTTTCGAAGAGCAATGATGTCTGTCTTGTGATCACCTCATCCTGCTATGGCATTCAACAAAACCAAATCACCTTCGTAAGGAAAGAGTTTGCTTCTAATCTCCAGCATCATTATGATTCATGAATATGAGGGACACTGTAAAGTCATCTGTAAATGTTCCTAGCACATGGCATGTACTGGATAAATGTTAGGCTGCCTCCTTCCTATTAACACGCTTAAGGCCACATACAATTGTCCGTTTAGGTAGAAAATGACCTCCAAGTTTTGCTCACACATTCTCTAATGTCTATATTAATTACAACATCTTGAAGATATTTGTTTCTGTTTCTGAAGTGCATTAACGTTCAGCATCCCATTCTGACAAACATCCCTGAGAGGCAGGCAGTACCGAAATAACATCTATCTTTACACAAAAAGACAAAGGTGAAGAGAGGCCAAGAGATTTGTCAAAAGTAGATTTGTTCATCTGAATACAGAAGTTCAGTGAATTGGCTCACTTAATGCCCATCCCATGGCTCACCTGGTTTACAAAGGAAAGAAAGCTAAAAACTACATTTCCCAGAGGTGCTGGTTAGAGACATTAACACGAAAGGGAAGTTCTGTTTGGAGTTTACCCCTGGGGAGAGTGGTAGGGTATAAAAGGCACCCATTTGACCTGCAAGGATTGTAACAAAAGCAGCACAATCCTGAATCTTGCTAATAGGGTTGGGCTTTTTAATTCACAGTTTCCTGACCTTGGTAAAAGCAGAAACTCCCTGGATAGTTCATTCTGCGGTGTGGCTTTGGAAGTCATTCCAGGAAGCTCAGAGCCTGCAGTGCAGCCCTGTCAGTATTTGGAGGTATCCTTGCGTTTAATACAATTTCTTTCCGCTTAATCATCTGAAGGGAGTTCTGTTAGTTGCAAATGAGAACACTGACTAGAGCTTATGGTTAAACCAATGATCAAAATCAGATTTTATTGACTCCATGAAAAAATAAAATATTTTATATAACGGCAAAACTCAAAGAGACAAGATGGTATAAATGGAAAGAAAAAAATAGGCCTTCGAGTTACTTACACCTGGACTCAAACCTCACTCTGCTACTTGTGGACATGGATAAGGGTTACCAATATGGCCAGTAAGTGAAAGTTTACTGGAAGTTTTTGTGAAAAATGAGTCATGAGGTTGATGCCAGGCAAGTTTTCAGGTCAAAGAGAAGATGTGGTTATTGACATCAGGTAAGTGCAGGGTCTTAGTAGAAATAAAACTACACAAGTAACTTTCCATATGTCCTAGAAAATGCTTGTATAAAAATCAGTATAAAAGTAGGGGCCAAGCACCGTGGCTCACACCTGTAATACCAGCACTTTGGGAGGCCGAGGCAGGTGGATCACCTGAGCTCAGGAGTTTGAGACCAGCCTGGCCAACATGGTGAAATCCCATCTCTACTAAAGCTACAAAAATTAGTTAGGTGTGGTAGTGGGCGCTTGTAATCCCAGCTACTCTTGAGGCTGAGGCAGAAGAATGGCTTGAACCCAGGAGACGGAGGTTGCAGTGAGCCAAGATCATGCCATTGCACTCCAGCCTGCATGACAAGAGTGAGACTCTGTCTCAAAAAAAAAAAAAAAAAAAAAGGTAGGAAGAGCTACGATGTTAATGTAATGCCCAACCTTGTTTTTCTAACCCTGTTTTTAGACTCTCCCTTTCCTTTAATCACCTAGCCTTGTTTCCACCTGAATCGACCCTCCCTTAGCTAAGAGAGCCAGACAGGCTCCATCTTGGCTCTTTCACTGGCCGCCCCTTCCTCAAGGACATAACTTGTGCAAGCTGACTCCCAGCACATCCAAGAATGCAATTAACTGATGAGATACTGTGGCGAGCAATATCCACAGTTGCCAGGAATTCGTCCGATTGATAACGCCCAAAGCCCCGCGTCTATAACCTTGTAATAGTCTTAAAGCCCCTGCACCTGGAACTGTTCACTTTCCTGTAACCATTTATCCTTTTAACTTTTTTGTCTACTTTACTTCTGTAAAACTGTTTTAACTAGGACCCCCCCCTCCCCTTTCTAAACCAAAGTATAAAAGAAAATCTAGCCCCTTCTTCGGGGCCGAGAGAACTTTGAGCGTTAGCCCTCTCTTGGCTGCCGGCTAAACGGACTCTTAATTCGTCTCAAAGTGTGGCGTTTTCTCTAACTCGCTCAGGTACGACATATGAATATCACAGAAAAAAATAGGACTTCTGAGGCCTGAAAATATGACTGAGAGGCACTGTACCTTGTCTTCATGCAGGTTGCCGACTTGTTGGAATTCAGTCCAATTTTCAGGAGAGGGACTGTTGCTCTTATGAACAGAGGCAGTAAAATGCAGCAGGGAGCAGTTCCAGGCGCAGCTGCAGAGAAAAAATTCAAAGAGAACTCGGTAGCCTCTTGGAGGTTTCTCTGCTGTTTATTTTTTTTCAAGCAAAGGGAAATAAAAAGCAATAGGAGAACTTTCTTTTGGCCACTGTTTCCATGAGATCGCACTGCTCCACGCAAGGGCTCTTCAAAAAATTGAAGATGGTCTATTTTAGAATTAGAAATTAACTTATTAGGTAAGTGTTTATAATTCCTTTAAGAATTTCCTTGGAGTAAGCAGATTGAGAAACTTCCCCACTTTTCAACTCTTTAGGTGTTTTCCACTTATAATTTTCTTTCAAAATGGATTCCGTGAATTTTCTTAGGCCAAATTGTCACCTTCTTTTTAATGATACCAGGCAGAAAGAATTCTAGCCGTGTTTCAAGAAACGTACTCTCGAGCTTGCAGTGAGCCGAGATTGCGCCACTGCACTCCAGCCTGGGCGACAGAGCCAGACTCCATCTCAAAAAAAAAAAAAAGAGAAATGTACTCTCAAGCAAGGCCTGCCTGGTTTTATTCTTCACACTCCTTTCCCAGGGCTTCCAGGATTCTGAAAATTTTTCTCAATCTTCAGTTCCAAGGGCATATTTATCTCTCAAGACAAGTAACCATTTGGCTCATCTGAGTTCCGAAACTTAATCCCCATTTGCATGATAACATTTTTTGTAGGGCTGTTGGAGGAGAAAGTGGGATAATACATCGGCAGTAGTTAAAGCCCACTTACCAGTATTTCTTTGAGATAATTCTGGCTCTTCACTGAAAACCATTTCCTCTTAGGTATCACTGAGAGGTGACAGCATGCAGCCAGTCCTCGCTCTGGGCGCCTCCTCTGCCTGGGCTCCCACTTTGGCGGCACTTCAGGAGCCCTTCAGCCCACCGCTGCACCTTGGGAGTCCCTTTCTGGGCTGGCCAAGGCCGGAGCCGGCTCCCTCAGCTTGCAGAGAGGTGTGGAGGGAGAGGCGCCAGCGGGAACTGGGGCTGCAAGCGGCGCATGCGGGCCAGCTGGAGTTCCGGGTGGGCGTGGGCTTGGCTGGCTCCGCACTCGGAGCGGCCGGCCCCCGGGCAGCAAGGGGCTTAGCACCCCGGCCAGCGGCTGCGGAGGGTGTACTGGGTCCCCCAGCAGTGCCGGCCCACCGGCGTTGCGCTCGATTTCTCACCAGGCCTTAGCTGCCTTCCCGCGGGGCAGGGCTCCGGACCTGCAGCCCGCCATGCCTGCGCCTCCCACCCTCTCCGTGGGCTCCTGTGCCGCCCGAGCCTCCCCTATGAGCGCCGCCCCCTGCTCCACGGCGCCCGGTCCCATCAACCACCCAAGGGCTGAGGAGTGCGGACCCACGGCGCGGGAATGGCAGGCAGCTCGATCTGCAGCCCCTGTGCGGGATCCACTGGGTGAAGCCAGCTGGGCTCCTGAGTCTGGTGGGGACGTGGAGAACCTTTATGTCTACCCCAGGGATTGTAAATACACCAATCGGCACTCTGTATCTAGTTCAAGGTTTGTAAACACACCAATCAGCACCCTGTGTCTAGCTCAGGGTTTGTGAATGCACCAATTGACACTCTGTATCTAGCTACTCTGGTGGGGCTTTGGAGAATCTTTGTGTGGACACTCTATATCTAGCTAATCTGGTGGGGACTTAGAGAACCTTTGTGTCTAGCTCAGGGATTGTAAACGCACCAATCAGCACCCTGTCAAAACAGACCACTCGGCTCTACCAATCAGCAGGATGTGGGGGGGGAGGGCCAGATAAGAGAATAAAAGCAGGATGCCCGAGCCAGCAGTGGCAACCCGCTCAGGTCCCCTTCCACACTGTGGAAGCTTTGTTCTTTTGCTCTTTGCAATAAATCTTGCTACTGCTCACTCTTTGGGTCCACACTGCTTTTATGAGCTGTAACACTCACCGCCAAGATCTGCAGCTTCACTCCTGAAGCCAGCGAGCCCACGAGCCCACTGGGAGGAACGAACAGCTCCAGACGTGCCGCCTTAAGAGCTGTAACACTCACCGTGAAGGTCTGCAGCTTCACTCCTGAGCCAGCGAGACCACGAACCCACCAGAAGGAAGAAACGCCGAACACATCCGAACATCAGAAGGAACAAACTCCAGACGCGCCACCTTAAGAGTTGTAACACTCACCGTGAGGGTCCGCGGCTTCATTCTTGAAGTCAGTGAGACCAAGAACCCACCAATTCCGGACACATCACCATGACTCTGACTTCTAGCTGCTAAGGTTTTGGCAGATGTGGTGTGTACTACTTCCCAGCCTTCCTAGTACATAAAAATATCCTAGGCCAGGCACAGTGGCTCATGCCTGTAATCCCAGCACTTTTGGAGGCCAAGCCTAGTGGATCACCTGAAGTCAGGCGTTCAAGACCAGACTGGCCAACATGGCAAAACCCCATCTCTACTAAAAACAACAAAAATTAGCTGGGCATGGTGGTGGGCCCCTGGAATCCCAGTTACTCAGGAGGCTGAGGCAGGAGAATCTCTTGAACCTAGGAGGCAGAGGTTGCAGTGACCCGAGATTGAGCCACTGCACTCCAGCCTGGGCAACAGAGCAAGACTCCGTCTCAAAAAAAAAAAAAAATTTTACATTCTCCTCCATGCTCTGTCACCTTCCTGGCTATGTAGCCTAGCCATAGAAGTCAAGCATTGAAGATAGAAAAGATGCTATTATCCTAGATTCCTGAATGACGAATGGAGGAGGGCCATATGTGCCAAGAGAAACCTTTGTCCAGGACTGTGACATGAGGAATAAGATTACGATAAACAATTAAAACATTGGATTTTATTTGGCTGGACTTCTTTGCCTTAACTACACAAGTTGTGTTATTAAATTTTGATTTCCTAAAGAAAGGTTTTATTGGCCAGGCGCGGTGGCTCACTCCTGTAATCCCAGCACTTTGGGAGGCCAAGGTGGGCAGATCACCTGAGCTCAGGAGTTCAAGACCAGCCTGACCAACATGGTGAAACCCTGTCTCTGCTAAAAAATACAGAAATTAGCCGGGCATAGTGGCAGTTGCCTATAATCCCAGCTACATGGTAGGCTGAGGCAGAAGGATCATTTGAGCCTGGGAAGTGGAGGCTGCAAAGAGCCATGATTGTGCCACGGCACTCCAGCCCAGGCGACAGAGAAAGACTCTGTCAAAAAAAAAAACAGAAATAGAGGTTTTATTTATTTTCCTCAGCTTATTTTATCTGATAACACATAGGGACAGCATTATTCTTTTGATCTTATTCATCTCCTCTTCATGCCTTAAAAATCTCATTGGCCCATAATGATGGTATTCCCTCTCCATTGGGTGTGCCATTCTGTAAACCTTCCATCATGTATTCTCAGTATTGACAATAACATTCTTAAGGGAATGGAAATTGGTTATAGGTGAAGGGGGAGAAAACCGTGTTCTTCTGTGTATAAAGCACATATAATCATATTGTGCTAAACAGATACATCATGATATATCTGGGGGATTGAAATTTTATGGGAGGACAGTAAGAAAAACAGTGTCTAAAAAGGCCTTTATCATGGCCTTGTTAGAAAGGCCATGATAAAGCAGCAAGGTTGAGAAGCACTGCCTTCAATGCAGTATTCTATGGTCCAATCGTAAACATCTGTCCCCATTATAGCTATGAAGTATTTCTGAAATGGCTTCTTCACTTCCTTTAGAACAATACGTTTGCTAAGAAAACAATATGCTGTGTAGCTGTTTATTATGATAAAGATGAAATGTGTTGAACAAATCATAGCCAAGAGACTCACCAGTAATTTTCAGTCCATTCAGCAGTTCCCTTTGAGAAATCCTTTTCTGCAGTCTTTATAAATGACCAACCCTAAAAGGAGTTGAGTCAAGGCAAAAAAAGTATGTAAAGAAAGTCTGAGTGGCCCTTGATAAAAGCTGTGATGAAACAAAGACTTCTGCATTTGAGAGTATATTCTTTCCTTGAAAAGATAAAAAAGACAGTGATGAACTCTAGACCTAAAATAAGAGTTTATATTTGGGAATTCCATTCAATTAATTCAGTGGAAACTAGCCCCTCGTAATTATCCACTGAATGCTCTCCATATGTCTATATCCCTAATTACCTGATTATAAGAGCTATATATATATTCACTGTAGAAATGTTAGCACATTCACAAAAACAGTCATGCATCACTTAACAATAGGGATACATTCTGAGAAATGTTGTGCTATTAGCCAATAGTGTAATTGCAAGAACATCATAGAGTATACTTACACAAATCTGGCTGTTGTAGCCTATTACACACCTAGGTTATATAAGATGTAGGCTACAAATCTGTACAGCATATTACTGTACAGAATATTATAGGCAATTACAACACAATGATAAGTATTTGCCTACTTAAACATAGAAAGTGTACAGTAAAAATATAATAGATAAAAAATGGTACACTCATAGGAAGCACTTACTATGAATGGGGCTTGCTGGATTGGAAGTTGTTCTGGGTGAGTCCGGGAGTAAATGCCAAGTGAACATGAAGGCCTGGACCATTACCGTAGATTGTCAAAATCATTTTTTTTAACTTTTTAAAACGCTTTTGTTAAAAACTAAGCCGCAAACACACACTAGCTGAGGCCCACCCAGGCTCAGGATCATCCTCATCGCTGTCTTTTGCCTCCACACCTTGTCCCACTGGAAGGTCTTCAGGGGCAATAACATGCAGGAAGCTGTCATCTCTTAGGTAACAATGCCTTCTTCCATAATACCTCCTGAGGGACCAGCCTGAAGCCGTTTTACAGTTTACTTTTTAATATATAACTAGAAGAAGTACACTCTAAAATATAGATTAAAAATGATACAGTATATTAAATACATAAACCAGCAATATAGTTGCTTATTATCATGATCAAGTATTATATACCATACATAATTGTATGCATGATACTTTCATAGGACTGGCAACACCGTAGTCTTATTTTCACCAGCATCATCACAAATGTGTGTGATGTGTGTGGTACAACATTACGATGGTGAGGAAGTCACTAGGAGATAGGAATTTTTCAGCTCCAATATAATTTTATGAGACCACCATCGTATTTGTGGTCCATCTTTAATGAAAACATTGTTATGTGGCCCATAACTGTGCATAAATAAATCACCCATACACTCTATCTTATCAGTAACTACTGCTAAATTCTGAGGTATTTATTTCTAGTATTTTTCTAGGCATATAAATTTGAACCAATGACTCCCCTTAATAAAAATCGTTCAAGTAATTCACTGTTGATTAACCCACCACAGAAGATAAAATCAAATTAGAGCTTCCTTAAAGCACAGTGGCATATTAAACCTTTGGAGTTTTACACATACTTCCTGTCTTCTGGGATGTTTCTTTCACACGTTTGTCTGACTGGAGCACCGTTATTTATCTTTTAAATCCAGACGCAATACCTTTCCCTTTGTTATGAATTTCTGAGCCAACAACAACCTCCGGTGGAGTGGTTCATTACTCCCTTTGCCATAACTCTATCTCGGACATGTCCTATCATAAAGTGTTAGCATGCTGTATCTTATTGTATTTGTTTAGATGTACATTCCTTACTAAACAGTGAGGAAATGAATTGAATACACACATATATATAATTAGTTATCTACTATATGTTACCCTAAATTAGCACCTTTGGAGGACTAAATTCTAGGAGTGGTAAAATAGAAGAAGAGCAAGCCTTACAAAGACTAGTAAGTAGTTTCAAATCTGTTGAGTCCTTGGGTGGATTGAGGAGATCTGATCCACTGCTCTATAAGAAGATAAAGAAAATGCCATCAAGAGAAAGATAGCAGTATGCAGGACCTCCACAACATTGAGCAATTACTTTAGACATACCTAACAGGACTCATGCTAAAAACAAAAAGAAAATAGAACGGATGCATAGGTAACTTAGATATTGGAGATATTAAGAATGGACTTTAAAATAATTTATTAAAATGTTGATGAAAATCTTTAGAAATTTGGAATCTGTATAAAAATACAATAAAAATCTTAACAATGAAAAATTCATAACTAAAGTGTACAGCTTAACTGATGGGTCAGACAACTTACTGGGTATGGCTGCAAAGAACATTCATGAACTGGAAGATGGTCAGTTAGAAATATCTCAAAAACGGAAAGCAAAGGAGACAGAAAGCAGAGAAACATAAAAACACTAGAGGTACATAAAACATAATAGAAAGATCCCCTGAATGTAAAGTAAATACCCAGAGGGAAGAATGACAATATAAGGGAAAAAGATGGCCGAATAGGAACAGCTCCGGTCTCCAGCTCCCAGCCCCAGCGACACAGAAGACGGGTGATTTCTGCATTTCTGCTTGAGGTACCGGTTTCATCTCACTAGGGAGTGCCTAACAGTGGGTGCAGGACAGTCGGTGAAGCGCACTGTGCGCGAGCCGAAGCAGGGCGAGGCATTGCCTCACTCGGGAAGCGCAAGGGGTCAGGGAGTTCCCTTTCCTAGTCAAAGAAAGGGGAAACAGACGGCACCTGGAATATCGGGTCAGTCCCATCCTAATACTGCGCTTTTCCAACGGGCCTGGAAAACGGCACACTAGGAGATTGTGTCCCGCACCTGGCTCGGAGGGTCCCATGCCCACGGAGTCTCGCTGATTGCTAGCACAGCAGTCTGAGATCAAGCTGCAAGGCGGCAGCGAGGCTGGGGGAGGGGCGCCCGCCATTGCCCAGGCTTGCTTAGGTAAACAAAGCAGCCAGGAAGCTCGAACTGGGTGGAGCCCACCACAGCTCAAGGAGGCCTGCCTGACTCTGTAGGCTCCATCTCTGGGGGCAGGGCACAGACAAACAAAAACTCAGCAAGAACCTCCACAGACTTAAATGTCCCTGTCTGACTGACAGCTTTGAAGAGAGTAGTGGTTCTCCCAGCACGCAGCTGGAGATCTGAGAACGGACAG